>NC_056722.1:11786446-12148946 GCF_018831695.1 Puntigrus tetrazona | reverse complement strand
ATTGTAATGGTTGTTTTAATTAGTAATAAAGGCAACCAGGACTTTCGCTTTTGCGATTAGCAATCAGCAAATATGCATTTATATCATTTGAACAAACCTTTGAATGACAAATGAACATTTAATTTCAGAAACCTTGCTAACTTAGTTGAATCTAGTAGTGATCTTGTGAAGTGTGCATGTATAAGTCCTGCATGATTGTGTCTAAGATTTTATATTATGCTGTGGTTTGTGTATTTGCCCACTGTCAATAACTGTTTCCTTGGCTTTAAAAATATTCCCAATGCAAACAAACCTCCCAGAATACTAAGTGCCCTTGCTGCTAGTTACAATGTTTACTTCCTTTTTAATTATATTGTCATTTAATATTGATTCATTTATTTGTAAAAAAAATTTTATAGGGTTTGACACCAATTGCATTTTAGTCAGGACCACTCCGATTCAGAATGTTGTAAAGGCCTTAAACATATTTGGCAGTAGGTTTTACTCTCTCACTGAGTAAAGCACATTTCTGTGTGACAAGTCATGGCAAGTATGAGTAGGGATGATCTTATATATCTTAATAGATGTAGTGGGAGAAATTACAATCAACTGTGCGTGAGGTGATGCTGCAATCACACCGTGGTCTGCCTGAACTACGCTTGAGCTTCATTTGTCGCTCAAACTAGATTTCAGTCTGGACCACTCTGTTTGATTCAGAATATTGTAAAGGTCCTGGACTTATATTTGGTGGCAGGCTTCATTCTGAAGGGTTCAGTTCTGAGCTATCCAGAGGCAAAACTTGTTGAGGTTTAAAACACTGAAACACAAAGATGTTTGGTTTCAGGGAGTGGACTCTCTGGATTGTTAGGAGAGGTGGCAATAACAACAAAAAAATCTTATTCTGCAGAGGCTTAACCATGATCACATCAGTCATGTGCTGGCACAAAGGCAAAAAGTATTTAATCCATGTCCACGATCATGTAACATCTTTCCATTGGATGACAATGTCTTCCAGGTCTCTTGTCTCTATATCTCTGTTGATCTTCCTTTATCACTGTTGATTCAGCCTCAAGCAGAGACGACTATACTCGCAAGCATGCAAACTGCTGCATTTCCGTAATAGGCTGTTGTGACGAGTGTCCTGAGGATTTATCAGCGTCGCCCTGGAAACAAACAAGTAGCACTTGCGGGAGATCATCACAGGCTGATCTTTACCAGCTTCGGCTCGTTGGGACTCCACTACATAAGCCACACAAGCCTTGCCATAGGCTTAGAAACCTCCCCATCCTCTCCTGCACTTGATTGCTGTCGGTTGTGCCTTGCAAAAAAAATGAGACTCCGATGGCAGGAGCAGCCAACACTGGGAGCAGCCAACACTATCCACTGGATCCGCAACCTCTTCCACTGCCTGCCCTACCTGCCAGAGGCGTTGCCCAGAAGACCTCATGAAACCATATGTCCTCTTCAGGATCCGTAAAGTCCCCTGGTGGCACACGTGAATGCCATTAGTCCAAGGAACTTCCTGCCTGGACACCGAGTTATGGTTGTAGTCCCCAGAGTGGCCTGCAAATTCTTGGCCACCTGGCAGGGCCCCTATACAGTACTGGAGAGATTTGGGCCAGTGACATGCCGTGTGCAGCAGCCTGGATAAAGGAAAGCCAAACAGCTATACCACGTCAACCTCCTTGGGTGGGTGGAGACTAGTCAAACTCCATCTCCCGCGTGCCCAGAAGGGGAAGCTGCAGCACGGGTTGGTCTGTTCTCTGTGTTCTCTTGTCTTCCCAGGCAGACCACCATCCTTAGCACGACATCCCGACACCGTCCAGCTGCAGCCTTAGCATGTCCCTGAGGCTCGTTGGCAGGTTATTGAGGAGGAAATCCAATAAATGCTAAAGTTAGGGGTGACAGAACCATCGCAAAGCCCGTGGTCCAGGCCGATCTCAAAACCCAACAGCACCCTCTGCTTTTGCAATGAATTCTACAGCCTCAACAAGGTATCTGAATTTAATGCCTCGGATGAATGTGCTGCTGGATTGGCTGGAAAGGGCCTAGTACATTTCAACCTCACCAAGGGCTGCTGGCAGGTACCAATCTCTGAAAATGCTAAAATCATTTTTTCTACCCCTATTGGCCATTGGCAGTACCAGACCCTTCCCTTTGGCCTTCACAGGTCACCTGCTATATTACAGAGAATGACAGATATTTTGCTATGGTCCCTCTAGGCCTATGCTGTGGCCTATATAGATGTCGTAATCTACTCCTAGGCTCGTCTGGACCATCTGCGGAGGGTGCTGTCGGCCCAACAAAGGCCTGGATTCACTGCCAACCATTGCAAATGCCACCTTGCACTCTCCGATGCGAAGTACCTGGGTTACCAGGTCAATCAGGGTCTCATTCAGGCACAAGACAGGTAGGTGATGGCGATGACAGCTCCAAAACCAAGACCCAGATATGAGACTTCTTAGGGTTGGCAGGATACTACCGTAATTTCATCCCTAACGTCTCCTCCTTAGTTGCCCCTCTGACAGATATGAACGGGAAGGGGCAGCCAGAGAAGATCCAGTGGACACCAGCAGTTGAGGAAGCCTTCCAGCACATTGTCTTCAAACCATTAGTGGAACTTGGTTTGTTTACCTCCTCTTCTTATGAGTTGGTCTTTTCTCTTCAACTTCCCAGACTCTGCGTTTGGGTTGATTGCCACTTAGCAAATCTTCTCATCTCCCTGGTGAAGATAGTGTTTTTAATTAATGATCAGGAAGCTGACTCTGAAGACAACTGGTGAGGATAAATCTAGAAATTGATGTATATTAGGCCTGGCATTGAATAACTCCATGAAAGGAATATATGGATAGGGTGTCCGAAACCACTCCCTATCTACTATATAATGCACTATATTGGGTGTTAGCCATTTTGTAGCGCTGTCCGAATTCTGAGTGAACGACTTAATTCCCTACATATGTTTTTACCCCAATTAATTCTTATTTCGAGTGTACAACCTATATACACTCGCTGAAGCACTATTTCTCACAATCCAATGCAGCAAATCAATGAGTTGGAAGAGAGCGAGAGCAAGCAAGTTTGAATGAGAGACACCATTTAATTTACAAAAATGATTATAATTTGTTATTCATTATGATGTCAAAAAAATGGTCGCATGAGGTCGCTCTATGACCATTGTCATCTTATCTGAGTGCAATCTGCTTGGAAGAGTTATTACTACAAATGATAAATACATAAAATTAAATGTTTATTTTTGTTGACAGTATATTAATAATATTTTCTGTTTATTATAATATAAACATTACAAAATAAATTAATAATATACAGTCAATGAAACCACAAAGCTGATGACAATATAAAGTAATTTTAAGTGTTACTGTTAATATTATTTTCTAAAATGAGGTACATGTAATATAAAAGTACATTAAATGACAACGTTTTGCAACTGCCATGTCTCACGCTCAGTGTTCATGTCACAAACACAGCTATTGTCACCTTAAAGGAACACTTCACTTCAGCTGCTCATTCTCCATCTGGCCCAGAGTTAACAAGATGTGTTTTACAATTTTTGAATCCATTCAGCCGATCTCCAGGTATGGCGAAAGCACTTTTAGCAAAGCTTAGCATAGATCATTGAATCCAATTAGACCAGCATTATCACACTGTGAAGGAGTGATTTGGAATTGATTATTAAAGTAACCAACCTGCAGCCCTTGAGAAATGGTGTAAAGAATGAATAGGATGATACCTGCGTTAATGTGGACCCTCTTTATTACTTGAATCAGGCTATAGCATGGTTGAAATGAAGTCACATGTTGCCAGTGGAATGTCCATTAAAGTTCTTACTAAGAAGACTCTCAGTTAAGTCGACCAGCTTCTCTACCCTTAAATGTGAAAACACCACTCCCCAAATGTTATCACCAAGTCTCTGACTAAACATTGTCACTAAATTTGCCAATGACATCTGTTGATGACTGTCTCGTAATGGTTCTAAATACACAAATTATGAAAATTGTGTTTCTCAGGCTGACCAGTCAATGCTTATGCGCTGTCCTAAATGAGCATCTCAGAGCACCGACCGCCCTTCAAAAGCAGCCAAAGCAACTTAATCCATCAGCAACTGGACCTATCGGGCACTCTTTATGCTGCACTTCCTTCCATTGTATTAAAAAATATGTAATTTATTGCTAGATAGACTTCAGAAAATTTAGTGACTTTCTGAGAGAGCTTAGTGACAAGCAATGTATCCAGAGATTTTGGATTATAAATCAGAATTTAACAGAGCATTTAAGAATAATGACAGTCAAAGCCATGTGGCTTTATTAAATAGATTACGTGAGCAGAGGGTAGCAGAGAGTAAACAAAATGCTGACACTAGGTTAGCTGCAATGCAGGCATTAGCTACTCACTAAAAAATTGCTATAGTCAAGTCATATCACTCATCCATACTGAGCGTTGCCTTATTCCCCAATTCAAAACTATAAGTGACACATCTTGTGTATCAATAGTCTTTGGAATATCTACTTTGCATGATCCACTACTTAGATTTCAAACTTGCTTAACCAATTATACATTTTCCATAACACTAGAGTCCTAAGCATATTGATGATAACCAAGAGACTTCAACAGTATGTTTCCTAATTATTCCTATATTACAGTATGTTTTATAATTATAAATTCAGATTTTTATAATGAAAAAGAAAACACAACATATGTGAACAGCTTAATGCATATTGTGACACAGTTTTTTTGTGTAGTGTTACTATTCTACCACTAGAATCTCTGTGTAAATATCCCGAGTGACCGAGCTCCTTACCCTATTTCTAAGGGAGTGGCCAGCCACCCTACGGAGGAAACTCATTTTGGCCGCTTGTATCTGGGGCTTTGACCCGAAGCTCATGACCATAGCTGAGAGTATGAACGAAGATCGACCGATAAATGGAGAGCTTTGCCTTGCAGCTCAGCTCCTTCTTTACCATGACAGACCGGTACATCGACTGCATTGCTGCAGAGGCTGCACCGATCTGTCTGTTGATCTCTTATTCCATCCTTCTCTCACTCGTGAACAAGCCCCCAAGATACTGAAACTCCTCCACCTGAGGCAAGAACTCCCCACCAACCATGAAGGGCAAGCCACCATTTTCGGCCTCAGACTTAGAGGTGTGATTCCAGAGGCAGCCAACAAGAACATCATCCTCAAAAAGCAGAGACAATATCCTGTGGAAAATCCTGTCCATAAAAACAATGAACAGGACCTGTGATAAAGGGCAGCTCTGCCGAGTCCAATATGCACCGGGAACAAGTCTGACTTACTGCCAGCAATGCGAACAAAACTCCTCCTCTGATCATACAGGGACCGGACAGCCCTTAGCAATGGGCCCCTTACCCCGTAAAGCTGGTCCAGTGTTCCATGTCCAGGACAAAAGCCGCATTGTTCCTCCTGAAGCCGAGGTTCGACAATTGGATGAATTCTCCCTTCCAGTACCATGGCATAGACTTTCCCGCGGAGGCTGAAGTGTGATCCCCTATAGTTGGAGCACACCCTCTGGTCCCCCTTCTTAAAAAAAGGAACCACTACCCCGATCTGCTCTCGTACTGTCTCCTGCCTCCAGGCGATGCTGCAGAGGCGTTTTAGCCAAGACAGCCCCACAACATCCAGAGATGCCACCGAGGAGTTTCTTAAGTTCCATGGTGATCTCAGCCCCCCCTGGGAGCCCGGCCTCTGCCTCCTCAGAGGAAGACGCGTTAGCAAGATTGAGGAGATCCTCAAAGTATTCCTTCCACCGCCCGACAATGTCCCCAGTCAAGGTCAGCAGATTCCCACCAGCACTGTATACAGTGTTGGCAGGGCATTTGTAGCGAATACTGCATAGTGTTACACTAGCGTAACATTTAGAATAGGCCAATAGATCAGAAGAAGGGCACAGCTACTGGAGACAAGAGAACAGCACAACAGGTGAGTGAGCAATCTACAAAGTCATTTTTTTGCTTGAATTTCTGTATTTGAGAATTATATTGCTTAGGATTTTTGTTCTCAGATATGCAGATTTTCACAATAAAAGGGAAAAAAAGATAATCTTGTCCCATTGTTCAGAAGAAAAGACAGAATTCTCCTACCACTTTGGTGGCTCAAAATAATTCAACATATAAACAGTTCCATGGATGTCTCGCCTTGTATTAAATGGCATTCAGCATGAATCAGGAATCACCAAGAATCGTTAGGGATCTCAGATTTCACAGAGGAAAAAAAATCCCAGCCTTGCAAAACACAGGGTAGAACAATAAACCTTCAACAGTTTCATCATTAAAATCACATGAAAGCACTATAAACAATATTAATTCAACATTTTAAAATTTATTGAACACTATGACACTTGAATACCCTTTGATATCTAGTTAGCTCTCATTATTATTTTTTACATGTGCATTAGCTTTAGCCTATGTGCTATCACTTTCAGCTCACATGGTCTATGAAAACCCCTCTCACAATCATCTATTAAATCAGCGGCACTTTTCTGACACAGATATCATGTTAACACTCAAATTAAACTCACCAAGGAAAGGGATAGATAAATATATTCAAGAAGGAAGCTCTTTTGTAGCACTTTTAAGCTCTGCAGTTCTGCAAGTCTAATCTCATCCGCTTAGCTCTCCGACAACAGCTCCTTCATGTTATAATATCAGATTCAGAAATCACGTTTTCTGTAATAAGTCACTTACATAGAAGGATAAGGAGATGCACTCTGATGCATCTCTGATGCACTCTCAAGGAAAAGATAGGTGCACCGGGCAGCAGTCCACTTGGCACACTGATACCTATCAGATGCCTCAGGAGTCCCACGAGCCAACCAGGCCCGATAGGACTTCTTCTTCAGCTAGACAGCATCCCTTACATCTGGTGTCCACCAGCAGAGACTTTACGGCCCCAGCTCCAGATGGCTGCGTCAACAATGGAGGTAAAGAACATTGTCCACTCAGACACAACGCCTCTAGCCTCCCTCGAGATCCGGTCAAAGCACTGCCGGAAGTGGGAGTTGAAGATCTCCCTAACAGGGGTCTCTGCCAAACGTTCCCAACAGACCCTTACGGTACATTTGGGCCTGCCGAAACACCCTCCAGGTGTTACTAGCATCACCCATGTGAACGTTGAAGTCCCACAGCAGAACAATAGAATCGCAGCTCAAAACACTTTCCAGCACCCCTCCCAGAAACTCCTAGAAGGCCGGGTACTCTACACGGCCATTCAGCCCGCAGGCACAAATGATGGTGACAGACCTCCCCCAACCCGAAGGCGCAGGGAGGCGACCCTCTCGCTGACCAGGGTAAACCCCAAACACGTGGCGGCTAAGCTGGGGTCTCATACCTATGTTGTTGTTTTGAATTTTCTTTCTTTTTCTGCTCATATTTTAATATTCATTTGTCTGCATAATGTGTGTTGTAAGTCTTCACTGCTCATTAAAGAACCATCACCTTCAACTAGAACTTGCCAAAACAGAACTGCATGTAGTTCCAGTAAACCTATCACCTCATTTCAATTTCACCATCCAGCTAGGCACATCAATCATAACTCTTAAAAGAACAGTCAGGAATCTTGGAGAATGATGATCAGCTAAATTTCTTAGACCACTTAATCAGATCACTCTAGCGGATTTGCTCTATACAGTATTAGGAAGATCTGGCCTTTTTTTCAGAACATACCACACTCCTTGATTAAGCACTTGTCTTATCTGGACTATTGCAATGCTCGCTTGGCAGGTCTTCCAGCCAGTTCTATCAAACCTCTACAGTTAATCCAAAATGTGGCTGCAAAATTAATCCTTAAAGAGCCAAGTCTGGCTATCAATAGCTGCTCGCATAAAAGTCAAAGCATTGATGCCTACAAAACAACCACTGACTACACTCTTTAACATTCCTCAATTACTACTTCAGACTAGGACTGGTATTTCTTTTTTAGATTTCATATTTGGATGGCAAAACATTACATTTTCATTAACCAAAATGTAATGTTTTGCCATGATTTTTATTTTACAAATGAAGAAATTGTGACAGTCAAAGAATAAGAAACTCTGAAAATATGCCAATGATAACAGAAAAGAATGAACCACTCACATGTGACATGCTCATATCACTATACGCCATTCACACAGAATGAACTTTTGTGTTCAGCAAGATGCGATGCAGGCAGTGAAATAGAAAAAACACACAAGAAGATTGGAATGAGCATCTTTTAACTTGCGTGCTGTGCTTTCAGAATGCCATGTCATGCATTAAATGCTGCAAGAGATGCAAGATGCAGTCAAATATGTCCACTTCCAGGGCAAACTTTCGGAAAAAAAGTACATCTATTTTTGCCATATTGCACAGCCTTACTTCAGATTTATGTGCCCTCTAGATAGATAGATAGATATTTCCATGAATTGTGCACATGTATATGCTATTTGTACTTCACACTTAGATAATGATAATGTATTTATTGTCTATAAGTTACTTGTGCTACAGTTGTAACAGATGGATCTTTTCATGCATAAGATACATAACATGTCTAAATTTAAATTGCTTGAATTTAACTAAATGCCAGGGAATCATTAACCGGCCTACTGTCTATTACAAACATCTGATCACCCAGATCTAACAATGTATGTTTATTTTTCTATTACTCTCGGTGTCTGACATTTACTTTGTGGATAACTATAGGTGAAAGACACTAAAATAATGCTAAAGTTACTGTCAAAACTTGTTTAGATACCAGTGTTATAATAATTTTAGACATCATAACACATTCATGAGTGTTAATCTGTACACCACATCAAGAGTACATAATTTGAATGAATTTGCAAATAAGACAACACATAATTTTTTTTTTACATTTTTGGATAAATTAACCCTAAATACCTTATTCCACTGTACATATAGGCCACGTACACACTGTAAATTTTCAGGTGTGACATCTGCATTTAAATACACTAAATGACTGATCTATGCATGTACGGAACAAGACTCACTCTCAAAACTGTAATGTATGACAGCTTGGAAACCATAGTAACATTTTGGCTTTTTGCACATTTAGTATACATTACTGTGACAGGTCCAGTTTCACAAAGGTGCCAGGGTGGGACTGGCTCAACCTATTAGAAGCTTGGCCGACCCTGGCCCCAGAATACCTAACAGCAATCACAAATTTGTACACAATGTGTGTATCCACTCACAACCATAGCAGCAAACCTGTAAATAATGTATATAATTTTTGCTCATCAGGGAGCCGCTATCAACATGCATGGAGTCAAAATCCTTTTGAATGTGCGATCGCACAGTTTACTTTCAATTTCAATTTGGCGATCAAATGTACAGTGCAATGTGTAAAGGGAGAGCATCTTACAAGATTTTATGAGATACAGATTTAGTAGTGTCCTTTATTAGCCAAAATCATAAATAAATAAATCATAAGTTAATAAATGCAAGTATTGCATAAAAACACCCAGGGAAGACAGTGATGCAGTCAGGATGCGCCGGCTTCTTTAATTATGATTCATGATGGCATCTATGCCTGCTTTGTCCTGATTGACAGAGGTGCTGCCTCTTACTACACCTTCGAATGAAGACATCAGCCAAAGTGAGCACTCTTTAACAACAGAACCAGTGCTCAAGAACACACTACCAGGACTGTCCAGGATGGGGCACCATGAATTACCTCTCACCTCTATTGTGGCTAGTGTTAATTTCATAATAACATAAGGCGTTCAACCTTTTACTTTTACGAAAATAGGGACATAAATTAAAAGTATATTCACTTCTACAGGCATCACTACACCACTGCTCCTTACTCTCCACTTGTGATCAGTCAATTCGGATTACAGCAAAGACTGATTGTTTCCCACTGAACTGGTCTACTTTTAAACTGCTGACTGTGGGTTGATTTTTCACCTGTGGTTTAAAAGCGTGAAATATTGAATAAAATTTCACTGAAATATTTTGCATTCTACCATAAAACTGCTAGGAAGCCTTTGAGTGTTTATGAAGCATAACAGCGATCATAAAAATATGTATTATATGTAGGTATGGAGTTTTGATATTTGGGATATGACTACCATTTTGTTCTGCCTTTCACTGACTACTGGGCTCACTGGCAATCCTGTAATAGAGCAGATGCTTTCAGCTTATAATTGTAGTGTTTTCTAACTGAACAACATTATTTTTATTTATATAAAAAAAATATTCTCCCCCTAACCCTGGCCCACCTGGAATATTACTTGGCCCACCCTCCATCTCCTATCTGGATCCGGGCCTGGACCAAAGTAATATCACAGTGACAAAATGCTCGTTATTTTTATAAGCAAGACGGAGGCATTATGTCTTGTACAGGCTGCTTCACAGAGTGCATGCTGTCCGTGTTGCCATGATCACTCATTACAAGCGGTTTTTGGGGGCTTGTTATGTAAGCTCGAATCATAAGCGATTGGGTTTATGTAGTTATCAAAGTGAGCAGACACAAGTACCTACATTTTGGACTTATTTTCAGCCAAAGCAATTGGATTTACTTCAGTTTATTACAGTCTTATTCTTGTGCACTGAATTTTCTAGTGAGATCTGGCAACATAAACGAGTTAAGTTAAGTACTGCTCTAGCATTTTATATATATATATATATATATATATATATATATATATATATATATATATATATATATATATATTTAAAAATAATAATCCTTTTCCTTTGATTCAACACACATACAGAAGAGAGACACACCTATGCATGTTAAAAAGGCCATCAACAACCTGTTTTTAAGTCTGATTCCGTACACACTGCACAACATTTTCTGTAAATGTGAACGTCACTAATTGCATTTTAGGAGTTAATTCAGTAGTAGAATGTGGTTGTCACTCCCGCAAATTACTGAACTGTGCGTGTACAGAACAGGATTAAGCACTAAAAGGTGAACTGACAAACAAATTTAAATGCAGTGTATGCGTGGCTATAGTATCTACTAAAGCTGATCAATTATTTACACTGTCCTTCAAATGAATAGTTATTAAGGTTATTAAACCATTGAAAAAACATGCTCTGAGTTAGGAATAGATTCATATTTAACAAGCATTAAAAGAAATGGCTTTGGCATTTGCACATTTGTTTATTGCTATGTACATAAATGAGCATGACATGGACATGGTTATTATCTGAAGTTGTTTGCAGTCATGTCAATACAGTAATTGAGAAGCTTTTTAATGAAAGTAATTAAGAAGCGTTTTATCCATCATTAATCAATAAAATGAGGATACAAATAAAATAGTTATCAAAATGGATTTATAATGTAGTTTGAGTAGTAATAGTATGAGTTATGATTGTCCTGTTTTTGTTTGCTTTTTGTATTAGGCACATGTAAATACTATAAATATTTATATTTGCATAATAATAATAATAATAATAATAATAGTAATGTGTTTATATTGTGATTAGTGTTCAAATGTCAAATACAATAAAATTAAACCATTGTTTTTCATGTAACTAAAAAAAGAAATATAAAAAGTTACATTTAACATTAATCTGTAATACCAAAAAACCCACAAAAGTTATGACACTGACTGACAGCTACATCAATTGCAATGAGCAGACATGGGCAAAAAACGTGCAAGAATCTATTGCAGGGAATACATTATGTATGCATCTGTATTACTGACAGGATTTAAAAGGGAATTTGTGTACCACTTCAACCATGATGACACAGAACTACGGTCTAATCAACTCAAGAACAAACATTTCTATGATCAAGTATGTGACATCAATTTCACTTTAAAATTCTTTTTTAGCTGCTCCACTTAGTGCTGTAACAGATTAAGACTTGGTTTCTTACCTCTGTGTAGTCAAAATCTGAGAGTGGAGCTATACTTTTGATGTACTCAGCTCTGGGCTGATTGGACGGGTTGGCAATTGACACTGGGGGCGTTAAGGTGCTCATTGCAGATATTATCGTCTGGAATATGGCAACAGATGTGTTAAAGCATGCTGAATGTAGGCACTAATCAGAAAACACAACTGCTAGAGCTAAAACAATTGTTATTTACAAAAATTACTTACCACAATGGCGTCCTTCACATTTTTCCGGATATCCAATATTTTTTGCTTCTTTTCTCTGTACAGAGGAGGAGGAAAATAGGAAGGAACAACTTTTATTTAAGAATGAATTACTTCTCAAAAATAGGAAAGTCAATATTGTAATATTACTCAAAGATGGGCCTTATCAACTGGCCATTTTTAATTATAAGCAGTCACATGCCACATATTGTACACAGTGTGACCTCATTTCTCTCCATCCTGATAGTGAACATGCAAATAACAGCATAACACTACTACGATACATCATCAATTCAGTTATTACCTATTATTATTATTATATTATTATTATTATTATTAACGGTTTTATTTCATTAGATAAGGCGCAAGTATACTGTCTAGGTTAACAACACAAAAACGAGACTCAAATATAGCTTAAGGTATGCACCAAATGGACAGAGAGAACGTCTGGTTACGCAGTTCAGAAATTATGCTGAAAATATTGCACACACCTACAGCTCAAAATGTTATATAGGTGGACGGTCAAATTTAAAAAACACATAAATGCACCTATGATGACCAAAAAGGAGGCCCAAAATGCTACACACGCATATGATAACCAAAAATACTGTCTAGGTAGACAGCACTCCACTGAGCCAGAGCCACTGAAACGCACCGGACACAGAGGTTTTTATCTGAAGCCCATCAATATTCTGACATCCAAAACAAAAATACCGCATCCGTTACAATAAACACAACTAAAGGCCCAGTGTCAGTAAAAACGTTAAATAAACACACACTCACTCTGCGTTAAAGCCGTTGACGTGCAGGATTCGCATCTGTTTGACAATAGTGCTCTTCCCGGATTCCCCAGCGCCTTTTAAGCATAGAAAAAAAGACATATATAGCTAAAATATGAGTAAATTATCAATCCATCCATGATGATAATGATGAAATATCCATATCTCAGTTCGATACATCTATTTGTTAATATATCGGTTATACATTTCATGCCTTACCTAATAAGAGCAAGCGGTGTGTGGCTTTATACGCCTGTCTCTCTTTCTGTAACTGTTTCTCGATCTTTTTATTCGCTTCTCGTTGAGCCTTCTCGTCGATGCGCTGATCCTCTGTCTTGCTGTTGCCCAAACATCCCATGTTTAAAAGATCCTTTCTTCTCAAATGCACAGTAAATTATA
The DNA here is from genome assembly GCF_018831695.1 of Puntigrus tetrazona. NCBI lineage: Eukaryota > Metazoa > Chordata > Actinopteri > Cypriniformes > Cyprinidae > Puntigrus > Puntigrus tetrazona. The sequence continues at coordinate 12,135,720 of NC_056722.1, read as the reverse complement.
CGATTATCGCTAATATCTTCTGTAAAGATGATTTGCAATCGGACTGATTAATAGGGCGAGAAATCCGTGCGCCACGGGGGGAAAAATGGTTTCGCTTTGACTCCTTTACACACACAAGCGACAGATTCAGTCAGATCCTCTCGATATATTCATGATCAATGTTTGAAAATCAGTACAAGCGGCTGAAGCTCTGATCATCTGTCTCTCTCCTCTCTCGCTATTTTGCTGTAATGTGTCTGTGTTTGTGTGTCTTTAACTCAGCACTGCCTCTCTCTGCACTTACAGGAAGTGACACTCCACACTCAACCTGCTGATCCCAGGTCAGCCTCTCTTATCACCACTCGCATTAGTCTACTGCATTTTAAAGCTTATGTAATCACTTCATCATTAAAAAGGCGTCATTCACGAGTGAGTTTTTTTACACAATTCTTTACTCCAGTACACTGCAAAGTAATACCACCAGTTGATCTTTCTACATCACTAATTTTGAATAATAAATTATTTTATTTATTTTCTTAATGGCATTTGAGACCTTACCTAATTAGGGTGAACAAGGTTAATTGTAACACTTTATACTTGTAACCAGTTGTAATCAGTTTAGTATTGTAAGGGTCCGACGATGAAGGGAACATGATCGTGATTTCTCTGGACCCCCAACCCAGAATGCAATTTATGGAGGGAATATGTAATACAGTGAGTATGGATAGGAACACCCCTGGACCACAACTGCAATTTCTATTGAGGGCAGACAACCCTCCACCATCCCCAAAACGTGAGTAAATATGGTCTCTATAGAGGGCCCAGAAACAATAGCAGTGCCCTATGTAACATTAGTAAAAATAACTGATGATGGGCCATTGAATTATTGGAAAAATATGTGCATTATTTTTCAACAGCCCAGTGTTGTTTATTCTGCTTGTACTACAGTTGCCACACCTCAAGACATTGATCAGATGATACATTTTAAAAAGAGAGCATATGATTTATCTCTATGAGATATGCTCTCAAAAGTGTTCAAGCTAATGTCTTGTTACTAATAGTGAAACTTAAAGCTCATTTTTGTTTTCTTCACAAAGTCATCAGAGTAGCCATAACAACATCAACACATATATTAATGTGTGTATGTGAGAGATAAATAGTCTATGTGTTTTCCATATATAATAAAATGTAATTTTGTGGCAAAAAGATGAAAATGATTTGTTTTTGTTTTGTCTATACGTATTTGTTTGACCAGTGGCACTGTGGGTTTTGGTTATTTTTCTGTTGTAAGATCTTTGAAATAATAGAAATCATTTGGCAAAGTGATATGGTCAAGGTGTCAACTGCTAAGTCATCTGTAAGTTATCACTAACAGAATAACAGCAACAGCAATAACATTATTCCTTACATTTGACTGCCAGAGTAGTATTTTATGTTTACATATTTATCAAACAGCCAACTAAAACATAATACGTAAGGTTTTAATTTAGGGTTAGTTAGTTTTTTTTCTTCACTTTTTTAAACTGGTTTTAACTGTTTTTGTTGTTGTTTTGTTTTTATGTCTTAACTAACTACAAGCATTTGTGATACATCCTGTGTGACAACTGGTCCCAGCTTCTTGCATTCTCTATAAGGTCTAAAGAGATCAGAATACAGTCTGTGGTGATGATAACAAGGATAACAGAATTCCAAACCAATGTCAGTTATGACATGGAGGGGGAGGTGGGAGGGGTAATGGCACATTGCAAGTATAATGAATAACATGCAAACTAAGTTTTTACTTTGCATATATTGTCAAACCACTGTGCACAGCTAAAATATATGGACAGCTACCTATTGGTCAAATATAAGCTTGGTGATATCACAACAAAGATGAGGCTAGTAAGAAAAATGAGTATACATGCAATTAATATACAAGTAAACATTTTGATGACAACATTACCCATCTCTTGTCCCTGCAGCATTGGTCAAATGAATGTTTGGAGGATGATTCTTATCACACCAGGATACACAGAAGTGAACGCTGGTTTAAACAATGGAAAGATTCAGATGTAAAATTTATGAAAATGAAATGCAAAATTCATCTTAAAGGGTTCCAAGGTCACGAATAGTGACCAGTTAATGCAAATGATGGGTACTGACATCTGATCATATTTGTGTGCAGAATGAAAACACTGCCTAGAACGATAAAGAGCCAGAGTCTCCCCCTGGTGGACATTGGGCATAGAATCATTTTCAGAAGATGAATCTTCAAAAAGATCTACATAATCTACAAAAAATAAATGAATAAATCAATCTCAGTCAGGTGTTTAACTGTATAATTATATGAAAAAAATATGTTAAGTGAAACAGCACATTTAGTCAATGCTACTGAATTACACTGAGTCCTATATTATAAAAACAAAGAATATATTTTGCCATCTAGTGGTGTGCATCGTCATGTCGAACCCAAGGCACATTAAAACTTGTTAAATTCATGTTGCACGTTGAATTATTAAACAGCACATACTCAGGTGAACAGATTTATGAAATGTAAACCTGGGACATTTTGTAAGTTTTAAAAATGTTTTATAATCATATATTATGATTATAAAATAATATATAACGACAATAATAATAACACTAAATACAATATTATTAATAATTATGATAATAATCTAAAATAAAGTAAAAATTCTTATTTTATAAAAAGACTGCAGTGTTAACTGTTAACAATGTGGCTTTTAACAAATCATTTGAATGTCCTCACTTCCCAACTCGTCACATATTGTTGCTTGGCCAGAACACTTTGGCAATGCTTTTTGTTGGACACAGTCATTTTAGTCATTGTAATGTCATTTTTCATTGTGCAGGTCCCCCATTGAATAAGACACCCTTGGTGTCAATATGTGGACACAAAAAATACTGGGAACTTTATTGCCATGATTAAATTATATTTTGCTTTGTTAATATTGCCATTATTTCATATATGTTGGGGAGTGATTTTTCAGTGTAAACAGTCATTTATCAATGTAAACAGTTTTTTTTTTTTTATCCATCATGAGTTCGCCCATCAAAATGTTAAATTATTGTGTTTGTGGAGGCTGCATCTGATTGGAAAAAAAAACACGGTAATGTGTAACTTTAACTGTACATTAGCAGATTAACAGAATACTCTAGAACTTTTAAGAGTATGATCATTTATAACACACAATGAACAGCATATTAAATCTACTTTATTTATAATAAATTATATACAGGGCTTGACATACATTTTTTTGCTCACCAGCCATTGTGATTAGTGGTTTTCCTAATTTACTAGACACTCTAGTAAAGCTATTTAAAGGGTATCTTCCCCTATTAAATGCATGAATAATCATCAATAACAAATTTGCACATTTTATTAATAATTTCCCTTAATATAATAAGATAATATAGGGCTATTATGAAATCAGTATCTACAAAATTAACCTTTCCACTGCAAAAGACACAGAAGCAACATTCAGATGCATTTATGACACTGAAATATTACATTAATATTAATATTTTATATATTATAGCAAGTAATTTATACTGCATGCTAAATTATAACAGCACAATGTTGTGAGCTTGGTGTATATATATATATATATATATATATATATATATATATATATATATATATATATATTGTAACTATACTCTAATCACTTTTTATAAAATTAAAATATGTTAAATTACTCTGTTGCTAAAAATTAATCAAACTAAGTAATGTGTTACTGCCCAATACTGGCAATCATAATCAATAAATTAATTAATTATTGTGGTGTTAACTTTATGTTAAAGTTCACTTTGACTGGTTTCTAATGGCAATCTCATGGCAATTTATAAATATTTTATGAGGTGGACCTCACTTGTCCAAAGTCGAATTTGCTAAATTGTATGTATTTTACGAGTTGTTAATTCATACAAATAGAATGAATAACCTAAACATAACCCCACCCCTAAACCTGGGATTTTAGACAATCATACAAAATTGTAGGGTAATATAATTATTGAGTGAGGTCACACGAATTTGTATGAATCAGCCACCTCGTGAATACATGCAAATCGGTCTTGAGACTATGTTATATAACTCATTACTAAACAGTTCACAGGTGTTAATTTTACATTAAGTTTTCTTTCACAAGTTACTAACATTTATAATTCATTAATAAATGGTTCAGATGAGTTTACTTTACATGTATCGTTTGCTTTTACAGATTACTAACATTTATAACTCATTATTACGCGGCTTCATGGAATACTCAATTCTGATTGGTCAGTTGCCACATTCCAAGTTTTGTTATTACCAGATAACAACCAGTAAAACATAACACAGACTCATCTGGCTACTACAAATGACCATTAGTAACTGTATGTACTAACTGTATGTTGTAACTGTATGTACATCTTGAGGCTTAAATTTGTGAAATATTTCAGATCAATGTTTCATGTCTAATTTTTTTAATTTTTGTTGCAAGAAGCCGTGTAATAAGTGGGATACTGTGCATCCGCATCTGGCTGCCGATAAGCCTGTACATTATCCCCTAATTAATAAATGGTTAATAGGAGTTCACTTTACAAAGGGATCATATGATGCTATTTTAAAAATCATTATTTTGTGTATTTGGTGTTACAGAATATGTTGACTTTGCTTCAATGTTCAAAAAACACTTTTTCAAATACTATACATTTATTGTAGCTCCTCTATGGCGTGCCTCTCTCAAAGCCATCATTTTCTACAAAGACCTTGATCCGACAAGCAAAGTCTGCTCTGATTGGCCAGCATTATGTGTGTTAGAAATGTAACATCCCTTACCATAATTGTTAGCTTTAGCTTTCAAAGTAAATATAATATCAGTTAATAATGTCATCAGTTTTACCATTAGTTCAAGCCCGAAAGGGTAACACGATTAGTCTTTGCTGTAATTTTACAGTTACTTACTGTAAAAAAAGCCCAGTAAAAAGACATATATATATATAATGTGGTAACTACTGTAATATACACTGCATTATGGGTCATTTTTATTAATTATATATATATATATATATATATATATATATATATATATATATATATATATATATATATATTTTTATTTTTATATATATATATGCTATGCACATGCACAATGTCATGGTCTGGTTAAGGGAAGGCGCACTCAACGACTCAAACCACAAACTTACATAGTCGCTTACAGACGCTACTTTTGACAAGACTGGACAACCTGACATCAAACAAACAGGAACTTATAAAGCAGAAAGTAAATTACATTATTAACTGAACACACTTGAACCTAATGGCACAATCAACAGAAAGCAGAAAGTAGGTCACACAGAGCATATGGGACATAAAAAAACAACAACAAACAGACCTTGAACGTGACACACACACATTTTCAATTAGCATATTAATTAATAATGACAAGATATATATACACACAGACATTTTCTATTAGATTTTAATGAAATAATAATAACTTTGACTTTGTATGTTTTGATTTAGTTTCCTTGTTTCCTTATTTGATCTTGTTCTGTTTAGTTTAATTAGTTGATTGTTTCCCACGTGTTCTCACCTGATATATATACACACACACTTTCAAATGTAACAGTAAGTAAATGTCATGTGATAATGTTTTTTAGTTTTTCTTCTTATATACATGCCTGTGACTGCAACGCAGATCAGTGTAAGGGGTTTATTTGTCAAGTCAGATTGTACATTGAAAATGAAGATAACCGATTTGAGTCAGAGGAGAAGAAATGTGCGTGCTTGATGATGTTCTTCTGAATATTTTTTGGAACAACTTTGTGAGGTCTTTGAGTACCCTGCAAGGGAGAAGGATGTTTCAATCATTTTTCATTCCTCTCCACCAAGTAACTCTAAAAACTAATCCTCTGTCCATTAATCTAACAGCCATGATCGATTCTGGAGCTGCTCTGAACCTGATCAACAGCGACATAGTAACCAAATTCAACATCCCCACTCAACCCTGTACTTCTACCATTAAAATTAAAAGCATCAATGACACATACATTGACAATGGTATCACGTCACAAACGCAAACAGTCACCCTCAAAGTAGGTCTACTACATCAAGAATCAATATCTCTCTATGTAGTCGACTCACCCCAAAATGAAATCATCCTAGGATTCCCATGGCTGTCTTCCCACGATCCCACTCCCTACTAACCAGGACAACGGGTCTGGCTCTACACCAGGGACATCAAGCTGCGGCTCCCAAGCAGGAAGCTAAAATTTTCAAAAGAATTAATGATGTGACCTATCGGCTTGAGCTTCCTGCTAACTATTGCATCTCTCCATCTTTTCATGTGTCCCTCCTGAAACCGGTCCATGTGGATGCTGACCCCGGCCACAAGCTCCCAGAACCACCCCCACCACTGTACATTGATGGGGCTCCCGCCTATAATTGATGGACTCAAGATGAAGAGGGGGTCAGCTCCAGTATCTTGTGGATTGGGAGGGATACGGACCTGTGGAGAGATCCTGGATAGCCGCCCAGGACATTCTGAATCCATCGCACGACCATGAGGATGACCACGGGGACGTTGTTTTGACCCTGCCTGTACGACCACGCCAATAAATGCTGCATATGAATCACACTCAGCCTAGTGTCTCGTTACACCTCTCACGTTTGCTCTCAATAATGCCGTGCCTTCCATGACTCACACCAACATGTAAGGTGTGTTTGACTTGGAGCGGCGCTGCATCCACTTATCGGTGTATGACATCAAAGTACCATGAGAGCATTTGACAGCTGATAGTTCCATATGCAGTATTTTGCACTTTATAGTGTGTTGACTGAAATAAGGTTTATGAATAAAATTTTCATAATAAATCGTAATATCTCTTATCTGTTGTATTTGAGCAGGGCAGGGATACACTTTTGTTTAAAACAAATTCCCAACATTTTGTGTCTTTACATAATTTCCATCATTTTTGATGTGCTTGCAGATCACAAGTTTTTCCTAATTTTACTTCAGAATTTTTTGTTATACTTAATCTTTTGTTATATTTTTTATGCTGTCATCAAAAATATAAAATACATATAAATATAGATATTTAAAAATAGGACCTTGGTTTTTATATTTAACTTTCCTTTCCCAAATTTACTTGTATTTACTTTCTTTTCATAATCGGTGACTTTTTGTGAAAAATGGAACCCTTTGAGGGTGAATCACTGTTATTGAAAAGTAAATACAATAATTGCAATTGATAGCGTCAGTTAATAAAAAATAAATGCTGCTGTACATGCACTCAGGTCACTTCTAGTATTTATGTAAAATATTTAAAATAACAATTATGTATAATAAAGTGTAAAATAAACTACAGTAGTAGTACTGTTAAGCTAAGTTGCAGTAACAGCATCAAACTGTAAAAGACAGCCTTACAGTGGCTAAGTTAAAATGGTTCCTGAGAGCACACCTTAGGGGCAAAAGTAGCACTGAATAATTTGCATTATTTCAGTTGAGTAATGCAAAACAACAAGACAAAGAATCCCCTCAGCAGTTTGTGTATCGGCTAATGAGGCTTAAGCAGAGAGTGTAGTTTGCTTCACAGCAACACAGACAACTACAGAAGATCAAATTCTAGAACTGATTACACAGTCTGTTAGTGAGGAAACTGAGGCAAAAACGAATTGGTCACACCCATAGCCACAGTTGCAAGTGCCACCCAGAAGGATGATGTGGACAGGCATTATGCTCCCGTGAGTCATGCAGAAGTTAAAGCCAATCGTCTTGCCATTCATGAAATTTCTGCACAAGTATCTGCGTTGACAGAGAATCTAAAAAAGGTTGTCATGTCCAAGGACTCTGGCACTCAACAACAAACTAAAATAGCAGCAGCAAGTACACAACAACTAATACAATCAGAAGTAAAGGGTAAGTGCTAACAATGTATATCCCAAATTGCGTAAGAGTGTACTTACTGTTTCCTATGTGGTCAGAGCACCGAGCTGTGGGCTGTCTCATGAGAAGTCAAATGTTAAATGAGAGAAGGTTACTGGTGTCCCAACTTCCTTCTGGTGCATCTAGAGGTGATAAACCTGTAAAACAGAACACATCCAACAGAGCTAGTGGAACTGTAGAGAAACGTGTTGCCCAGCTAATTGGCAGCCGTTGCATGATAACTTGCCATTTAAGTCCAGACTCAGATGCTTCTGGACACGAGAGCCCAGGTCAATATTGTTGGACAGGTCTGAGTAAAAGAAACTTTACCAAAAATCTAAATCCAACCTCTAGATTCTTTATTAGCAGATAGCCAGCTTTTTGTCACTGCAGTGAATGGGACTACTGTACCCTTTGATGGATGGTTTGAAACCTTATTAGAAATCTCCAACGGTAAACAACACAACATTGCCATCCAAGTTCCTCTGTTGGTGAGTGAGAAGTGCAGGGACTTTACACTACTCAGATTCAATGTAATTGAAGAGATCATAATGGAGAATAATGATTGTGCAGACAGCAACTCATTGATCTGTAGTCTGAGACCTTGCAGATGCCAAAAGATGCCACTGAAACATTAACGTCCACAGTGAATTCCAACCTCTCCAATGAAGATACTTCCAAGATCTAATGTAAAGACTGGGAAAATTGAAATCACCATTCCTGGTGGTCACGTCTTAGAGGTGAGGTGTCAAGTAAAAGCATGGCACAAGGGAGGGACTATGATTTTTGAACCAATGTCCGAAAGTTTCATCCAAGAAGGGTTGGTATTGTTTCCTGCTATTGGAAATGTGCCCCCTGGAGCCAGTAAAAAACAGTAAAAATTTCAGTTCAAAATTCCACAAATCATAACATTTACCTACCTCAGAGACTTATCTTAGGTAACATAGAATCTATCAATGAAATTAGACCAATATACTTATCCTCTAACATTGGGCAGTCAGATAAACAGGTCAGCAATGCAGTTCTGTGCTCATCCCAGACAAGGTCAGCAGATAATTTATTTCTTTGGAGGGAAATTCATGGTTTTCCATTCTGGTTTAGGGAAGCACCTACCATCAGGGATTTGTGAGTGAGGATTCTGGACTTGTCACTGCCTTCAACACTCCATGGGGATTATACGAATGGGTCTGCATTCCCTTTGGATTGACAAATACCTGGATGCATAGAAAGAGTGTTAGAGGGTATCTGAGATTAATGCTGTGCTCCCTATTTAGATGATGTGCTTTGCTACTCAAAGTCCTTCACTGATCATGTTGATCATCTGTGAAAAGTGTTTTAGAAAATGAGGGAACATGGAATTAAATTCTGTCCAAAAAAATGTGAGCTGTTTAAGAGATAGGTGTGATACATTGGCCGCTTGGTGTCAGGAGAGGGGATTCAGATAGACCCAGCAGATTTGGAAGCTGTCAGGACCTTGAAAAACAAAGAACCCCGCACAGTGGGAGAAGTGCGGGCGCTGCTTGGGTTTCTAAGTTATTACAGGTCCTATATCCAAGACTTCTCCAGATTAGCCAAGCCACTCTTTGAGCTTCTCCAAAGACCTCTTGGGTCTAATGATGGTACACACAATCCTCAGGTTCTCAGTCATCCTGGTGCAGTAAGACCAAAAGACGATGGCCAACTTCACTCCAGAACCCCAGTCATTTGGACTGCATAACATCAAAGTGTTGTTTCCAGATTTGTAGACATGTTAACCAGCCTGCCAGTGCTGGCCTATCCAAATCTTGATCTACATTTTTTATTACACACAGTGGTTCCAATGAATGTCTAGGGCAGGGGTGTCAAACTCAATTCCTAGAGGGCCGGAGCCCTGCAGAGTTTAGATTCAACCCTGCTAAATCACATATACTATGCATGTCTGAAGTACTTGATTAGCTGGATCAGGTGTGTTTAATTAGGGTTGCATCTAAACTCTGCAGGGCTCCGGCCATCCAGGAATTGAGTTTGACACCCCTGGTCTAGGGGCTCTATCATGCTCCAACAGTCACACTGATAAGAATCTGCTGAACTATGTCCTCAGCACAGCAAGGTTGTATGTGGTTAGGCAGCACTGGGTGAGAGAGCTAGCAGACTTTCATTTTGACATCCAATACAGATTGGGTAAAGCCAATGTTGATGCCGATACACTGTCAAGGCACCCCCTGAAACTGACAGACAGCATGCTGTTTGGCAGGGTAGTAAAGCTGTGGCTGACAGTGATGTGCCGTGGGCAGCTGCCTTAGAGCTCAACACTCCAAGTAGAGGAATCCTGTTTACTGGGGACAGTAGTTTCACAGTCACTCCCGAAGAAGTCAAAGCAGCACAACGAGATGACCCAGCAATCTTGGAGGTAATCCAGTTGAAAGAAAAGGATAGACACCAAGTGGGAAAGATAAGCATTGCATGAAAAAGGAAAGGAGTAGACTTCTCTTTGAATGGACAAAATTGGAGATGGAGGTTGGAATTTTGTACAGACAATTCAGGCAGCGCTATCAGTTAGTTCTCCTTCTGCAGTTTAGAGCAATGGTGATTAAAAAGTTACACAATGAAATGGGACATGTATGAGTTGCTTCATCTTGCTCGTGAGTGCTTCTACTGGCCCTCAGTGGGGAAGTAGTATATCACCACGAAGTGTCCCTGCATTACATGCATCTTTAGCCGAGTAAAGGTGGTAATAAGTATATTCTTCTGCTTGTATATGCTTCTGCTTGCCCAGGCATATCCAACAAGAAATAAGTTAGGCAAAACCACGGCCGAGAAGATTTTTCAGAACTTCATCCGGACCCCATAAGCAATGTTTTGTGTTCTTGGTAATCAACATTTACACCTGAAAATTAAAAACAACATGTAAGCCATGTGGTTGTTAACCCTCTTTGGTAAGTAATTTGAAAATGTAGATCTGTGAAATGAGAAAAAGTCACATGGCCCTCTTTACCCACTGCTCGACATCGCAAGAGATTGACCCTGCCACCACCCCCTTGGGGAGAATGGTGTCAGGATCCATATCCCTCCCAGGACCCTCGAACAGACAAGAAAGGGCATCAGGCTTAGTGTTCTTGGATCCAGTCCGATACAAGAGGGAGAAGTTAAACAGCCCTAAACAGAGATGGGGAAAGGGTGAGGAATGGCATGAATGCCCCACTGAGCTGTAACCAAGGTGTCCCGAATCAATAAGAGCTGGACAGGAGTGAATGGTGTCTTCAAACTGAATGGAAAAAGGAAGCAGGGTACGAGACTTCAGAACAGGGATCCGAAGCGCCGATCAGGATCCCTCGACTTGCTGATGGGCCCCGGCTTTTAAAGGACACCGGATGGCTCTGTGTCCAGGCTTGCCACAATATAGGCAGATACCTCGAGTCAGTCGATCCTGCTTCTACTTGGCAATTAGACGATGCCATCCCACCTGCATGTGCTGAGAATTAACTTTTGTGACATGAAGCGGCTAGCAGACAGTTGGTTTAGCCAGACTTCCTGACCTGAGCCCTAGTTAGTCAAGTGTGAGCTCTTAGGCTATGTGCTATATTTCCCCAGGAGGTATGAAGACCATCTCTTTTCAACAGGTCAGGTCTGCTCCAGAAAATCCAATTGTATATGAAACCTGTTATTCTGTGGGTACCACTTAGACATCCAGACACTGTACTTGCAAATTCACACACCTCTTTAATGTTGTTTATATATTATTATTATTTATTTATACATACAAGTATTTAGTTCAGAGTAATAATCTAACACTGCTCTAAACTTAGTCATGTCTTCTGGCCTACAGAGTCCATGGTCCTGTCTGAAGTCTCTTTAAGACAAGCCAGGCTAACCCGGCAGCCACCTTTGAAACACTTCTTGGGCATTTTTTTGCATTGGAAACTTTTCACTAAATTTCATATTTCACATCACCAATGAAATCTGAAACAACTGTGTAATAATTCATGTTTCTTTTGAAAACGCATTATAAAAGCTTATTCTTGAGATCAGCAGTTTTTGAACCCATTGGCAGGAAGTCTTTCTCAGCCACAGAAAACAGTTGAACCCAAATTTCATATTTCAGCATGAGCAAAAAGCCAATGCACAAAAATCTGAAACAACATCAGTGCAAAAACACCTAACTAATTCAGGAGAAGGCATAAACAAGCCAAATTTAACATAGAAACAAAAGATTTGCTAAGAAACGTTCTAGAGTAGACTTACAATAGGACTGGCTAAGGAACATCAATATGCAAGCTCAAAGAAAGTCCTCTTCTTTTAAAAACAAGGCACATGTGAAAGCAGCACTGATTAGCAGATAATGCAGACGTGAGGCTCTATAGGACATCTAGTGGCCAAAATAAAGCATCTCAAGCAAAAAGCTCTGACAGTACGTATGCCCAGTCCTAGGCAAACATCTCAGAATGCTCCCACAGTACCTCCCCACACCAATATCTGATTGACACTCAATACTTTAAAAAGATGCATTTAATTCAACAGCGAACCGCTGATGCTAATGCGCCCTATTAAATGTGTTATTAAGCACTGTGGTCTGATCAGCACTGCTTTAAGTTGAACATCTCTTGTGTTAGACGAGCGACCATGTTCAGTCACTGAGTCATGATTTTAATGCCCAGTAAATCTTAAACATAAAAATTTAAAAAAACTGTCTAATGACAAGAGCAGAACTGGCCAACTGAGCCTGTTTCTCCCAAGGTTTTTTCTCCTCTATTCTGTTATGAATGGGGCTTTGTTTCCTTTCTGCTGTCATTTCTGGCTTGGTTAGTTGGGGCACTTAATTTGTAGCGATTATCATTGATTTGATAACAGAGATTGTCTCTGCATTTAATAAAAAATGCAGTTTAATCTTGTCATTATATATTACTATTACTCTATTGTCCTATTTGATAATGTTAAGTACTTTGATTAAGTCTGTATTGTTAAAAGCACCATATAAATAAAAGTGATTGATTGATTAAATGGTCTCATTTCAGTTTTTGACTCTACTAAAGCATAAACATACTATAATATGTTTGCAGATATTTAAGAAACATGCTAAGTTAACATATTTGTTTATCTGAAAAACAATGCTACATTCAGTTAACTTCCTTTTTAAAATGTGAGTTTTATGTGGTTCTTACCAACTGAGAGACGCATGGTTTGAAAGAGATTTATTGTTAGAATGACTCAGATTTTTTAATTGTGTTTCACCATCCTGGGTTGCCAGTTGGTCAGAAAACACAGATTATATTTCTTTCATCATCATGTGCACTTGTTTCTCTTGGTGTCGTCAATCTGGCAGCTTGCGTGTACATGAGAATTGACTTGGACATGGACTTTAAACCTATTTAAAGGATCCACTGATAAGACAATGCCTACTCAGTAAATTTTGTCTTCTGTTGGATAAGATGCGTCCACATGTTGATGTGACACAACAACAGATGAAACTCATCAGTGGATTGACTATGATCAATAATGATTTTGACAACACATTTTAAATGTTTTGTTTTAAATCCATGTTTTAGTCACAATAGACTCTTCCATATCTAGTCTTTTTCTTTTTCTTTCTTTCTTTCTTATGTAATATTATGCACTTAGGTAGATTATCAAAAAGAACATCTCTTTTTATCACACTATCTTGCAGCCTAACTTACTCATCTTTATGTGTGGATGAAGCAATCGCCCCTAAGAACTACAATTATGATAAAGAAAATAAAAAGAGCAGTTTTTAGTGTGTAAAACATCTAAGTGAAATGAAAAATATATTACAAAAATATTGCAATAGCTGCAAACAATAAGCTTGGGTGTCTGAGCATTGGATTGCCAAAGCAGACAATTAGGTGACACAATTGTCAATTTAGTCACCGATTGTTAAATAAGTTCAATAATTCCGTATGTACATTGACACAATAGAAATTAGTTTTTAAGGACAAAAAAAATTTAAAACCAAAAACACAATTTTTGTTTTAAGTTAAAATTAATAGTTTACAATTCCATGCCCATACTTTCCATGCCCCTAAAAAAGGTATGATACATCATTTGCCACCTATTTGTATTGTTGTAATTTCCTAGGTATACACTAGATGGCAGCAATTTATAATTAGAATTATAAATTGTGTGTTATAATTAACATAGACATGAGAGAGAAGGACGTGAGGGGAGTAAACATTCTTTTAATATATATATATATATATATATATATATATATATATATATATATATATATATATATATATATATATATATATATATATATATATATTATTTATTAATAAAGTGTGTAGGCCTATATTTAGTTTTAGTAAACGTTTTACAGATTTAAAGTAGTACCATATAATGGCCAGGCTTATTGTGTACATGCTGTACTGCAGAAATTGTTTAAAAATTAATTCATGATTTAGGCTAAGCAAAATTTTCAAAGACCTTGCATGCAGGTCATTCTCTGCCCTTTGGAAGGGTAAATTCTGTTTATGTTTCAGACTATGCAAACATGTAAAGCCCTATTCTTGGTACTTCAGGCACTGCAGAAGCATTTGCCTGTGCAGATCTGGGCTGCATCTAAAAGAATTTACTATGTTTTACATATGCAAATGTGCATCATTCACGTTTGTATTCCTCAGAGTTTTACAATAGAGTTGTGAACAAAGTGAGAACATAGTAAAACTTGGGGGGGAAAGAAAGAAAGATAAATAATAATAATAATAATAATAATAATAATAATAATAATAATAATAATAATAATAAAACCTTCTAAACGTTTTCTTTCAATATATTAACCGCATTACAACGTTATATCTACTAATTAGATAGGTTCTTCGAGGTGTTCGGGTTCTTCTGTGGGCCCTCGCAGGGTTGCCTTGGTTTAGACTGTGAACCCGTCATCTGATAGTCCATGTCATCGTAACAGCCAAGACTTGAGCCCCTATTGGTCATCCTCACTTCCGTTACACTTTTAGCATCACCGCGCCACCTCGCGTCACTCTCCAGCTCTTTCGGGATCGGACGCACATTCGTGGTTTTTAATTCATTCATTCCACAGCAGAGGAGCAGGCGGTCTCGATCGGTCTACAGTTTCCTGCTGTCCCGTATTGTTTTGTGGAAGTAGTAGACATGGTAAGGACCGCCATCTTCATATGTAATACATGTTTTGTATGAGATTTTCCTCAGATGAGAACATCCTGGTGGATGCTGAATGATCAAAAAAAAACTAGTACTTAAGTAAAATCACATCCGAAACTAACAAATTATACTTTTAGTTCTCTATGTGTATTATTCAAGCATTGTGTGCATCTTTTGACTGTCTTTGATTTAAGTGTTTTTTTCTTTTAGATTTTGTACTGACTAAAACATCACTGCACTTAAAATCTTGTTAGGTAAACTAACACATTTGCTTTGTTGTTTTATGTGTTATTAGCACTTAAAATGACTGGTTTTGTTCACCATGTAGGTAAAAAATTATAATTTGTACTTTATATATTAGAAATTACCCCTTATTACCTCATGCAATTCATACAACTTTTACTTTTGCAATTCGTACTCTTTTTACTGCTCATGCAGTGGCATTTCAGTTTAATTCTATTCACTGTAATTGTCTCTCTGCTGAAGAATATAGCTTACAAAGGTTTGATGTCAGGGTAACCTGGCTGGAACCAGTCCAAATGACCTGAAATACTTTGACAGCTGCTTAAAACTCCAATTACCTGTATATGAAGTGCTTCTTGATGACCTGTTTAAAAAAGCATAAATGTATCTAAAATACAGTGTCACTTCAGGAAAATACTGTATAGAGCTACATGATTATTCACTGTATGGTCAAAACACATTTTATATAGCACCCATGTTTTGTTAATAATAAGAAAAAAATCCATTGATCTATCTTAAAAAGTCAAACTATACACTGTCAGAAAGAAATGTACAAAATGTACCCTTTAGGGTACAAGTGGCTGTTGGTGGCGTGGTACACTCAAGGGTACAAGTTTGTAACTCTTCTTTGAGGTACAAAATTGTACCTTATAATGTTGTACTATTTAAGGGCCAACTATTCAAGGAACAATTGTGCACAAAGGTACAAAATGGTACCTTTCATCCTAGGATAGGTTAAATAAATAAATAATACTTCAGAAACTGATATTGATTTTATTGCAATTGGATGTGACTTTTCTGTTTCTGATGTTTGTTTTTTTTTTAATTCTCACATTGCACACAGAAATAATCACAATATTAAACAAAATCTTATTGTGACATTTTTCTTTAACATCCAATAATTACAGTATACTTTAACAACATATGTTTATACTTTTGGTAAACATGAAATCTAAAGGTTTCATCATTTGAAAATGTGTGCTGCATTCATTGGACAATCATGAATATTTCTTAAGAGCATTAAGTGAAACAGAGAAGGCAAAGTATATTTGCAGGTGTTAATGTAAGACATTGATTACTCTTAACTGCAGTAGGTATGGGGTTGTCTCCATCACCAGTAAGTTCTTAAGTCCTGTGCTTAAACTTTGTGACGATGGTTTGCTCTAAATGAGAAAGCACAAATCACTTCAAATCAAATTGTCTTTTTACTGATGGATAAATATAATCTACATACATAGAGTAGAAAATGCATTTTTACTTTATACCATTTGTATGTGGGCACATTAAATACATTAAGAATCATAAAAAAAAAACATTTATCACATATAACTGTCTCATTAAACAAGGCTAGTAAAATGAGAAGTGCTGCTTTTAAAACAATTCCTGAAACACAAGACATGACATACAAATGAATAGAAGAGTCAATTACAGAGATGAAGAGTCGATGATCGTCTTCACTTCGAGATTCCTCTCTAGCCTCTTTACGCAGTGATTATAGAGATTTCTCTTGAGCAATCCATAGCACACTGGATGCCATTTTTTCTTGAAAGTAGTGCCATAGATTAATACAGATAAATACAGGAAACCAATTTATTGATGAAGCTGCAAATATTTAAGAAAAACACAAGCATGAGTAATTCAGAAGATTTTTTTATTACAGATTGAGTGTCCAGTATATAATTTTAGAATTATAATTCTACACTAACCTCTGATGGACTCTTCAAGAATGGATATTTGTTGACAGCATCTTTAACCGTCATCTTACTAGTAAACTTCTTTCACCTACAGGCAAAGGTCTTCCTTATTCACTTTTCAACAAAGTGAGTATTTGACTGTGTCCTTCTGTACTGGTCTTGCATTATTTTTACTTGCCCAATTACAAATGACAATCAATGCCCTTCTGCATAGACAAACATGAAGATAGCAAGTTATTTCTAATTTCTAAGCATGAAAATAATAAAAGGTTTGTAATAATGATAAATTTGAGAACAATACACTTTGTGTCACACAGTGTATTGTTACATTCACAACAGCGATCTAAAAATAAAAAAACTTACATAATCACTAATCATAGTGGTAAACATTGCAAATATAGGCAGTGTTGGCGCTAGCTGTTATTATAAGAGGTTTGTAAATATCGTTAGTGACATCCAAAAAATCCTAGAGAAAACACTCTATTGTCTTACAACTTTTAAAACATGTATATTAAGGTTAACAGTGTAACTTACTTACTGCCAAAAACACCATACTCTCCCCTTCTATGACGTCTTTATAAAATTAAATTAGCTGTAGTGTGCACATCTCTGTGCAAATTCACTGGCCTCAGAATTAACCGAAGCCATGAGAGGGATATTCTTAAGGTGACAACAACTGTATGTCTGTAAAATTTCAATGGTACAAAAATGTACCTCTCACATTTGATGTACCTTCATAATTCTTTTTGGGTACTTTAAGAACCAATTGTGTACCTTTTAAAGGTACAGTTATATGTTTTGTTCCCCTAGGAACAAAATTATTGTTACGCCAAGCCAGCAGAGGGAGCACTTACCTTGGCATGAACTATGATCACTTTCTCTGCTACTTCCTGTTTGGTGACTATAAATTCTGAAGTAGGCATTTTACTAACATGTAGCATTGTAGTTATTATAAACCTTGTTTGTTCTTGCCTTGGTTTTCCCCTGTTGATATTCTCTGGTTTTGACCCTGCCTGTCTTCCGTTTTTGATTGTTTGCTGGCTGACTCGACCCTTGTTAGTTTTTGGATTTTGTTGTTGCCTCTGATAATCCTGTTTGCTGTGTTTTTGACCATGCTTTGATGCTTTGACCATGCCTTGGCTAAATAAAAACCTGTGAATGGATCTGCATGCCTCAGACCCCCCACACATGACAGAATGCTACATCAAACCAGGATCCAGCAGCTTTCCAACCAAACCATGGCCAGGTATGTGCCTCGCTACGTCATTGCTAAGCCTCAAGAAGAGCATCCGATCATTTGAAGACTATATCCAGGAATATCTAGACCTGGCTTGCCTCTCAGATTTACCGGACTGTGTTTTGATCGACTTCTTTTGTGAGGGGATAAATAAACCGCTTAAGACAGAACTTGTTTGTGAGGGTCCTCGGGGGTCGCTTACACAGTTTTGTGGAGTTTGCCATTCACGCTGGGTATTGCGGAGAAAGAGGATATCGCATCGACCCCTGTAATGGCGGCTTTGCCAGTGGAGCCCGTTCACAAGATGGCCTCCACACCTGATCCCTCGGGCTGCCTCTCCAGTATTTCCAGGCATTGTGGATGCAGCATTTGAGATCCCCAGGGCGTTCCGAGGGCATTTAAGGCTGGTATCCAGTCTGGTGGACCCGCCATTGATATCAGTAAGGGCACAAGTCATTCCTGAGACTGTTCTCTGTGCTCCATCCACTGTGCTTCCTGTAATAGCGGTTGCCATTTTGAGTGTTTGGGCTACACACTGCTCAACTCCTACACCAGTCTGCAAATCTGCTCTTGATCCTTCTTCATCAGCCCATGCCAGTGCTCACTGAAGTCATGAAAGAAATCTTTACAACCACTCCATTCCTTGTACACCCTTCAGAAACACTCTGGAGACAGAACTGTGCTTACATAGCAGCATCTACATCTGGCTTCTTCTCCATGAAACTCCTAGAAAGCACAGCAGAATTATGATGTAGGCAGTCATGAACTTCTTGCCTTAAAATTCACCCTGGAATAAAAGAGATATTGAATGTAGGGAGCTTGTCACCCCTTTGTTATGTTTACTGACCACTGTAAGTGAGTATCTCCGCAATGTCAAACGACTCAGGGAAGCAAGCTCTTTTTTTTTTGCCTGCCTCATGGCTTATAGACAGTTATGGCTTGTGAACAGATTCTTAAAAAGTTGTGTTTAGCTTATGTTTGCTTATGGTGTTGGTATTGTTTTGTTTTTTAAATATTACTGCTCAATAGATACTATTTTATAGAAATATTATTTTACATAAATAATAGTAATATTTAATAATAGTGTTTATTACTGAGAAACAGTTTGTTTGTTGGTGATTTTAGTTTTATTGTTCTGCCATTAGATGGAGACAAGAGTTTTTTTATTTTTAAATAAAGTCTATAAACTGAAGCTATTTGTAGTTTTAACAACAGAATGATAATTTTTTTGTTTTTGGGAGTTAGTATCAGTATGTTAAGGTTATCTATAAGCCAGTGTGCTCTAAAACAGTGACAAAATTCGTATTTAGAAGACATAAGCTTGTGGTTTGACTCTTCTGCCAAATAGAGAACATGTGAGTTGTATTGAGTGGCAACAGTTTTACTTCTGTGCACTGAACATTTAATAATCAATTTGCTCCAGCTCCACTCTGGGTGTTAAGTTATATTTATCTTCTGAGCATGAGCAGAGTGCAATGGGTGGGGTTTACCACATACTGTATGTATAGTGCATACTGTGGCTCAAGGCACTAACCCCTTGATAAATATGGTAGAAGAACGAAATGTTCAATTTGCCAAAAAGTACTTTTCACTAGGCAAAAGGATTGCCCAAACAAAAGGAATATGTGAGACTGACAAAAGATGAAGCTGAAGAATGCAACATAACGTGGTTTTCAAATGGCTTTTTATCTAACACAGACATCTTTATGGTGGAGACTATGGAGGATCAGCTGTGATTGACACAGCCTGTGCAAGAACTTTGTACGTGGAGAAAAATGGCTTGAGGATTACACAAGTGGGCTGCCACAGAGTGAGTTACAAAAATGAAGTGCAAGACCTTTCAGATCTGGTAATGGCAAAGTTGTTCACTCCACAAGGAAAGTTATCATTTTAGCTATCTATACCAGATGCAAAATAAAGACAGAAGTTGTTCCAGCAGACATACAAATGCTCTTAACCAAATGTTATTAAATAGAGCAAGTGCAATTCTGGACATTTCAAAATGACAAAGCAACAATATTTAAACAACCTGTTAAATTTGAACTGACATCTTCAGGACATTGTGTGAACTTGAGAGATAACAGTCGTCTAGATGAAAAGCAGACAAGTGAGAACAAAATTAGAAATTGACAGAAAACATGACAACAAAAGCAAATGAGAAAGTCCTGTTGAAACTACACAGACAATTTGGACATGCTACAGCTGAAAGACTGACCTGCTCAGGTTATCATGATGATGAATGCAACACAATTCTCAAGAACATTGTTAAAAATTGTGATAGATGCAGCAGGTACAGCAAGCCAAAACATAAGCCTGTTGTTGGTTTGCCTATGGCATCAGCCTGTAATCAGACTGTGGCTATGGACTTAGACAACCTTGAGCCGGGAGTATGGTATTTGCATGCAATTGACCACTTTACATGCTTCATTAAAGGGAGTATTGTCACCACAAAGAACCCAAAAGAGATAGTGAAGCACTTTATTCACTGCTGGATAAGTGTTCATTGTACTCAACATATAATGTTTAGTGATAATGGAGGTGCATGTAACAATGACGAAATAAAATATATGGCTGAAAAGTTTAACATTGAAGTTAAAACAACACAACACTGTGTTAAAACATGGAGCAATGACCTATTAGAATGGCACAATCAGACTCTAACTGAAATTTTGCTGAAAGTGAGGAGGAACAACAGCTGTGACTAGAAGACTGCACTAGATTGGAGATTAATGACAAAGAACTCTTTGCAAAATGTTAATGGATATAGCCCCTACCAGAACCCAAATCTGCCCTCTGTTCTCATCAATAAGTCCCCAGTTTTGGAAACAAGGATGAGTACTTGCATAACTCATGAGTATTATCAGTATTATAGTATTAATCAAGTGTATTATAAGCAAGCAGATTGTAATGAGTATAAAGGTTCAGGTGTGGTTATAGGCCAAGACGCCGTGGTTGTATTAGTCAGGAATGGCGTAACCTATGTTTGAGTGCATCAGTCTAGACTAAGAAAGGTGGATGACCCACAAACAAAAGTGGAGATGACAGAAAGGGGAACAAATGAAAACAGATGAAAATCCCACAGTAATACCAGCAGCAGATGTCAGTGACACTGAAAGTGAAAATGAGGAAATGACACAAACAAGTGATGAACATCTTAATGGTGAAAATGACAGTGAACCTTCTGTATCAGTGCTATCAGGACAGGATATTCTTAATCAATCCCAGACAACACAAACCCATGCCTCTATGAGCAGTGAAGGCCTAAGACTGAAAATTGGTTAAACGGTTAAATACACACACTGGGGAAATCTTTAGCCAAGCAGGAAATGATACTGGAAAACACAAGAACTTGTACAATTTGCATTACAGGAAACCTGAGGAAATTGCTGACACAACTGGATCAGTCGATCTAGGACAAATGGACAGTGAACATGCTTAGTTGTGCACTGACTACAATGAGGATGATGTACTGATGATAGTACATGATGATCTCTATATGTCTGTGAAAATACAGAACTCAGGATCTGGAAGAGAATGAATGTTTTTGAAGACATAAATGATGAAGTACAGAAGTGAATCTCCACAAGATGGATGTGCAACACAGCAATACAGTGTGAAGAAGTTGAGATGGGCATGCAAAAATTGGACAAATGTTGCAGATTGCCAGGCAAAGCAGACCTGACATAATGTGTGACGTATCCCATCTTGGCATCTAGCACAACGCATATTACTGTTCAGACTCTGCATGTTGCAAATCAGATCTAATCAGAAAACTAAAATCAGAAGAGGTCACCTTGAGATTCCAGTACCTAGGGAAAGACAGTTCTATTAAGTTAGTGGTATACAGTGACATTTAATCATGCTTATGGAAGAAAATGGAAAATTCTCACCTATATCCCGGTAGTCAAAATGAATCAAAAGGGTTGTATGGAGTACCTTAGCAGGAGATACTTTGGCACTTGCAGATGGGTTTGATAGTGGAGTTAACACTGGTGGCTGCTCATCTATCAACTTGCCCATTGTTTGTATAACAGACAACCATTCCCTTCTTGAGGTTCTTGATGCTTTGCTTCAAAATCTGTCACCAAAAAGAGACTGCATCCAGAAATCAGCAGTATCAGGGAACTTATACTGTCTGGAACCATTCAGCAGATCTTGTGGTCAGCCACCAAAGCGCTAACTGCTTAACAAAAAGGGGGCATGTGCACTTTGCCTTTTGAAAGCTCTCAAAACAGGTGTACATTATATTAAAGACTGAAAGTATTTAACAAGAACTTACTTATGTTTTGTCAAAGTTTTTTTGTTCTTCTAAATTTGAACTGTATTCATTGTTAAATTAAGAGATTAAGTTATTTATCTAAATTATGTGTTACTATGGCTATCAACACCAAATCCATTACATGCTCCTGAACTCATAACTACTACTTTTTTAGATTGTTATGAGAGTTATGACTTGGACCAATGACAGATGTACCTTTGCAAGACCTTTGCAGTGCCCAAAAAACCAGTACACCCAACTGTCAGTCTAAACATAAGTTGTCTCTCTCTTCTGTTTTCCAGTATTATCTCCTGCAACCCATCACCAAGTGTGACTATATCTCTATATAGCTACTGGTTTGTGCTTACCTTCCCTGCACAGTCTGATTCACTATCACCCTGCAATAATAAATTATAATCAGTGAAGTCATCCTCATCCCTATTATTTTTTAATGTGCCTGGCATAGTAACATATACACAATCGCTCTCACTGATCATTCCAATCCAGTTTGTTTAATAAAATATCCTGCTTGGATTCACCAGCCTTTTCTCTTCAGTGTCCATATAGATTTATCCTGACTTGACTTGTATTTGAAAATGCTTATACATGTACTGTGTTTCATCTCATTTTAAGCTCACTCACCAGATTTTTTCAAGGGCACTGTAAAAATTACAGGGTTTTGCAAGTTAGATGGCAAATCAACAAGGTGTTTTAAGCGTCATGGTTTCTCTAAATGAGGTTAATTTACTATTTGAGTGGCCACTAAGCCAGATTCTAACAGAGACAGTGATAGGCAATGACCTGTAAAACAAGAGAGGTCACTGTTTTCATTTTTTATTTCATTTTTCTGAAAGAGAGTTAGCATTTCATTTCATCACTTTCTGCTGATTAAAGAGAAATTTGAGCCATATTAGAGGATGTATTCAAAAGCTTTTCTTTTTTTTTTTAAGGAAAAAACTTGTGTTCAGGCATTTTGATTTGAATGGAAAAGAATTGGACATCAAAACAAAAATTAAATTTTTTAATTCACAATAATTTTTTGCTTCACCTGACTTTTAAAATCTGTACACAGTACATGCATAACTCAAGTGCATACGTATGTAAAATCTAGAGCAATTGTACAATTCTCAGAACAGGCAACTTGTGTAATGTTTATTGAGCTCTCTGCATTCACATGGTATAATTTTTCTCAAAGCAAGCATACTTTGTAATTTGACTGTGTATGTGTTACTATGTCAGGAAAATAAATTAGGTGGGAATAGAAGGTCGTTAAGATCTGAGCAGACATAGACAAAGCCTGTATTCTCCATACATCTTCAAGTGAAAACTCAATTTTTGTTTTTCTGCTCTTTTCTTGTCTTTTAGAACCACCTTGAAAAGACTGACAGGCTGTTAAATTCTATAGTGGACAGCCTATTTGGAGAGAAAGAGGTTTGTACCTTTTAACACTTTTTATGCTGGTGTTATTAATTGTGGCTTTGCAAATAGTGCTGTGTATGAGTCATTCATTCATTTGAATGAATGAACACGATTCATTCAATTGACAATTTATTCCAAAACAAATCACTGCTGTGTGAGATTACTGCTATGGATTTAAAGGTAATATTTTCTCTGCAAAATTGGGCAAAAACAGACAATATTGTGTTTGAAATTAAATACAAAACAATAATAACTTTTTATGTTCTGAACTGTTATATAAAATCACATTTGAACTTCTGATAGTTCTCGTTCTCTGTTCCTGGCTGGTGGAGCGATCTTCCCGTACATATCCGGAATGCTGGATCTCTGTCAATCTTTAAGAAACTGCTGAAAACGCACATCTTTCAGCAATACCTGACCTCATCATAAAAAAAAAAAATACTCTCACTGTCTCTGTCTCCCTTCTCCTCCCCCTTGTTTATTCCTTCCCTTCTGGCATGTACTAATTTGAACACTCCCTGTGACTGGGTGTTATAAGCACTTACTCTCTCTGTTTGTCTCTCAAAAAAATGAATCGCTGTTGTACTCTCAATTGTAAGTCGCTTTGGATAAAAGCGTCTGCAAAATGACTAAATGTAAATGTAATGTAAATGATAGATTGGTTCAAAAACAGCACTTGTGTGATATAGCTCTTACTGATCATGTAATATTGCTCATATAAATATAAGACAAAAATGCATACAGGGACATATCTTGAATTTTAGGGTATAACTGCATTTATGGAGTTGTTGTCCTGCATCATGTGTCAATGGGCAAATGTGAAGGAACAGGGCCAGTCCGTTAACTTTGTTAATATATTTAAATCGGTTACTTTTCATAACTAATAACTAAGTTAACTTTAGCTCTTATTTGAATGTGCATTTTAATTTTTTACTACCTCATAGACATACATATTATGCATCAAGTCCAGTATATCCCCTTGAGCTAGAGCTGAGGTCTGAGGCAGGGCTCTAATTATCGAATGATATAAGTTTCCTCAATACGATAGCGAGAGTTCGATAAGTGTTTGATGTAATGTTTATGAGGCAAAAGCGGAATGAAAGAGCGCTATAGTCTTTGTAGCGCTCCACTCGGACCGTTTATCCGCTCGGATCAAAGTTCAACCGGCAGCTTGAGCTACTAGAGAAGACGTGACTGCGCTGCTTTAGGAAATATTTTCATTTCAATGGCTTGCGGCACACTAGGATGGTTTGTGTGTGCATTCCTTATTAACTGATAAGTCTCGCGAAGTCTGAACAGCACTGTGAGATCCAGTGTGGAGTGCTTGAATTCAGCAAGGAAAACAAATAGCAGCTCAGACAGTTTGACCATGACATGGTTTGCCAGCGTGCCAGAGACAGTTGTACCAGCATCGTGAGCGAATGCCATACAGCCCCCAAATATGTTGTCTTCTGAGTAGGACCCTCAGCTCCAGACATTTGAGATGAGCTAGGATCCCTAAATCAAAGCGCTAGCTCTTGAGACTGGGCTAAAATGAACCAGTTGTCTAAGTAATTCAGAATGTGGATGCCCTGGAGTTGTAGAGGAGCCAGAGCTGCATCCATGAATTTCATATATGTGCAGGGTGACAAGGCTAGGCTGAATGGAAGAACACGATACTATTAAGCTTCACCCTCGAAAGCGAACCTCAGGAAGTGTTGTGTTGTGGCAATATTTCTATGTATATAATATAATGTAATATAATATAATATTTCTATATTTCTATGAGGCCTTCAGATGGTCACAAACCAGTCCTCTAGCTGGATTTGAGGAACATCTTCATTGTCAACATCTTAAACTTGAATGTTCTGAGATGGTGCTTTAGCCCGCAATGATCTAGAATTGGACGCAACCCCCCTGTCCTTAATATCGATAATATTGACTGTAATATCCTGACTCTCTGTCTGGCAGGGGAACACATTCTATGGCCCCTTTGTCCAGCAGTGTCTGCAATTCTTGTGTCAACAGATGCACTTGTGGGGACCATACCATTGAAATGCGGAGGATGATGTATGAATTGAATCCTGTAGCCTCTCCCTACAATCCTTTGTACCCAAGGAGATAAGTTTGGTAGAAGCTTCCACACTGCCAGTTTCTCTGAAAGTGGCACAAGTTTGGACACTTTGGTCAGATGGGGGGGATGTTAGATATACGTTGTCCTGAAATGTGGCAGGAGCCGACCGAACACTTAACATTTTGCTGGAAAATGTTGCTTCCCGAAAGATAAAACAACAGAGATAAAACAACAGCTTCCTGAGGGTGCTGGGCAGGGTATTTATTCTCTGTTGGAATTGCATGCATCCTCCTCGGGGAAGCACCCCTTCAGTCCTGGGCACACCAGCCTCTTATTTTTGGCGGAAATGATGCTCCACAGGTCCGGTCTCTTTGAGGCAGAATGTAAAGCACAGTAAGCCGTTCCTCAGTCCTACAAAGGGGAGCTTGGCTCGCTACAAACTCCTTTTGTATATTATGCCTCAAAGTGACCGTTCCTGGTAGGGTCTTAGTGGCCGACAGTTCAGAATCTAGAGCACAGTGGGGAAGAAATCCACAGACTCTTCCTCACTGGCACTCTCCATCTCAGCAGAAGCAAAGAAGACTCCACCTGTTCACAGGAAGAGCCTCTTGATCTAGCGAGAGCGTGAAAGAAAGGGGCAGACCCGTCTCATGCGCCTCAGTGTTCACATTCTCCCTCCAGAGGATTGCATGTTCTTCCCCCAAGCACTCAAAGCAGAAAGTGTGCAGATCGTTATCAGAGAGAAGCCGCTCATAGGGCGGCAAACATCTTTTGTCTGCGTCTGCCATTTTCTACTTTTTTTGGTACTTTGCTTTCTGTTTTGTTTTCCGACACACACAATGTGGTCCTTGAAAACAAAAAAGCCAGAGGATGTTTCCGTTTCACATATATTTATAACCTCCAGGTATGTGTAATGAAGTGACGTCACCTTACTGAGGTTATATAAGTAAAACTTTGGTGTGTTTGACACACATGCTTCAACAACCGGTTTTACAAAAAGTGTTCTTATTAGCACTATTGACTGCAGCATTGAGAGTAGCTTTTGAAAGGGAACTTAATATTTATAATACAAATTGTAATCTGTGCTCTAGTAGTTTTATTAATTTATGCATACCTAAAGTTTGTACTTCTTTTGGTCATTGCTCCTTTCAATTTTCTGCTGCAAATGACTGGAATCATCTGTAGCTGACTCTATAGTTTAGTTCATTTATCTCACTTTCTTCCTTTAAAAATTCAGTTCAGTCATTAGTATGAGATCACTGTACTTGTTTTTAGTTATTTGTATATATTATTTTGTTTCTTTTTGTTGTTATACTGTACCTGTTTTTTTATGCTGCCTCTTGGCCAGGTCAGCATTGTAATGAGAATTGGTTCTCAGTTTACTTACCTGGTTAAATAAAGGTTGTTATTATTATTAGAGAAGGCAGTGGTCAGTGGTCCAAAACTGGCCTGCCAGCAAAAATATCTGACCCATGCCTCAGCGGGGTGCTCGGCTTTCTCAGAGCCCTCCTAATGATGTAATGCGGAAGGTGTGCGTACCTGCTGGATGTCCTCTCACAACTGAATCACAACTGGATATAAATTGAACTATATGCAGCTAAAAGATAAAGTAGCAACTTTGTATGCAACCACAGAGAACTGTAGACATATCTAAAACATACATAGAAAACATTTAGAAAACAAACATCTAAATGCATTTTTATGAAATATTCTGTTACATATTTTTTTTAACATTTATGTTGTCCTACCTACCACAACTATTTTTGGACAGGGACCAGACGTTGCTATCAGACCAATGTTCCTTTTTGGGAATGAGACACTGCGTCCACCTTCTGTGTGACCACGCTGTGAATGATGTAGAATCTTTCAATGGAAGGGCACGAAAAAAGGCAGGTGACGTCACAGACCAAGACAGCATAAAGGAGCCTGCGGCAAAGCTGTTGTCAGCTTTCTGTCATTCAGATCACCCTCTCTGTGTCTCTGGTTCATTTCATGTCCGGTGAGTCTTATTT
The DNA here is from genome assembly GCF_018831695.1 of Puntigrus tetrazona. Lineage (NCBI taxonomy): Eukaryota > Metazoa > Chordata > Actinopteri > Cypriniformes > Cyprinidae > Puntigrus > Puntigrus tetrazona. The sequence continues at coordinate 12,107,802 of NC_056722.1, read as the reverse complement.
ATTGTTGTCTGTCCCATACAATTAAAGTTTGATATGACAAGCAAAAGACAAGGGCATTTGGGCGAGGGCAAGTTACTTTGTGAGTGCTGTGCAATCAGGGGGTATTTGCATTCGCGCTCTTTGTATAAGCTGGCATACAAGATCCTCCTGTGGTCCCAGAGCAGATGAAGAGAACATTTTATCATGCAGAGGTGGACCTCTTCGCAATGTCCCCTCTTATTTTCTCTAGCTCCCCAATCGCTCTGCTTCTGGGCGTTCTGATGAGAGTTTGCCGAGACATTGTTCTCTTACTGTTAGTTGCCCTGTTCTGGCCCAGTTGAGTGTGGTTTTTGGACCTAATTTCTCTCCTAGACTGCTCTTCGTGGAAGATTCCAGTCAGGAAAGATCTCCTCTCATAAACGGTGTGTTAATCTCAACTTGTTATGGGTTCTCTGGCCACCCTCGCTGATGATAGTCGAGGCTTACTCACACAGGGGTATGGTGACCTCAAATGCGTATTCTGCAGGTGTCCTAGTTTTGAAATCTGCAACACTTTGGGTTGGTCCACCCCTCTACCTTCATCCGGTTTTATGGCCTAGATGTTGGTATAACCCATCAGTCATCTTGTCCTGGTGGTGTATCCTGAGACATAGACACAGGGCAGGCACTTGGAACTCTGGCGCCGTGAGCATCTCGTTCCCATAGTGTTTTGGAGTTCGAGTTCCCAAAAAGGGCGTCTCTCTTTTATTTAATTTAAATCCATTTATCCATCTCCTATGTGTGTGTTTTAGCAAGATGGTATTTGTTGCAAGTTGGTAAATGAAGAATTTTGCAAGATTACATGTAAATACTCTGCTTTATTCATTTAAAACCTGTACACACCACCACACGACTGTGGCACGAATGAGTAGTATTCAAGATGGCGCCACGGGTGGCTGTCTCGGTTTGTTGCTCCTTGGTACTTTTACTGTTTTTGTTTGTTTGTCCTGTTTTAAGTAACTTTATTAATTCCTTTTCATATACGAGTGTCTACTTATATGCATGTATATGTATGTACCAAGAGGTCTTGTAAAACCACAACAAATTCCTTGTGTACACTTGGTGAATAATGGTCATTCTGATTTCTTCAGATTTTTTAATGACTGTCCTACTATAAGATTTAACATAGATTAACAGCTCAATACCAGTTACAAAAGACACTGTAACAGTCTGTCAAAATTCCAGTTTTGTTTTTCATCAATTAATTTCTTGAATTGTGACAGACTGTTACTGTCACGTCTTTGGACTCTTTTGTTGTCGTTTTTGTCTTGTGTCATGTGCTCTGTGTGCCCTACATTCCCTTTCTGTTAGTTGTATCATTGTCATCAACTGTTTCCTGTTAATTTAGTCAATTACATTGTATATTTAAGTCCTGTGTGTTTTATTCAGTTTGTCCGATCGTCGAGGTTCTTACGTGTGGTTTATGTTCTGCCTGCCTGCCTGTTTGTATGTTATTATTTTGCCCGTTTAAGAGGATTAAATCTGTTTAAGTTTATTTTACTTGTCGAGTGCTCCTTTGCGCTAAACCACACACGTGACAGTACGATCGAACCAAAACAGTAAAGCAGTGTATTTTCCCCTTTTGTTTTTTATTTTTGTCATGGATTACCCCTATATTTTATGACCCAAACTCCTCATCCTCCTGCTGGAGCAGGAGGATCACTCTCTCGAGGGCTATCGAAGGACTTCCACGACTCGCGCTACCCGGACAGCTTCCTCTGCTCGATTCACTTCCAGCGGACTAAACACCTCCACACGAGTGAAGCTGTCCAGGGATGGCCCTTGAGAGAGCCTCGCCACGTACATCGAGTGGGTGCTGGTGTCTGGCAATTCGCCGATGACTATTCAGCCCATGGACAACGACACCAGCCCCACTCCAGATCCAGAGCCCAGCCCATCATCTCCCCGCGTCGCAGAGTCCCAGCCTGAGCCCTGAGTCACGGAGTAAGGCACGGCCGCGGAACCATTGCCGAAGAGAGCGACAGAGCCGTGGAGCGCTACCGGACCCAAGCCGACTGTGACAGACCAGGTGCGTGAGCCGGCAACAGAGCTCGCCACGGTGGAGACAGCTGTCTAAGAGCTCCGCCCACTGCACAACGGCTGAGGATGAGCTGATCATACATCTGGGGGTGGATGATGTCGACCTGGACGACCAGGACACCTCCCCTGTATCCAGAGTTCCTGTTCCCGTTCAGCCGTCCTGTTTGCTCGCTGGTTCAGTCCAGCCGTCCTGAATACCTGCCTCAGGAGCGCCCCCTAGAGACTGTTCGCAAGAGCTCCTCCAGTGCCCGCGCCCACGGCGCTCCCTCCAGTGTGCACGTGCCATGTGCGCTCCCTCCAGTGTCTGCAGTGCACATTTTCCCACCCTCCCACACCCTTATCGTACGCCGTCGATGGATCCCAGCAGCCCCTGTGCTCATCCTCAGCTCACCATCTGGTGTTCGCCACGGGTCTACCGGTCTCCATCGCCGCCATGGGTGGAGGATCCCTTGCCTCACCGTCCCGCCTCCTCGGCCTGTAGGCACGTCGGCTCCCCCTAGGCTCCTAGCTCCCTCTTCTCCAGCTACACCAGGCTCCATCGTCCCTCCGGCTTCGCCTTGATCTCTCATCGACCATCCCTCGCCTCGGGATTCCTCTCCTCCGGCTTCGTCTCGTCCCTCCATTCCTCCGGCTCTGTCAGGCTCCTCCTTCCCTCCAGCTCCACCTCAGTCCTCTGTCACTCTGGCTCCACCGCGTCCTTCTCGTCCCCTGTCTCCGCATCAGTCGCCGTAGCCTGTGGCGTCGCCTAGGTCCTCCAGTGCCTCTGCATCACCCTGGCTCCTCATGACTCAGTCTCCTCCACCACCTGCTCTGCTGCTATCAGTTGGCCCCATGGCGTCGAGGGCCGCTCCTCCCTCCTTCGGCTCCACCGTGGACCATCATGGCTGGGCTCTGGATCTTCTCCTGCTCCGGACTCCTCCTGATTCCTCCCTGGCTCCTCCCTCCGTCTGCACCTCCTTGGACTCCTGTCTGCCTACCCCCTCCTGGGGGCTGTCCTCCACCAGAACCTCCTCCCAAGCTCCCGTTTTTTGTTTTGCCTTTTCGGTGCACCTTCCGGGAGGGGGGGGCGATATGTCACGTCTTTGGACTTTTTTGTTGTCGTTTTTGTCTTGTGTCATGTGCTCTGTGTGCCCTACCTTCCTTTCCTGTTAGTTGTATCATTGTCGTCAGCTGTTTCTTAATTTAGTCAATTACGTTGTATATTTAAGTCCTGTGTGTGTTATATTCAGTTTGTCCGATTGTCAAGGTCCTTATGTGTGGTTTATGTTCTGTTTGTATGTTATTATTTTGCCCATTTAAGAGGATTAAATCTGTTTAAAGTTTATTTTACTTGTCGAGTGCTCCTTTGCGCTAAACCACACGTGACAGTTACAGTGTCTTTTGTAACAGTGTACTTTGTGTTAAATCCTGTAATTTGACAAAATCCTGTAGCTAAGTTGCTTCTTAGCAGTGCCATGACAATTAAAAAGCTAAAACAAGACTACAAATTTATCAAAGACCACAACAGTCAGATCGAGCAAGTGTTACCAGCTACTGGACCGCATTCTTGGCCACAGACCAGCTTATTTTGGTAGTGCTGGAAAAAAGGATTCAGCTGATAGGCTTCGAGGGACTCTGCCTATGGGGAGTAATTTGGCAACCAACTCCCTTGCTGAAGGTTTGTGCTTTAAATCAAACTGTTAACATGGGCAGCGCACCCACGTGAACCTACTCTGGACTAGCCATAGAATTTTTTTTCCCACTTGTTTTGCATTTGCACATTGTTCAAAGAGAAACCATATTCTATTCTAGTTTTTTTTATAAAAGTGTGAAAAGTTTCTTTATCATTCCCATGTTGGTTTTTGAAGGATTTTTTTTTAATATTTGTGTATTTGTTACAGTTTGTATATTTAAAAAGATGTACTATTTCTATTTAACATTGTTTATAAAAAATGTGTGCTTAGTCTTTTTATTTGTGTTGGTAATAACCCTGTCAATAACAACTTATATCTTAAAAAGGTATTTTTATTATCATTAAAGAGAGATATGTCACGCTCCGGTCAAGGAAGTAAACAGAGTCGCTATAATAGAAAAGGGGTTCTTTAATGAACAACAAAAGGTGGCGAACTGCCTCAAACTTTAACAAAAGGAACACAGGAACGTCCAAGTTCTTTCCTTTATCTGGATATACTCCAGGGAATTCCAACGAGAAGAGCAGACAGGCTGACGGGAAGACGGCCGGAGTACTGTGTTAGTAACCTCAAGGATCGCCGTTGTGGAAGTGGTGAGTGTGGTTTATGAAGGGTGGTGTTGAGTGGTTGCAGGTGTTGCTGATTAGTACTCGGGTGATTGGGATTGTGTCCATGTGGTGAGTTCGGTGGAAGGTGGAAGTGATGACGTGACAAGATATGTCTGTTTACAGTGTAAATGTTATATAGTATGTATGGCTTATAAAACCAGAAGAAAAAATAGCGTACCATTTAAAACGATTTAATAAGCTTACAACATACACTACTAGTTTGTATTCATAATAATTTGTCATAACTATAACATTTTAGCTGGCACAAAAATAATTTAGATGCTGCACCAAGGCAACACGAACTTCAGCCCCTTCAGAACTTCAGTCTCTGCAACAGGAGCCTGGTGTTTAACATATGGCTGGGGGAAAGGAGCAGGTACATACCACTGCTTTCTATACTTCTCGCATTGTTTATTACACCACTGGTAAAATGCATTTTGGCTTGCCTTGCCTTGTTTGTTTTATGGTTATTTACCTATTTATTTGCTGTGCTGTTTGGAAACCACATGAAAGGGCTTCATGAGCCAGCTTGTTAGTGAATATGCTGCAGCTCCGAGGATGTAGAGGTCGACTTCTTGTCCATTAATATTTTTGTATTGCTGTGCAAACAAATTTCTTCTCTCAGCCAGCTCCCACGATGCAGACAAAAGCAAAACCCTGGCATTGTGCAAACTGCCAGGTAATCCAGCAACAACATTCCAGAATAACCCTTTAGCATCAACAACTGCTTGCAACACAATAGAATACCACCCTTAGCGATTAAAATATTCAGTGTGGTATTCCTGGGGAGCGGAATCGTAATGACTTCAGGCAACAGGATGTTTTCAATAGAGGAGCAGAAGTCTTTAACAAAGTCATAGGCAGTTAAAATGGCAACTCCAAACAGATGTGGCATACTTCTGAGTTAGTTGCGAGCATCCATAGTACAATAGCAACTAAAGGTTGAGGTACAAAAATGCTATAGATTGTGTCTATTTTATCTAAGGCTGACTTTAAAAAGTAACAGATGGACCCATTGCTTCTCTGTGAAATAGGGCAAGACAGTTAACCACCACTCATCAGTTTTCTTGTCGATCCAATCAGCAGATGAACTGTAGCAACATCTGAAACACATTGAGTACACTGTTAGTGTTAGAACAGATTACCAGTGTTTAAAGTAGGTCATTCACTTTTTGGTATGGCGTGTAATGTCACAGCTACGTATTACCTTTGATAGGTACATAGTAATCAATTACTATTAAAATTATTAGTAAAGATTATGAAATATAAAGTAAATACGATTACCCTGTTGTTGTATAACATGAGGAGTGATTAATTATTTGGAGAAGTATACTGTTTGAATTATTAATACTGCATAACTTTTGCATAATTCATAATATCACAATGAATATTTGTTCCTTTGTATAAATTTTAACTGCAACAGTTTTAGATTTCTAAGCATTACATGAAAAAGAACATGCTGCTGAGCTTTTATAAACAGCTATTACCTGAAGACTTTGTCTGCAGCATTTTATGCTTCTATTAGCCTCAATGACATGTAACACTGGCAGTTGATTTTGGAGATTCTTAGTCCTCCATTCTGTTCTTTTAATAGCTTGACGTATATGTCAACATTCCAAGTCCGTTATTATAAAACTTGCCAGACACAACAATTTCATTGTATTTCATTGCTCATTGCTGAAGTTTGTTTATCAAGCGTGCAGAACAACCACCCAATAAAGCATTACAATAATCTAACCTCGAGGTCATAAACGCATGAATTAATATTTCTGCATTAGAGGTTGAAAGCATAGGTCGTAATTTAGATATATTTTTAAGATGGAAAAAACACAGTTTTACAGATGCTAGAAACATGGTTTTTGAAGGAAAGATTGCTGTCCAACAGCACACCTAGGTTCTTAACTGATGATGAAGAATTAACAGAGCAGCGATCAAGTGATAGGCTGTTTTCTAGATTATTATATGTGGGTTTTTAGGTCCAATTATTAGCACCTCTGTTTTTTCAGAATTTAGCATTAGGACGTTACTCATCATCCAGTTTTTATATCAACTATGCATTCTGTTAGATTCTCAATTTGGTGTGTATCACCAGGCTGTGCTGAAATATAGAGCTGAGTATCATCAGCATAGCAGTGAAAGCTCACACCTGCTCTCTTTTAGGGTGCGTGTGTTTCATTATACCATGGAGTCAGATTGTTTTCTTTTATGTTTTTAAGTGCAAAGGAGCAACTGTATCTAAAGTGCTAGAAAAAAGAGAGTGCATAGTTTCTGTTATATCATCAAGTTTTTGCGTCGTATTGGATGTGCTAAGGAATTGAGATAAGTCAGGAAGATTACTTAGAAAGCTTTCTTTTGTGGTGGAAGTGATGGTTCTACCATACTTGTAATAAGGTGCAGAGTTTACAGGTTTAACTATACAGAGTTCACACAAGAGTAGATAGTGATCATCATCACTTTGATGCAGAACTTCAACCATTTTAACATCCATTCCATGTGACTGTATTAGATCTAGAGTATGATTTCGACAATGAGTAGGTCCAGAGACGTGTTGTCTAACCCCAACGGAGTTCAGAATGTCTAAGAAAGCTGATCCTAATGCGTCTTTTTCATCATCAACATGGATATTAAAATCGTCAACATTTAAGACTTTATCTGCGGCCAGTACTAACGAATGAAATCTGTGCTGTGCCCTGGTGGCCTGTATACAGTAGCCAGTACAAACATGACAGAAGATTTATCACTAGCACATGATTCTGTAGATAATGTTGTATGCAGCACCAACACTTCAAATGAGTTATACTTAAAGCCTGCCCTCTGAGAAGTACTAAGAATGTTGTTATAAATTGTAGCAACACCTCCCCCTTTACCTTTTAAACGTGGCTCATTTTTATAGCAATAATTTTGGGGGGTAGATTCATTTAGAGTAATATATTCATCTGGTTTTAGCCAGGTTTCTGTCAAACAAAGCAAATCTAGGTTCTGCTCTTTGATCAAATCATATATATAAAGTACTTTTGTGGAAAGTGATCTAATATTCAAGCAGCCAAGTTTTATCTATTGCTTTTGATTTGGTTTGGACGTTCTCTGCATATTCTAATTCGGGAACAGACACAGTCTCTGTAGTGTGATATCTAGGTGAAAGAGTATCTATGTGCTGAGAATTAACTGCCTTCTGTGACGTGAGGCAGCTAGCAGACAGTCGGTTTAGCCGGTCTGTCTGCTTCCTGACCTGGGCGCTAGCTAGTTGGTCATGCTGGAGCTATAAGACAATATGCCATATTTCTAGATATGAAGAGCAGCACCACCCCAGGAGGAAGAAGCCCTCTCTTTTTAACAGGTCAGGTCTGCCCCCAGAAACTCATCCAATTGTCTATAAAACCTATGTTGTTTTGCGGGCACCACTTACACATCCAGCCATTGAGACCCAGCAGTCTGCTGTAAATCTCATCACCCGGTAAGCAGGGGAGGGACCAGAGCATATTACATTGTCCGACATCGTGCTTGCAATTTCACACACCTCTTTAATATTATTTTTAGTGATCTAGTGACTGGCGAAGTCGAACATCATTAGCGCCGATGTGAATAACAATCTTACGAAATTTACGTTTAGCATTAGCCAGCACTTTTAAATTTGACAAGATCAATCAGCCTAGCTATTTCCCTGTGGCATACATGTGGCAGACGGTGCCAGTGACGATGCAGGGAGAAGCTATTTACTCACCGTAAGGATTCACTTACCACTCTTGTTTTGATGAGCTTGTGAAAACGGAGCGAACGAGCACGAGGAACAAATGAACAGGAGCGGAAAAAAGCCAACAATAGGCGCGAAAACGTGGATGGGAGCGAAAGTGAATCGGCTAACGCAGTACTAACTCACTGTCGAGTTTTAGATTAAAGCGAGCGAACTAACAGCAGTCTAATTAGTTAGATTAATTTGATAGTATCAACGGTATGTAGACAGTTAAATTATATTTGATCGCTAGAGAAGAGGTGATAGCTACATGCAGCTACAAACAGCGAAGCTACATGCAGCTACAAACAGCGAAGCTACATGCAGCTACAAACAGCGAAGCTACATGCAGCTACAAACAAACCAACCTCTCAGCAGACAGGAGCCAATAAATTCAAATTCAAATAGTGTGACAATTCAAAGATAAATAGTGTGTCAGAGACAAATTTGTGGAGACACAGGTAGATAATTTGAATTTGGGGTAATAGGTGGAAACTGGACAGACAGGAACTTCATCATCAGGCACACTGACACAGTCAAGAATTTCATAGTCCACATGGTTGGATGCTACAAACAGAGTTGAGTGCTCAGATGGAGCCTTCTCGGCTGGGTCAGGACAGGAAAAAAGTTCATAATTGGATTCCATGGCCAGTTCAGAGCCAGTCGAGAATACACCCACAGCTGTAACAGGACATGACAAGAACTCACAGGAGATAAGGAGATGCAAATGGTTTCCATAGCTCTGAAAGGGCATTGCGAGAATTTACAGGTGGCCTTCTTGGCCAGGACAGGGCAGGACAAGGATTCACAGACGACCTCCATAGCCGTGAAAGTACAGGACGAGGGCTGATGAGTGGACACCACTGACACTTCTGGAGATTCTGCAGTGGTTGCAGCCACTTCTGGATGTTCTACAGTGATATCAACATTAAATTGAGAGAGTTCAATAGTAGTCTCCTAGACAGTAAGATAACAAACTGAGGTAGCATTGCTGGGCACCAACACCATATTAGGAGCTGAAGTGAACCCCTGTTGCTTCGGAAGGTTCTGAAGCATGTGGCCGCCACCTCTAGAGAAGCTGCGGCGGGTGCCCTCACCTTGAGAAACAAAGCAAATTGCACTATTACTATTAGGTTTTGCAGAATCAACTTCCACCTCAGAAGACATAATCATGTCTGTCACAGTTTCAGAAAGTACACAGCCCAAACGCAACATTAAATGATTCCTGCTATGGGAAGTATTTCAGACAGGAATTAGTGTAGGAACAGGAGGCTTAGAGTAATCGGGTTTGAAAATGCCAGCTTTCGTGCTGACACCAGTGGTACTGTGGTGCAAGAGTCGATGTTGTGAGGAAGAAAACTGAAATTTGTGGACAAGATTTGTGACAAATTCACTGTGTGTTGTGAATCATCTCTCCATTAACAAATATTTTATGTGAGCAGATGGAATAACCTTTGTTGACTTTGTGCATCAGTGAGTCTTGGGCATCCAACACCCTGACACTGGTTGGTGATTTCCCTTTTTGGACCACTGTTGGTAAGTTGTCATTACTACTGACCAGGAGCAACTCAAAATACTTTTCTATTTCAGACATTCTTTGACCAAGTCAACTTACCAGTCACCTTGTCATGAAAGATCTGGGATTTACGGGTACCTGGGACACTGACGTATGTAACTGGATCTCCATGTTTACCTATAGTTACTCTGCTAACCACAGCTCCAACACTATCTTCAAATTTGCTGACTATACAACTTTCGTATGACTTATCACCAACATCCAACAGAGATGAGCTCAATGCCTTCTCAGTATGGTGTGCCAACAACAAGATTGTTGATTACAGGACGTCACAGAGAGTCGGTCATCATATCATCATATCAAACTTTTTCAAATGAAATATGCATGAATAAGGGTGCTGATAAAGCAGCAAGTCTGATCATGAACATGATGCCGAGATTGTGATACACCATAAACAGTTATGTATATTTAATGTATCATTATATTTATATATTCAAAGAAGAGTAAATAAAAAGTGACTGTGTCTTTTATTCTTTCTGTTTAAAATCTATTTTTATATTAATCTTTCTGTATAATGAGGGTATTGTAGATCTGTGTTTTATCGGTTGTCTTTCCACCCACTACTACACTCCCATTTTTTCTAGTTTTTATGCCCATTTCTGAGCAAGGTGCTGCTGTCAAGATAACATCAGTTACAATTAACTTCAGAAATTTAATATAGATGAAAATTGTTATTATTTATCTCATTCTTTATTTTCTAAATATCTTTTCTTCCCACTATATTTTTCAAATCTCTACTATACTCTCACATTTCACATGTTCTAAGCAATTGTTATTGCTTAGAATGTTTCTTTGTTAAGGCCATTTGACTTAGCAGTGCTCAATGCTTCCAGTGTTTTAATTTTCTCTTTCCTGAAATGAGCCAATCACATTTCACAACCAAGGCTGGCATAAGGCTTCTTCTGGCCTTGGAAGAGTTGCAGTCAGAGATGGTGATTGGATCTATTCCTCTTACAAATCAATCATTTTGCCCTGGAAGACTTGGAATATTAACCCTTTTTGAATAAATAATGATGGTAGTTGTATTTGCCTGTTATATCTTGTTTTATTGACAAATGGTAGGTTTAGGGGCAGGGGGTTATGTGCTCATAAATGTGTAAATAATGTAATATAAATAAAAACGTTGTGACTGTTTACATTGAAAAATCTAACCTTAACACATATGCAATAGTATCATTACCTTCATCCAAAATCATTCCAGATTCCCATCTCCATGATAGTGCTTCTCTTCAGTTCAGATTTGTTTTATGGTCGGAAGATCCAAACATAGCATATTATAAGATTTCTAACAGTCAGTAAGTTATTGATATTTTCATCTTTTGATATTTGATAGAATCCATTTTCCCATGTGTATAAACAAGATGTCCAGGACCTCATGCAGAAATATTGGCCCACAATTTACCTTAAAACCCTCCTGAACAACATATGGTGATGTAGGTGCTGTTAGACAATTTTTTATTTTTTTTGACCCTGAGACTTAACTACTTTGTGCAAATCTTCAGCTCAAACTCTCCTTCACACCATGCATTAAGACAATACACACGTCCTCTTCCAGGCAGTTTCATAATATTTTATGTTGATAGTAAACTCTCAATTATTACTCTGATGGTGGAAATATGAATTTTCACTGCTTTAGCTTTTTTCTTAAAGCCTTTAATTTATGTTTAAAAACAACAAAACGTCTCTCAGCTTCAAAAGTAATGTCCTAACCTTGAAAAAGCATCTGAAAGTAAGTTGTTTTCAGTCTCAGGTTTGTTTGAGTTTTTGTTTTTCTATATTTATGTAAAGTTAAGCAATATCAATCGAGGAAGAAGTTTAGCCAAATAATTGTGTGATTGCAAATGTGATGCTGATTTTATGCAATTTTATGCAATTATGCAATGTTTTTTGATTTGCTCCATACGGCTGTAATGCCTAGCCAGCAGAGGGAGGCCTTGTCCGAGTACTAGCTGGGATCACTCCCTCTGCTTCTTCATGTGCCATTTCCTGTTTGATGCCTTTATAACCAGAGGCCCTCCATGTGTTTAAATGTAAAGTATTGCCAGTTTCACCTGCCTTACTGAGCATTCTTCTGATTATTTTTCGACTGATTGTTTGTGTATGATTCTTCCTGTTTCGCATTTCTCGAGTCTTAGATCTCCCCTGTCTGTATTGTTTGCTTGGTGTGGACTTATGTATTGGACCCATTGCCTGCCTTGTGACTATTGTTCATTGGATTTCCCCTGTACTGTAGAAAGATTGGACTGCCTTTGGTATTGACCTTCTGTATTGGTATTGAACTATTTATTAGTCAATGCTGTGGTTTCATGTGATTAAAATTACATCACCTCTCAAATGTTCAATCATATTTGAGGGCCAAGCAATCATCTTTATATTTTTGTCAGTTTTCCTAGTGTTCCACTCTAGGAAACATGGTTTCGAAAAGTGGGACAGCAAGATTAGTTTAATGTGGGACAGTACTTTAGTCAGTCAAAAATGTGTGGTGGGGCTTGGTTTATAGGACAAACATGGTTGACAACAGAGTTTTAGTTTTATTATGCAATATAAAATCTAACATAGCAGAAAATTTTGTATGAGGGGATAGGTTTGAGTGTAGGATTAGGGTGAGGGGATAGAAGACAGTTTTAAAAACCATTAAAGCCATTCCAGATTTTACTTGCATCTAATAATTAATTCAATTGCATGATTACAATGGCAAAGAGAAGAAAGACGGGGAAATTGTGAGGCAGAATCAGGGAAAGCGTAAGAGAAGGAAACGAAATCATCGGAGGCAGGACAGAATGAAAGGAACCATAGAGGAATTAAAGCAGATTGTTGAAGATGATGGGATCAATCAGTTGAGACTGTGTTTGTTTTTAATTAAAATGAAATAGAGAAGAGTTAAGAAATTAATGTGTTAATTTCTATCTACATAACAACATAGTCATGTGATAATAATTGCTTAATTTATTTTAATATATTTATTGTATTATTTGTCTGATGGTGTTTTATTTCCCATGTTTCAACCATCCTTATCCAAGAGCATTTTACTATTTAACACAAATCAAGGTAATTTTTGCCTTTCCTCATTAACTAGTCCCTGGTTCAGCTGGGATTGTACTTTTCCGGGTGTGTGTTCATAGTGTGTGTGTTTACTGGATGGGTTAAAAAAACAATAACTGAAAATCAGGATATTGCTAATGAAGACAGAAATCTTGCAGGTAGTGTGGTGTATGAAGATATATAGATTTAACTTTTATTTGTTCTGTCTTTTACCAAATGACATTATTTAAAAATAATGAAATATAAAGAAATAGCTCTTTGGCTTCCGTAGTCATATAGTTATAGTCATGTAGTCATGTACTTGTCTGCCAGCGGGGACTAAATGCTGTAAAGCTGGTTTACAATGCCAAATATAATACATATAGTATGACATACTGCATAACAAATATAATTTTTTTACATTTTATAGTATTTAAATAAATTCTATTAATAATTTTATAATAATTTAATAAAGATGTTGTAAACTGCATATAATGTGTGTTTTGATTTCAGATACTCGTGTGAGAGGATGGCTCCTGCTGGATTCCTACACACCAACATTCTTGCTCACCATTACCTACCTCCTAACAATCTACCTGGGAACAAAATATATGAGAAACAGACCAGCATACTCACTGAAAAATGTTTTACTGCTGTACAACTTTTCTGTTACTATGTTGTCTTTCTACATGCTGGTTGAAGTAAGTGAGCATATAGTGTGTTTACATGTATGTTTGTGTCTCACTGTATTAACATAGGTCTTTTGGTTTCAATCTCACCTTAAAGTTCTTTAATATGTTTGGTAGTTGATGTCATCAGTTTGGTCTGCTGGTTATCGTCTTCAGTGTCAGGGCCTATATGAAGCTGGTGAAGCAGATATCAGGGTAAGTAAGAAAAATTGCACATATCTATCTATCTGTCTATACTTGTAGAGTTTACAATTCATAGTAATATTCAAGCTATACATCAAAACAAGTAATAATACAGATTACACACTGTGAATAACTAATTATTATATGTGTGTGTATGGTCAGTGTACTTTTGCGTCCTTTCAATTTTCTTATTCAACCCAGAAATCAAATATGGAAAGTGTGGTTTATTCTTTAATAGTTCAAACACTAGTCAATCAATCAATCAATCAATTACTTTTATTTACATAAAACTTTTAACAATACAGATTGTCTCAAAGCTCTGAACAGTATCAAATATGAGAATAGAGTTATAGTAATATATAAATAAATGCAGAGATGTTCTGTAATCAAATTGACAATGATTGCTAGAATCGCTAAAAATTAAGTGTCCCCAACTAAGCAAGCCAGAGGCAACAACAGGAAGGAACCAAAACCCCATCCATGCAGAATCTTGAAAAAAAAAACCTTGGGAGAGACCAGGCTCAGTTGGGGCCAGTTCTCCTCTGGCCGGATGCTCAGCACTTAATTTCCAGTTCAATTTTAAATGCAGCTATGTCAGATTGTGCAAAGGATTTAGAGTGTGTGTGTGTGTGTGCACGTCTGGTTCCAGTGATCTGTCCACGGGGCTCATCTAGGTGTTCTGGTCTTTAATTCAACGTCATTTCTGGTTGCTGATCCACCATCTGATTTGGATAATCTGAACCAGGCGAATATGATTATACTTCCTGGTTCTAGTAAGGACACTAGTTAGGACCAGCTGAAGTTTGTTTATCATGCATGCAGAACGACCACCCATCAAAGCATTACAGTAGTTTAACCTCATAGTCATAATTAATATTCATGCATTTATGACACAGGTCGCAACTTAGATATGTTTTTGAAATGGACATGTGCAGTTCTACAGATGCTAGAAACATGGTTTTAAAAGGAAAGATTGCTATCAAACAGCACATCTATGTTCCTAACTAATGAGCATCTGACATCACCCCTCACGGGCTGATCGGTCACACCTGGAAATCATCAAGGACTGGCTTTATAAGCAGCAAGAAGAAGCCACAGTCTGGAAAACCTCTCCACTCCGACTCCGAGTCTAATGCCTGTTTCTTGTTTCCTCTACCAGATAGCAGTGTGTGTCCACTGCTATCTGGTAGAGGAAACTGCAGCACCCAAGAAAAACCAAGAGCACGAGCAGCATGTATTTTTATTTATTGTCAATAAATCCACCCTCAGGGGTCACTTTTCTTGAGCTCTCCTTGTCGTGTCATTCTTCACCCTGTCACACTGGTGGAGAATGCAGGCAAGAGTGTGAAGAATGTCGGCCCATGATGACGTGGAAGCATATCTCCAGATGTTTGAAACCACTGCCCGAGCCAAGAGGTGGCAGCCAGATGACTGGGCCCATGTGCTGGCACAGCTGCTTACCGGGGAAGCACAGTGAGCATATTTCTCACTTTCCTGTGAAGATGGCAAGAAGTACCTCGAAGTGTACCTGGTCGATCAGTTCTCTGATGTGTTCTCCCCAAAACCCTGGTGGACCAAAGTGATCAAACATGACATGAAGACCAGTCCAGGAGTCATTGTTCGGCAGCAACCCCACCATGTCCCTGAGGCTCGTCAGCAGGCTATAGAGAGAGAGATTAAACACCTGGACCAGTTGCAGAGGGTGCTTTCAGAGCTGGGCTCACTACCATCCCCTGCAAATGTCATCTTGCTCTCTCTGAAGCGAAGTACCTGGGTTTCCAGAATGGGAGGGGCCTCATTAGGCCCCAGGAGAAAAAAGGTGGAAGCTGGAAGTTCACCTTGGTCACCAACCATGCTCTGCTTCAATGGATAGCCCAGGCCATGGATTGACAGATTGACCCGATGGTTCCTTGTGCTCCAGGACTTCCACTTCATTGTGCGTCACAATCCTGGAGCGGTGATATATTGATCAAATCATGCATATAAAGAGCTTTTGTAGAAAGGGACCTGATGTTCAGTAGGATGAAGGCCATGTCAGTCATTAAGAGACAATAGTCTACTGTGTATCTTGTCACCCCAGTAAGCAGGAGGGCACCTGAGCATATTGCAGTGTCTGACATTGTACTTTCAAGTTATTGTTATTTGTAGTGAAGTCGAATATCATTAGCGCCGATGTGAATAACAGTCTTACTGAATTTGTTTAGCATTAGCCAGCACTTTTAAATTTGCCAAGATGTCAGGTGCACTGGCTCTGGATAAACATTGGACTATGGTGGCTGGTGTCTCTATTTTTAGACTGCGTACAAAAGAATTGCCAATTACTAGAGCACTTTCATCAGGTTTCTCAGTGGGTGAATCACTGAGTGCAGAGAACCTGTTTGATGTTCTGAACAGAATCGGAACAGAAGAGGGGTGTTTTGACAGGCAGCTATGCCATCTCACGCTCACCCAGTTGCCCTGCTGCTTGAGCTCTAATGCCACATTTTTACTGTTGTCAAATAACCTTTGATGTGTGTCTCTAATTCTAAAACCTTCTCTGTCAGCTTAGCTATTTCCATGCATTTATTATGTGTGAATCCCAGGTCGCCGACAGAAAGAGATAAACATGTAGCAAGTGGTGCAGGTGACAATGCAAGGAGAAGACTCACTCTGAGGCATGGATAAAAAGCTTACCACCAACTTACCGTTGTTTAATGAGCTAGTAAAAACACGGAGTGCATTTCAGCCCGACTTCTTTCTTGCCAAATTTCACGACATTGTTAGACATCCAGAGTGGGGTCCCACAGTTGTCTAGAGCAGCTCGACAGCATCTACTGTCTTGTAGTCTGTCAGCTTCCACTATACTCGGACTGTTTTATGTATAGATTTTAAATTGATCACACATATGCTCAGTGTCTGTCACTGGCCGCTTGGTCGACTCACTAGGCCAAATTGAATTATGCAGCATAGTTTTCAACTTTACACACATTTGACTCCTTTAACAAGCATTTTAGAAAGTGTATTAGACAGTTTCTCTTGTTCTTTTTAACCAAAACAGCACTAATTATTGTGCCGGTGTGTCACTGAAATCTGAGCCAGCAATGAGCTGCTATTCCCTGGGGAAACTGATGCATTTAACTGCTCAGGAAATCGGCTGCCCTAGGTTACAGTGCCTGCGCTGGGTTATTTTGTCTGGGACATATATGATGAAAAACTAAAAACATTATCATATGATATTTTAAAAATATATATATATATATATATATATATATATATATATATATATATATATATATATATATATGGTATTTACTGGGCATTACATTACATTTAAGTAACTGTAAAATTACAGCAAGGTGTTTATATTGTAAGGGTCCCCTTTTCCTGAAGAACGGAATCGAGAGGCCCTGGTTGAAGGTTAATGCGCATTTGGTCTTTTCCTTGCGTCTCTTTAAAAATCACTCATATTTATTAATCTTTTGCTATTCCAATTTTAATTCTGACCCTTTTATCTGACTCCAATCTTTCGTGATTTTACTTATATTTATTTAAATGTAACTGCTGATCCCTCTAGTTGTGATTAAATTTGGATCATTAATTAACTATAATACTTCCTAGTTTTGACTTATTGTTCATTAGGAGTCTGGGTCGCTTAGAGACCTGTTTGGCCAGAACAGATTCACGACAAATCTGGGCTAGTCCAGGTCTTAGTCAGAGGTTAGATCGCCCACCTTAATGCAGCCATTTACTCAATAGACTCAAAAAAAAAAAAAGAGGAGTAATTTTTATGCGTTCCCTAAGTAATAGCATGCTAATTATTACAAATATTTTACTTTTTCAGGTAGCATTTTTTGTGTACACTTGTATGTGTGTAAGCTTTCAATCTTGGTTTTCAGCATAGCATTTACAATATAAAATACAAAAACCATTTCATTTTTTTTTCTGCAGGGTTAAAAATAGGAAAGCGAATAGACGCAAAAGTACAGGGACTGTGTGTGTGTGTGTGTGTGTGTGTATATATATATATATATATATATATATATATATATATATATATATATTATATGTTATAACATATTATATATGTTATTGCATGTAACTTGCACTGAAAATGTCACGTTTTGGATAGGTAGCAAAAGTACTATGGTGGTACTATTTCTCCAAGCTGATTGAATTTCTGGACACCATCTTCATTGTGCTGAGGAAGAAAAATAACCAGATCAGTTTCCTGCATGTATATCATCATGCCTCTATGTTTAACATCTGGTGGTGTGTCCTCAACTGGATACCCTGTGGACAGAGTAAGTGAGTGGGAAGGACAAAGTTACATCAAGGAAATGTAACAGATTTAAGAGACAGTAATGATTTGAGAAAATATATCAAAAGTTTCATAGCAGAAGCTGTATTAGGATTTAGAGCCCAGCATTTAAGCCTGCGCTCGACGGGCCAGGCATTTCTACATCCCTCAGGCCCTCCTCATAAAATAATAATGCAGATGACATAAAAATGAATAGTGTTTAATAGACTTTATTTGTTTATACTACAAGACATCCCATTTTGATACATAGAAAGTATATTAAATGCAAAAAAGGGGGACAACAATCTTGGGGTACAACTTTTCCTTCAGTACATTCCTAATTAATAGTAAGGTCATTGTTAAATTTAGGTTTTGGGTAAAGGATTAGGACTGTAGAATAAAGCTCATGTAGAGTAAGGCATTAATATGTGTTTAAGTAATACTAATAAAATGGCTTATTCTATAGGTATGCTAATAAGGAAGTGAAGAGACCATAAAATAAAGTGTTACCAAAACATTCTGAGAAATGAGAAGCAATTTTTAATATTATGGTACCTCAAGTTTCATTTAGTTGGTACCTTCTGTAAATCATGGTCAAAATGCAGAATTAAACAAGACACATTCTAATGTACAAAAAAGCTATATTAATGCTGTAGAAGCTGTATTAAACCTTTATAATGATGCTTGAAAACCCCTTTTCATTGGGGTGATATATATTTAAGGGTATATTGGTACACAAAATTACGTTTTGGTATGTACCTCGATTTTGAAGTCACATGTTTTTGGTATACATTTTGAAATGCATGTTTACAAGCTGTTTTACTGATGTGTTTCCACAGTTGAAACACCTATCAAGTTATTATATGAAACCTGAGACCATTATATTTATTTATTGCTACAACTTTAGAAGGATTCTGAGCTGTCATTTGAACTAAGGAGCTTATACAGTGATCTGTCATGTCTAGGGATGTATCAATATTGTGATAGCAAAACTGTCTTTATGTTTTTGTGGTCAAATGATGATATGAAAGTGTAGTTAATATTTAAATTCCTTATAACATAAAGTGTCATAGTTTGTCAAAGACACAATATGACTTAATGGCTGCATTAAGTCTATATCATACTGTGAAATTTTTATATTACTACATCCATAGTCACATCACGCAAAAGAAGTGTCAAAATGGCATTGTTTGAATTTCCCAATAAAATAGATTTCAAAGGTAAGAGGTACAATAAATGTAAAGTTTCATTCATGCATCGACTGAAACAGCTTTAGACTTTAAATATCAGTTATACAATATCAATATCTAAATTTCCATGTGCTGTATTTGTTCAGTAATCATGCACACTGAAAGTCCTGTAATACCAAATGTTTTTGGTACAAATACATGTACCGTTACCCCTAAATGTATTGTGTTTTTCAGTTCAAACTGTTTAATGCAGAATCTTTGTCCAGGTTTCTTTGGGCCAATGCTAAACAGTTTCATCCATATCCTCATGTATTCTTACTATGGTTTATCAACCATTCCATCCATGCACAAATATCTGTGGTGGAAACGCTACCTCACGCAGGCTCAGCTGGTCAGTGTGCAACCTTTCTCTTCAACTACATTATACTCTTATATTTCCATTTCCTTTCACATTTTTATGATTATGTCCTCATGTGACTTTATATTCTGTTCTTTTTATTGTATTTTGTGTGTTCTATGATTGTGTCCCAGTAATGTTCTTTTCTTTACCTCAGGTTCAGTTTTTATTGACCATTACACACACAGTCAGCGCATGGGTCGTTCCTTGTGGCTTCCCTCTGGGTTGTTTGAAATTTCAAACCTTCTACATGTGCACACTTGTCATCCTGTTTGCCAACTTCTACATGCAGGTACTACTCAGAACTTCTACTCAAAAAAAAAAAAAAAAAAAAAAATACTATTCTTTAGTAGATATAAAATTGGATGATTCTACCAAATAACAAACAGTTGGGCGGCTCTGGCCCTCAAGGTTTAATTTCCTGGAGAGTTTATCTCCAGGATGGTTTTAATGTGTTGCACACACCTATGGTGTATTATAGCTCCAACATGGCCAGCGGGGCTAAATGCGCTGTCCACTATAGTAAAGGCTTGTGTTGATACCAGCTGTGCTGCAGCAGGTTTCAGAAGCATCTCTTCACCCTACTGCACTAAATATAAGTGCTTGGCATATTTTAGATCTACACCATGTCCAAGCCACGCAGTTCAAATACAGAACAAACACCTTGTGGAGACTAAAAATACAGACCTACAACACAACAAAGTAGGACATAGCAATGAACAATTAAACCAGAAAAGAAAACCATTTAGTCACTTTACCCATGGTAGAAAAACATGATCAATCAAAATCCACAAAAACGTTTTATATATGCCAATGTTGTGGCCTCGCAAACCCAGTTGGTATGGTAAGAGTCATGCGTGAAGAATTTTATGAGAAATTAAAGAATAATATCTTCAGCTGCACTAATATATTTTTTCTTTTAGTGTAACAAGCCCTTCTTCAGATAAAATGAATACATCATGAAAATGATTATTAAATATTTAAACAAGATTAGTAATGTCAAATGATTAACTGCATCCAAAATAAAGGTTTGTTTGCATATTTGCATAGACATTTTCTTGAAGAAACAAAAAACTTTGTTCTACCAAAAAGTTGTTTAGCATTACTTACATAGGCAGGAAAATGTGATTAAAGTTGGAGCTGAATGCTGTGACAATGTTTATCCCCTTTGTCATAAGTCAAAATTCTTAGTCAAAATTATTGCCAGACCAAAGCAATTTTGACCGTATTTTAAGTTGCCCATGAAGTTCGATATCGGTTAGGGGAATATTTATAATTATAAATACATTTATACAATATTTAGATTAGACCTTTAGAATTAAATGTTACAATTATTTGATCAGTTTGTCCACCAAGTAGACGATACAATTAATTATTAATACTAGGCTTTCATACTCTGCAGTACTAGCAGTAATTTAGCATGTAGCAAGATTATTTACTTCAAATTGTAAGCAGCACACAGAGAAATCAATTGTGAATAAGGGATTTAATAAATAAGGCTATAGCTAAGAGAAAAAAAAAAGAAAGAAAAAGCAGACAGAGACAAAAGAATGGCGGTTTTTCACATTTACTACAACCTAGTGAGAATCAAAGAATCAAGATTCACCTTACAAAAAGGGGCTCAAACTTAAACGCACATCTACAAACCAGTAGACTACATTAAATTATTATACATTATAAATAGGTCATCCTATGGTTCTTCTGAAGGTAGGAAAGTCCAAAAGTGAGTTGAGTTATTTGAAGGTAACTACCAGATGGTTAAACTCAGGAGTTGAGTTTTGCTGTGTCCATCTCAAAAACATTGAGTCTGAGTTAGGGACTTCTGATAGTTCCTTAGCACACCCACTGTTTGGGTGGAATAGCCAATCAGAGGCTTTGATTTTGAGTGGGAGAAAGTTTCTCCTAGTCCATAATGTCGATGCACTTTTATTAAAGCACAGTAATATTTGTCAGTGTATATCATTGTTTGAGGAGTAAAGAAGATGATTTTGATACCAAGAAAGACACCTCTGGAAGATATTCAAGTAGAGATACAATCATACACTTGAATATAGGCATTTAGAGTCTAACTAGTGCAAAAAAAAAAAAAAAAAAAAAAAAGTTGTAACAAGGCTAATGAGATAAGGGTACACACACACACGCGTGTGTGCGTGCGTGCAATTATGGCCTAAAATAAAAGGAAATATCTTGTGTGTGTGCGCGTGCACGCATGTGTATTGTAATTATGTAAGCCAGACCCCATCTCTAGGTCAAGCCATTGGTGCCTGGCAAAGCGGTTCTGTTACTACTCATTGAAATGTGTTTGAAGTTTGATGTAGGGACTAATGAATCAATCAGTTTAGCATTTTAGTTGTAGTAGGGGGAACCATTGGTAATTTAGCACCAATAAAAAAAAATGTAGCATGTTGTGTCTTTAAGACAAAGTCCAACTGAGCATCTGGATCTTAAGCGCATGCTACAGTTTTATCAACCGTTTAAACAAATGCCTTTTTGTCTACAGACATACAGAAAGAGGAGGCTGGAGGGTGACAGAACTGCTAAGGTTGGAGATCTTAACAGCCATTCAAATGGCCTTTCATCCTCTCTCAATGGAGCCAACTCCAAAAAGAAGCTGCAGTGATACCACAATATGGCCATAGAAAATGCTCTTCTCAATTCACTTATGCTGAATACTAAGCAGCCATAATCATCTAATAAATCAAAATGCAATTTTATAAATTAGAAGATAACTTTTTAAAACTGTTTTGTATCTTTGTTTTGCATATGTTGAATTCAATGTAAATGCTGAACAATAATTGTAGAAAAACATTTGTAGAACTCTGATTCAAAATAAACGAGTACAGTATCTACTTTATTCCAGTTAAATCATTCAGTATGTTTGTGAATCTATTGATATGTAGGTTCTTTTAACAGGTCAAACTAATAGTTTCCAAAGTCTTTGTTAGGTATAGATGTCAAGTCCCAAGAAAAATGCTGTGTAATATATATATTTGTTACTCTGTTAAAGACCCCATGAAAAATGTTCAACGAATGCATTTTACTATTTTCACTTTTAAGATTAGCTTGCTACAGTGCATCAGATAATCGTTTGAGCTGAACTCTGCAAGAAGGTAGATCTCCAGAAACAGGGTTAAGCACCCTTGTACTAGAAGACTAGTTTCAATTTCCATTTTATTTAAGTCTTTAGTGCAAACCTATACATTTGGGTTTTTTTTTTTTTTTAAAATGACCACAAAAAGCATTAATGATTGCCTTTAACAGTGCAAGTGCTTATAAACTAAATGATACATATGATAATGTCACATCAGTAAACGAAAATTACTTTAATTAGGAGTAGACATTTAAAAAAAAAAAAAAACCAGCACCATAGTGCGAAGTCCTATAAAGGATCTGCAGTGGTGGCACCTGTAAGAGTGGTGGGCTGGAGAAGATGACATTTTAAAATGATAATCTACGTAGTACTTATTAACGGTTTACATGTCAACATTTATATAAGATATTCTTGACCTGAAAATAAAAAAAAATAAAAATAAAGCGCTCACCGTAGTAATTTTAGCCTCTCTTGCAGATAAACTAAATGGTGCTTCAGCACTCACATGTGGGATGAGGAGAGTATCCAACCTGTTAAAAGAGAGTTTTTAAAATTTACATACAAAAAGTTGACTTGGCCATATGGATTTCTGCTTAACATGCAGTAGTTCATGAACACACAAACGAATGCTTTAGAAAACTGGTAAACATTTTAGTTTAGGGACCAGTACTCCCCATTAAATAGTTATTTATTAGCATGCCTATTAACATATTGGCTGGTTATTGGTATAATATGTGCTTAAAGCATATGTTCTGCATGACCATATTATACATCCCTAATTTTACCCCATAAATGAACTAAGCAAACTACCTAATATACCTAGTCCAGATATACAGACACCAAAGAGTGTGTGCATTTCAAGTGCAGATAAAACGTTTAAGTATGTAACCCTCGTTCCTTGATGGAGGGAACGGAGACATTATGTCATGACAACAGACTAGGGTCTTGCTCAGAGCCCTGATTCAGAGAAAACGCCAAAGAAATTTCAACCAGGTATTGCTTCAAATCTCTGCTGTTTGTTGTTACAGTTTGGCAGATTGAGGAAGCAAGCAAGCTTTCTGAAAAAGGAAAGCAAAAAGATCTACTTCGGGTTTCTCCGAATTGACTCCAAGTGAGATGGATCTTCTTGGGGTTGAGTCACCATTCCCTGGGGAATCCAAGCTTCGTGAAAGTGCATCAGCTGCATGATTGACAACAGCTCTAGGCAACTAAAGTGCCTTTAACTGACCTTCACTGGGTTCTGGGCGGAGCAGATCTTGAAGCTGCAGGAGGGCGCCCTTGGTGACAAGCAGGCTGAGGTAACCTGTGGCAGAGCATTGTCAGATGGTCTCAGTCTGCTTCTTCACAGCTGTGAACTCCTCTGCAAAGTTCTTGACAGAGTCACAGAATAGTTCAGCCCGGGAGATAGAGGCGTCAAAAACTTTGCCAACAGTCCCCATCACCTCGGTCACGCTGAGCCATAGACGGCACTCTTGGCCCACATTTTAGTCGACGAGCACATTACTGTATCAACCTCGGGTTGGTACTACCCTTGTGCATCTTAGTGCCTTGTTTCAGTATTCTTGCAGGACAGCCAGGCATGCAAGGCAGAGGTGGCTGACTGCCTACAGGCCTTGGACAGGATACGAGGGCTACTCCAAGTGGCTGCATTTTCCGTGCACAATTGTACTGTAACTGCACTCTCCACCTGCGGAACGTTAACATACCCCCTAGCCACCGCACCATTGAGGGTAGTAAGGATGGGGGAGACATGCATGCAGCAGTTCCTGGTGCACCTTCGGGAATAAGAAAAGAACCAGGGCACGACCCACGCCCATGCCTAGGAACCAGTCATCTCCCTGCAAGGGTTTAGGAATGGGAGGTCCTATAGTCTGACCAAATCTACATCCTCAGAGAACAACACCCATCCCCTGATGCTGCTAATGATGTGTAATCCTCCATCAGTGCACCAAGTGAAATGCTGGGCACGGCATAAGACAGCACCGCAAAGTCACTGGAGAGATAAACAGAACAGCTGCTGCAGGAGGAGGAGTGAAAAGTCTGTGGGGACTAGCCCAGCACATTGCCCAGAAAACTAGCCGATGGTTTTCTGTTCATGGCAGAAAAGCGGGTAGTGACAGAAGAAGCCCCTCACATCCCCAGCAGGAGAAAGAGGTGCAATTTCCACGCTGCTATAGCTATACGCTCATTTTTCAACAAATGCATAAACCATCCACAAACTGAGCTTCAGCATACTAGAAGCTACTGCAACCAAGAGAGGCATCTTTAAAAAGTCGACCGTGCAGAGAAATTGCTCTTTTAGGTGGAAAACCTAATGAACAGTGACGCTGCTGATCATCTCATGCCACCAGGAACAACTTCTGTTTCCAACTTCTTGTTTCAGCTCCGAAGCAAAAATCTGATGAGTGGTTACACCTGTTGCCTATTATACCCGTCTGACAGGGAGTGGCTCAGTATTAGTTAATCACTTGGCAAATTTTATTGGCATTTTCTCAGAGCAAATCAGGGCTCCAGTCGTTGCGACATAACTCGTTTTGACTGACAGATAGGGAACAAGCTTAGACTACCTCTTCTGCTGTCTATCACAGAATTCCCGAACTCTGTCAGACTCCGACTGCCAGAAATTCTGAAACATGACCAAGTACGTTTGAGAATAGCACCGACTTGTTCTATTAAACATGCTTTGTTCAGGTGAATATAAATATATTTCAGGTTATATATGCTTTTGAAGGTAGTCTATATAATGAGACAATGAGCTCATTCTATTGAAAAGCTAAAAGACAGACCACAGTCTCTTTCTCGATGGTTTTGAGAGACATACAGTCCTGCTCCAAACATGCCAACTGCTGCACCACCATGTTCTGGAATTGCTCCAAATGCATCAACCTACATTCATAACAGCAACGTTTTTTTTTAATCTCAGCAGTAATGTTGATTAAAAAGAAAGCAGTGTTAGTGTTTAATCAGCTGAATTGGTGATATGCATTTACATTGTTTATAGACAAAACAGGACCAAACCAAAGAAGCTGCGAACTGCTACTGCTGCGTTTTGTCCTCTGTACCTTTGATTGTGTACGGTTCCCAAGAGAGAGGTCACATTTCTTTGACAGTCTGTTAAAGATTGCAGTGATCTGGCTTCAATTTTCTTATACCTGCTCTGGATCACACACACAAACAAAAAATAAAGTAAAAAGCATTCTATTGAACAAATCAGATGTTAATTCACCCATAATATTCCTAAGTTTATTTCCCTGTTTTGCTTTCAGTTGACAAATCTTTTTTAAAAATGTTAATTTTGAACAATGTTTGAGTCAAATGCAATTACGTTTTTCTACTGGCTAAATTGTTCAAGTAATTTAGTTTTTATAAAATAGGTTTGCAAACTATGGCCTATCCCATGAAACCAGTTTAGGGGGCTAGCCAGAAAAAAAATATATAGTAACTTATGCTCTACAGCTAGCCTGATCCATGGCACATTGTCTAGATTTTAGCAAATTATTACATATTATGATTAAATGTCAAGCATCAAAAGGTGTAATGGCACCTATTATCCGCTGGCATTCTTATTAGGGGCCAAGCACTGAAGACACCGTCGTATACTTTAGATTTTGTCTTCTGCTTCTTCCATTTCTTTCACTCCTGAGTCTGTGACCACCCATAGTCATAGAACCACTTGTGAAAACCTTAACTCACGTTTATGTTAATAAATTTTGAATCATAAGGTCTAGGAGGCGGCATTGAAGAAAATAAATTATGAAAAGGTCATCTTTGATTCTCTGACCAATCTGTAGCCTCAAATGGCCATTGTTAAAGAGGTTCCACCATCATTGAGCCTTGAACACCCTACACAATCACCAATTTTCTCCAAGCACCAGTTGTTTTAATGCTCAGACAAAGTTGACATTCTGACTACAACGATTGGCTTTGTTGAAATCTCTCAGGGCTAAACTTTTGGTAATCGTAATGCCAAAAAAAAAAAAAAAATTAAATAAAAAGGCTGCAGTTAACTACTGTACTCACAGTAAAGTGTGCTCTCAACTGAGTCTTAAAGGAGTTAAAAACAGCTTTGACACCGGCACCCAGCTCTTCCTCAGACCCCTCATCCACCAATGCTGTAGTTACTTGTTCTGACACAGAGAAACACATTTTAAATCCTTTACAATTGAAGTTGCCCCCTCCCACACACACTTGGCATTCATGTCACTCTCTTGGCAGTGACAAGCAGCACACAATGGTATCCTTTTCTCAAGTAGAAAAAGCCTGGAGCAGACTCAGAAAATATGAAAAAAAAAAACCTGAGCCAAGAATCACCATCAGTATTGATTTAAATCCAAATTTTACTTAAATCTTGAGTGGCTTTCTTAGCTACTGCTCTTCAGCTTTAACTACTTAATGATTTAAACAGAAACAGGCAGAAAGAATTTACTCTCATATGCACTGGAAAGGTGATGGCCAAACTTACATGGGTTCAGCACAAATGTTACACCCTGTAAACTGTTGAAGACTGAACATTCACCTGCAGCATCCTCTAGTGGGCTAGACATGAAAAGTCCTCTGGGTTGAAATGCTGGGTGTTTGGGAAGTTGCATATCTCCATTCAGATCCACATACAGCTCTGTGTGGCAAATACATACAACCAACCATCTATAAAAATAGTTATTCTGAAGACGTTTGGGCTTTGATGTAAATAAAGAATACCAAAAAGGTGGGGTTGTGGGGCATCTCACCTGATAATTCATCTGCTTCACTTTTCTGGGGAGTTGATGTGTCTTTATCCAAATTGTGCTGAATAAATATGTATAGATTTTAATGTAAACGTGCATAAGCACGCCACATCAAAAAAAACAACTTACCTTTTCAATAATATTATCATCATCATCATCATCAAGTTCCTCTAGTGGTAAACTGGTTTCAGTCTTGTTGTAAAAACCTTAAGGGGTGTCAGTAAGGTCAGTATAAGCAGCCTTCAGCCTGAGATATGAGATATACCTTATGTTATCATACTCACCTGAATCAGCAGTGGACTCTTTGTAGGATGAATCCATGTTCAGTGATATCCCTAGTTTGACTTGAGACGGCCAAAATTCACTTGCCACTCTTTCCTTTGCTTGAAGTCTTTCTTTGGGTGTTGAATACTAGAAAGAATTCATAAAAACCCATGTTTTTATACCTTGTATAAATGTAGCTATTTTTCTGTAGATTTCTGCAAATCTACTGACAAATTACATTCTACCTTAGAGAACTCCTCATTACTGCTGGGGGATGAAAGAGGAAGAACTATATAAAAAGGAGTTAAAGAAAAATAAATACAAAAAGGATTTCATAAAAGTAATGTATTCCTGCAAAATGAGTAACTTATAGCCTGCCTCTGAGTTTGCCCTTAGCTCTAGGCTTTCTCCTGCTGTAGACAGCACGTGGAGTGTCCTTGTGGAGACCCCAGTCATCTGAATGAATCATCTTCATTTTCTTCTGCAATAATCCACATTTTTTCCACTTGATATTTACATTTGCTTTTGTTCAAAACTACAGCATTCTTGAAAATGTACAACTGTTGTGATACACACACACTAACTAACCTTAACAGGAGTTCTACCCAGAGTGCCAGGGAGAGATTTCGTAGATCTGATTTTAAAAAAATTTATTGTTTTACAGAAACTACAGTAAGTGACACTAACATTTACATTTCATACCGATTAAAAAATTAGATGAGCACCATCTGATCAGACATACCTTACAGAAATAAACACTTACCCATTAGATGATGATGTCTGACAGAACAATACAGTCTTGGCATGTGCAACCTAAATTAAAGTCAATCTTAATGTGTTATACTTTAAAACTGTGAGAATTGTCAAAAGGTTACAATGTAACTAATGGTATTAATTATTACAATTCATTTTACAAGTTTCGCAGCAGTCATTCAAATGGCACTTTACATACATTAAGACTGGCTAGATTAAAAATTAAACTGACACGAGAGCTCAAAAACATTGGCCTATTTAATATGAATTACGAGTGTGAGGGTGTTTGACATTGGTGTGAGAAGACATTGGACCTGATGTGTGTGTCTCTGCCCACCACTGACCTGGTACCTCCACAAAGCAGTCATGAACGCTATAGTTGGATTCCGGTCATGTGACTTCCCTGACCGGTCTGTGTCAAAAGTGTCACTCTGACACTGTGACACCTCAAGGATCACCTGGAGCAGCCATATACACACCTACTCATATGCCAGAAAACTGCAAGTTTTCAATGAGTGGCCCTTTAATTTTTGTCATTTACCATCCAAAATGTGCTCTATGTGCTATATATATATAATTTCTATATAAAATCTATATCTATATAGATTTTGCACGCACAGTTTCCATAGTGCATTGCTTCATTATATTTCTCAGCAACAACGCGTTTTAAAAGTAAATTCACAGTGTGATTCTATATTTTCTGTACACCCAAAAAAAAAATAAAAATTTTGAATGCATAGTCAAAGTTAAAAATAAAATAAAACAGTGACTTGGACATATATGGTATCATTTGGAAGCTTATAACATCAACTTTAGGGTTAGTTTTAGAGGTAGGGAATAAGATAAGTCTATATTTTTGGACAGTAAGGATACAGAATCCGCCACGATTGTAGTTTTTACAATCATTTTATTCGTGTTTGTAGTTTTGGACTGAATCCCTCTCCAGAGGAAGGATGTGGAATTTATTGTGGGAAATATTAGCCATTACAGTGTGCACTGATACACACTGAATGAAATTGGGACCTTTGGCATGCTCTTTTCAACTTACTATACTTTGGGAGACACTCTTATTTCACATACTATATTAAGATGATAGATGGTTGTGCATTCAGCTATCAAACTTATCAGAAAAGGAATGCCAGAGTGGAAGTAAATGTTCAGACTTTGATTAGATTACGGAGACATTTTTTTCCTTCAGCAGATTAACTTGCACTGATTAGTTGTTCATCAAGACAAGCAATATATGCTAAAAGTAGATAAAGATAATACATTTTGATTTCAAATGGACAAGCCACCGATGTGAAAAGCCCTTAGCTGTACTCAAACTTTCTGCATTCTTACATTTAGAAGAAAAAAAAAAAAAAAAAGTTACTATTATTACTATTCTTGTTGGGACATTTGATCCCCATAATGTATCCAAGCAAACAGCAAGTACACACAGACACACACACACACACAACATACCTCTGAATCTGAGTGATCCTTAAACTGTAAGATGTCTTGACCCGAGGTTCCTTTAACTCTTTACTCACCATAGAGAGAAAAGCATAAAATCACTTTTTTTTTCTTTTTAGAGAGTGCAAGTACAGCAATTGATGGTCTTACTTTGATCTTGAACATCTGTTTGTTCCACGCAAAGGGGAAGGCTGAAAAATGGCATTGGTGAAACTGGGTACCCACACAACCGCTTTAGTTTACCATCTTGATTATAGGTAGCCTACCTGATGGATGACTTTCGTTTCTGCAGCAGATGGACTAAGAGAAAACATTCTGTGAGAAAATCAGATACTAATCTTATCAAATGAAAATGTACAAATCAAAATGTTGCTCTCTCAATGTAAACATTGGGATTTACATAACTTTAACACAGTTAGGCCAACATGCCTGGTAAAAGTCTGTGGCACTGACGTTTGTTCATGCTGGTTTCCTGTAGAAGACTTCATATTGAAAAATGTACTATAAATGAACTTCAACAAAGCGTATCTGATAGAGAGTAAGGTGCATGCCTTCTGTATTGGTCAAGCAACCCCCTGTTTGCACAGCTTCCTAGTAATAAAAAGCACATGTCATTTACGTATGTGATATTTAAATAAGACCATAATGTTTTAAACTGGGAAGCAGTACATGCCAAAACCTTTGAAACTGAGGAAGACTCTGGTTTATCTGGAAAAACTTTTGTCATGGCCGTTTCAATATTATGCTCTGCACTAAAGATGATTTTGACAGTTTTGCCAGTGATCTCTCCATGAGAAAGTGGGGTACTCATGTGAACTTCCAGTATCTTCTGATCATTATGCTCTAAAGCAATGAAAAAGACATTTGAAGAAATAGGATTATTGAACTGCGACAAAAACAATTCCAAGTAACATTTAATCTACTTCAGGATTGTAGTTAGTTTTAACACTAATAAAAGGAAAGCTGTAAACATTTTCTTATAAACTGAAATCATGGTCAGTGCCATTTGTGATTAATCACACCTTGAAGATCATACATGCTGACAACATCTTTAGGCAGGTGAATCAACTCCCACAGTGTGTTCTACCACAAATGAAAGCCCAGTTTAGTTTCACTACTGACTGAAGAAAATAAAACGTTTTTTGTACATTGAAACATTTTAGACAAACCTTTGGGTCATTCACAAAGAAACTAATGGTTGATGTTCCAATGTTGAAATCTACCCAAAACTCCTTTAGAAACTCATCTTCAGGCTTAAACAGCTGAAAAAGGATCAAACAATGGTTGGTGGGGAAAAACTGCAGTGTTTACAAATAAATTACTGTGGGTGGTGGAGTGTTTCCTCGTAAGAAAATATTTCACATTTACCTCAGCTGCATCAAGAAAAGCCTGAATACAAGGGAAAGAGAAGACTCTAGGACAGGAGGACAAGATCATGCAAACATGTCAAATCTTTATAGCCAATAATAACTAGATAAAACCTGCATTGTAAATACAACTCAAATATACCTTCTTGAGTTTCCAAAGTAGCTGTTGAGTTCATTCAGAAATGTCCTACAGTCCTACAAAAAAGAAAACACACAACACACACTATACCTGCAAAATTACTGTAGATTCTAATACTTTCAGCAGTGATAAATGCCTAAACATACGGTTTCAAAATCTTTGTCACGAATTGAAGTAAAAGCTGAAGCAAAGCTTCTGAAATGGAACCATTTGCCAGCAAAGTCTTCTCTTAGTTTCCTTGGCGTCATCCTGCAGAGCGCTTCAGAAATGGCCACCTGCATTTCATAATCTGGTGACAGTATCAAATATTATAAAATAAACATTGTGATCAAACACGAAGCCCTTTATTTTATAGATTATTCTTTACAAAAAACAAAAAAACAAAAGGCTTACCACCAATGTCTGACAGCGCTTTTGCCAAGTCCTCTCTGTAAGAATGACAACGCAAACATGTTTGCAACATAATTCGCCGTTTTATCAATGGTCTGTTTGCGACGTAAAGAAGTCTGTTGTCCACTAGAGTGCAGCCTTGCTTGAATTGTAAATGCATGCGTGTGATAGCTTACAAGAGCCCGGCATGATCATCTGACTGGCAGAGTTTCTTCCTTATGTCTTTAGAGCTGCTGTCCAACATAGAGTTTATGGTTCTGATGGCCTGTGTATATAAAAGGTCAAATTATTTAACATGGTTAATTTTTACCATTTTTTTTTATTATTTTTTTTTTGCATTTTGTCAGCTTTATTACAATTACCTCCAGACGCAGACAGAAAGGCACTTCATAATCCAAAACAACAGCCCCAAACCGCAGCAAAAATATATCCAAGATCTTATTGCTGCCTTCGAATCACACCAAAATGCATCATCATTATTATCATTATCATTATCATTATTATATTACAAATAAAATACAAGTATAGGTCACCTGCTGTGGTCAGCTGACACAAAGCCTGTATTTAAAAAAAAAAAAAAAAAAAAAGAGAGGTGGGGGAGGGGGTCTTTAAAATGAGTCTGAATAATGGATAGATATCTTTACAGAAATTGCATTAGGCCACAGAAAGATGTGTTACCATGGCAACCTCGTAGAAAACTTCGATGAGATTCATGGCGTCCCTGGGCGGTTTGTGCGGTTCTTTGAGATGCTCTGACGAAATCTCAAACCAATTCAACATTTGAAAAGCGAGCAGATTACAAATAGTAATGCCGATCTGCAGCTTAGGCTAATTCTCTATCATAATTATAAGAGAAAGAGATAAATATACTTATCTTCACAACCAAGCCGTGATGAACAAGTTTCTGGATGCTGTCTTCATCTTTAGTAATTAGATGTTCCATTGCTCGTAATACTAACGCAACGTTCTTATGTTCGTTTTTATGCAGCTCCTGATGAAGAGTAATAATATGGGTAAGAAATATTATCCCTTGCGACTAAGAATCTTAAAAGTTAAACATATGCTTAATAATAATAACAATAATAATAATAATAATAACAACAACAACAACAATGTTATTTATGGCATATTCCTACAGAAAGTACCGCTGATGTTTCATGAAAATACAGAAAAGCAAATTCATAACATGCCTTTATGACAACTTCATCCAGTCGATCAGCCAGGGATACAGACGATTTTTCCTCATTAAGAATCATAATAGCAATGCCAAGGTTATTTTGGACAAAGGCATCGTGAAGTCTACACGTAAACTGTATAAGTAAGAGAAGCACTGTGAATTAATGCCTGGAATACTAAAAACACATAACTCAATCGGGTCTATCGTGCTTTAACTTATAGTAATATTAATGCAAGCATTCAATTCAAAGTGATTTATTAGTCAGTAGAACCCTATGTTTAATATAAATCGACAGTGATACGATAACCCCGCAGAAAAGAACTCACACTCATGA
This sequence comes from Puntigrus tetrazona, assembly GCF_018831695.1. NCBI lineage: Eukaryota > Metazoa > Chordata > Actinopteri > Cypriniformes > Cyprinidae > Puntigrus > Puntigrus tetrazona. The sequence goes on along the minus strand of NC_056722.1, from coordinate 12,074,710 downwards.
TGCACAGACAGACGAGCTTCTCCACAGATTGTAGACTGTCTAATTAAACACACGTGGCTTTTAATTAGGCTCTCTATCTCCTTTTTACACCCTTTGCAAAGCGACTTCCGCTAACCTGTAAACAATCAGGAAACGGTACGCTTTATGAAGCATTTTCAAAAACTCGGTAGCCTATGATGAAATGACGTTTACTCGCCTTTCGATCATGGAATACTTTCTTAACAAAGAAAGTGTTAAAAGTGTAAAAGCACTAACAAATGACTACAAGCTGATTATTTCCACACCGATATTACAGACGTGTTAAATATCACTGCAGTAGGCCTAATATCACCGCCAATGTCTGTATTATGTAGCTAATATGCGCTTCCTTCATTTAAATTAAAAAAAAAAACATGATAATAGGGATTAGATGTGAAAAAATGAAAGAAAAAAAATGTTTAAAGTGAAAACAAACATGCAAAGAAAGTGAAGATTTGAGAACCGTTAAATAACGCATTCAAATGAATTATTCACGGGATAAATCGTAAATTAAATAATATATTTGTTTTTTTTTTTGTTTACTTTTTGGTTGGTAAAGACAATCACAAAGAGTGATCACATTGTAGACTCAGGCAAGGATGAAAAAAAATATATATTAAAACAATACTCACGAAGTGTTAGCCCGCAACTATTTATGGCAATATGAATATTTCATGTTGCTGGATCTGTAGAAACGACGTTATAGTTGCTATATGTTGTCGAAACATAGGCTGTCGTTTTTTTTTTTATAGAGTTTGCATAAATATAAAAATATCCAAAATTTAGCAAATTGTTTACTGTACATACCACGTTATAAAATAAATAATTAAAATAAAAATAATTAAATTTAAATCAATAAAGTTACATAAAATAAAAATGCTTTTAACAATCCGAACCTGTAAAACAGCTTGTAATATTATAATAACTAAGATCAAAATAAGGCTTATGATGCTTTTTAAGAATAGTTTATCGAGTAAATTCACGTCCAGTGCGCCGTGTATGGACTTGTAGATGTGGCCTAAGACGTCGACTTTGAGTCCAAATAAAATAAATACTATTTCTCTACATATAAAATACATATAAATGTGTGGGTATGTATGTGTGTATGCGTGTGTTTATCCATTATGCATGAATGAAATATTTGCTTTTATGATTACAGGCATTTGACTAATATGATGTGCTCCGATTTTACAATTTGTTCCTTAAAATTCTTCAGTTTTTACTTTCATTCAATGAAAGTAAATTTTAGGTAGATGTATACGCTTTTGTTGCTTTAATTGAAAACACAGGAACATCGCCCAACACGATTTCAGACACCTTCACGAAATTAGAAGTTGAAAAAGTAAAATGAATAAATCGATAAATAAATTGAGACTAAAATAATCCTGTCTGAATTTGTGTGTGCTCGTTTGCAAATTACATCTACAAAGTTTTACATCTGCCAACTGTACTGCTACTCTGCATATATTATCTGTGCAGACAAAAAGTAATATAATGAACAAAACAGCAATGTTAAGTGAACTGGTTGAACTGTTCTTATGGCAAAATAGTAATGCAAATTCAATTGAACAAGGCAACAATATATATATACAAAAAAGAATGAACAAAAGATAGGCTGCAATAGTTGTGTAAAATGAAATAATAAGCCTTATTATTATTGTTATTATTATTGTAACCATAAATGCTTAACCGGTACCCGGACATAAGTGATAAGTGTCTCGTTAATATTATGGCTAAAATAAAACAACTTGCCTTCATAAGTATGTATAAACGAGTATCAGTATCGTCTCAAGAAAAAAACACATTCTTGTTTGTGATAAATTAGGACAAAAAAGAAAAACAAGTATTAAATAAAATGTATTGATGCATTTATTCCTGCACTGTTAAATATATTTTTTCAACTGAACAACTACAATGAAATAAAAATACACGATAAGCTTACATTTGCACCATGCAACCCTGAAGATACATTTAACTGAATTACAAACACATTAATTTTAGCTCACAGTACGCCTATCACTGTATGTTGTATTCTTGTATAGATTTTTTTTTTCAGACTTCAGACACGGTATTTTAGGAAGAGACTTGCTTTTCAAGATACCGGTTAAAATTGTTTAAAATATTTGAAATGAGATTACTTTGAGACTCCAGATGACAGATTAGTACCTAATTACAACAGTCTTGCGGTCTATTATTATTATTATTATTATTATTATTAGTTTGAACCTATATGTTAAACAGGACAAAGCAACGCCACACATTTAAAGTTTGAGTCCAGGGTGGATGCATTACTGAAAATCACTTGCATTTGTAATTTTCAATCAATCAGTGATCGCATATAGATACATAAAAGGTGCGTGTTTATGAGCTGCGTCGTGTTTGTTGTGTTAACGACCGGTCCGTGTTGTGTCAGCAGTGCGGCTTTTCGTTTACACACAACAACTAATGACCTGCAGTAGATCACATTACCTTACCGACTGGACCAGTCCTGTTCTGTGACCATCAGCCTCGGCTCAGTCCCAGTGAAAGTCGCTCGCATAAATTTCGCTGACTACTAGTGAAATACCACACCGTCGGGTTCGCTTTTAAAAGAGGCTGTAATTTTCCCCTTAAAACTGTAAACGCAAGATAAAATCTGGAATATGTAAGGAAAATTTATTTAAGACAAACTGTGCCATTTCCACCCTGTAGTCAAATATCGAGCTTTCGTTGGTTTTGCTGCGAAAGGATTTGCCGTTAGGTGAAACGCAAGGATCGTTTAAAGTGAAAGATCTCAGTTTTTTAGGTAGTGCGTGTGTGTGTGTGTGTGTGTGTGTAAGTCCAGCCTACTTCTTTACATATACACAGAAGCTTTTACCTGAGACCATTACCTGTGTGGAGCGCACCTGGACGGACGTGGATTTTTACAAGAGAAAGAAAAAGACGCTTTCTGGAAGTAAAAAAAAAAATTGACGTGACTTGAAATGTATGATCCATTTTTTCAAATAATCTAGACTCCGAGCAGAATTTTTGCTTCAAGCTAATTTTTAACTCTCATGGTTGCTATGATCCGGAGTTGACTCGCATCATGTCCAAATCCTCAGATCAGTTTGACAGCACAGATTGCGTGTGTTCATTCGGGATGAAACTGACTTGGGATATAAACGATCCTAAGCTTCCACAGGTAAATATTTCACATTTTTACGCATCTGTAGGCAAAACGGAACATGCTATTTCCCTTTTCATTCATGTTCAATTTTTAAAAAGTAAAGTAGGCTACACTAAAATAATTTTATAGTTTCTATATGACCAGTTTTTTTTTTTTGCATTAGATGTCCTCTCGCGAAATATCTAAGTATAGTCATAATAATGAAAACATTTTTTTTTTCAGGACACGAAGCAGTATGACGCATTCCAGGAGTGGACGGATGGATATGTGCGTTACATTTACAGCAGTGAAGATAAGAACGCACAAAGACACCTGAGCGGATGGGCCATGAGGAACACTAACAATCATAACTGTCAAATCCTAAAGAAGTCTTGTCTTGGTGTGGTTGTGTGTTCACGAAACTGCTCTCTCCCAGACGGGTCCAAACTTCAGCTGAGACCGGCCATTTGTGACAAAGCACGACAGAAACAGCAAAGTACGTTCAGTAACGTTTTCTCCTAACAACCAGCATATAAAAGAGTCGGTCGTGTTAGAAACGAATCTCCTAAAAAACTACACCATTGTTGAAGCGCGTGGTGTGAATATATATATATATATATATATATATATATATATATATATATATATATATATATATATATATATATATATATATATATATAAAGCAACTCTTATTTATAAGAGTGTATGATTTGCAGTAATTACTGTTACTCAACCTTAATAGATTTTGCAGTGAGAATGCTCAATAGACTGGCAGACCCTGGCAGACTATGTTATGTCAGTTTAGCCTGACCCTCTCACTCATGACCTTGACAGTTTTGCTCAGTCAAAACATCTTGTTTGCACTTGTGTTCAGGTAATAAAGCCACACTTGAGCATTTCATTAAAATATTAAAATAAAACTGTAATTGTTGGCATGTCTGTAAAATGCCCAGTTTGAAATACTTTATTTTTTAGTAATAATTTTCATTTTACATTTGCAGAGAAGCTTTGTCCAAACTGTAACTCAGCTCTCGAGTTGATTCCGTGCCGAGGTCACAGTGGCTATCCAGTAACCAATTTTTGGAGAGTAGATGGGAAGGCAATTTTTTTCCAGGTGAGTTTAACTGGTCATTTTCTTAATGGCATTTTAGAAATGTTTTGTCGAATAACTAAAAATTGGCAGACAATTATGTAAAAAGTTAATAAATACAAATGCTAAATTTTCTCCTATTCCTACTTTTTTTTCTACACTGTCTGTTTTAAGGCTAAAGGAGTACATGACCACCCTAGACCAGAGAGTAAGTCTGAAACAGAGGCGAGAAGGAGTGCAGTGAAGAGAAGGATGTCTTCACCTCACTTTTCACAGAAAAGAAGACTGGTGGAGCCAGAGGTAACACACACACACACATGTTCACATATTCAAAATCTGAGACATAACTTTACCTTCTTTGTACCCATGATTTTATTATGCATAAGCAGGGTATTCTTAAGACATTACAACCTGTTCGCCTTGTGGTTATAGCTTTAAGAGTATAATGATTTCTAACACATGACGGAACACATTATATAACCCATTATATCCTGTTAAGTGATGTGTATAATGCTTTTATAGAGTTTTATATGTTGCATTTATTGATATTGTTTAGGATCTGCACAGTATGTTTTTTATATCTTGTGAGTGGCTTTATACTGTAATATTAAAAAACAAACATTTCTATAAACATCCAAAAGGCTTTATAATGTGGCCATCAGATTTTTAAGTGGCATTTGTCAGATAAATACTTATAAATTAAGTTTTCTTTAAACAGTCATAAGATATCATGCATGAGCACTGTAATATGAACAAAACCATATTTTGCATTGTTTAAGCTATAGAAAAGTTACCACTGAAATTAAATAACCACTAAAATCATAGGAAACACTCAGTATGAAAGATATCCCCTAACCACATATAAGATGTAAGAGACTGTGCTCATCTTAAATAATGTCAATATTTGACACTTATATATGAGCAGTATCAGTCTTTTAGCAGTGTGAAATAGCGGTATATTGGCAAACGTGTGATTTGGCAGAAAACAAGTCATATACAGCATATCACAATGCTACAAGTAAGATTTTGCTTTCATACAACAGTTTTACGGCAAGGGTGTGTAAATACATAGGAAACAACAATGGTTAGGTTGGTAAAACCATCTTTTGTGCAGTTGAACAGCTGAGCCCAAGCCTCGGTTACTCATTCAAAAATGTCACTTTTGAACTAGTAACAAAGAAATGTTGTATTGCTTCACTGAACACTTTTTGTATTACTCTATTATAAGTTCACTGTATTATGCAGATTATTATGAGAGCTAGTGCGACTGAGCCTGCACCTGATTCTTTCTGCAACTAAATCTCATATTCACAATAAAACATTATTTTGAATGTCCACTAAGGAAAGCAATATCTGTCATCTGTTAAGGGTGATTTCCAATGACAGTGCTGCTCAGTCCATTTGTTGGTTTCTTCTCACAAGCTGTTGTTGAAAAGTAAAAATGGCTTTTTTGTTTATAACCCTGTTTTAATTTATTTCAATATAAAAGTCTCTGCCATCATCTAATGGCAGAATAATGTAACTAAAATTACCATCAAGAGTACATACATAATTCTTTAATTGTAAATACTATTTTTATTTATTTACTGAATATTTATTGAATGATAATTTTTCAAAAACAACAAAAATTTAATAAAAGGCATTTTAAACATTTCTAGGCAATTCAGTCAAAAGTACAAAGGCAGCGCTCTGATGTACAGCATTATATAAAATATAATGTAATGATTTGTCTAAAGCCAAAACTATTTTCCTCTGGAACAAATAATAGATTAATGAGACCAAAGACTGCCTGTTAGATTTACCCAAAATTAATTATCGTTTAACAATGAAATACTGTGTGTTTCGCAACTATAGAAATATGATGAGATGAGTCTGCTCTCTGTGGGTTTATAAGCTCTGAACATCTGCTGATGCGCTGGAGCTTACATCTTTAGAACTGTGAAAGCAAATTTTAAAATAGATGTTATCTTTGTTATTTGAAGTCTTAACAAGTACATTCTCATCTAAAATCTCTTAAAGCTTCATTCCGTGACACAAAAACATTATAATTATTACAAATACAAATAAGGGCATTCCCCATTACACTCACTGTGAGAAATACAGCAAGATGAGTGATAGAAGTGGTGAAACAATTGATAGTTGAATTCACTAGAATATCACACTCTTATCATACAATTAGATTCAAGAACTAGAAAGAACTGCTGTACTATGATCTATCTGAATACTCGACCCTGACTGTCTGTGGCAGGTATGCATTAAAACCATTTAATGAACGGGTAGTTATATATTAATGTGTGGCTTTAAGTAATGCACACATACCCATAAACATTGCTTGCACATAAACACACATGTTGGTAGTGGGAGAGTATGGGGATAAACTGTATTTTCTATCAGCTTACACCAACCCCACACCTAAACCTACCCCTTACAGAAAACGGTATTTTTACAAAAAAATAAGCTCTATTTTTTTGTGTGCAGAACTAAAAATAGGCTGTTTAAATTAACATGATTTTTGAGTGGCAGTTTTTGGCAGTTTTCACTTATGAAAGGCCACTTGCAGAAAACTTATCTTCGATTTTCTGTTGTCACTAGCCTGGACGTTACCATGACATGGCCTTTCCAAATATCCACCAGCTCACCATGGAGGGCCCTGAGCGCTTCAGCATCATTGCAGAGTCCAACTTTCCAATACAGACCCAACACTATCCTCCTTTCCAGAACACAGAGCCCTACAAGTTCCCTTATGACACACATACAGCAGCGACCATGGCGGATGCTCCGAGCTCATTGCAGAAGCCTACCAACCATCGTCTGTACATGACCCGCCCTCCTTGTGGGTATGACTTTGCAGTTCCAGGATACCTTGGTTCAGGGCCTTATCCAACAGCACTGTATAAGGATCCTTCTAGCCCACAAACTGAGACAGAACCCAGTAAGTCGGGGAGCAGTCTGAGTGGCATGCCTCATGGCACAAGTCCATTAGGCAGCCATGAGCGGAGCTATGCAGAAACTACAGGAAAGCATCATGGCTGGAAGCAAATTCTTAGTAAAGGTGCCTATGGGGATAGAGGAGACTACTCTCAACTTCCAACTAACACCAACCACCACTATTACAACAGTGACTACCCATGTAGGTACACAGGACCTGCCCCTGCCACCCCAGCAGCTTTGCAGACTATAATAACCACAACCACAAAAGTGTCCTACCAGCCATGCCCCAAGCCATCTGTTGTCAAATACGGAGAGAATATCTATGATGTGAAAGGCCTGTCTAACTGTAACTCAATCTTGGAAGAGGCCTCTTCCAACTCCTACTCAGACTTGAAGATTCCAGAGGACTCAGGAGTGATCAAATCTGCCCTCTCATACCAGGACACGCTCCCAGCTAAAATGGAGAGGTCTGAAAACTTTGAGGGCTATCGCTACAGCAGTTACAGCTCAAACAGCTACCCTGAACGCATGTCACATTCTTTTAGGTACGATAGTGGAGAATACTGAGGAACTGCAGAAAGACCAAACAGGGTATAAATAAACAAAACAAAGCAAAAACAAAAACAAACAAACATTAAAAAGCAAAGCAAGTACATAGAAATGTGTTGTTATTTATATTCAGTATTTGAGCTGTTTTAACGTCTTTAGTTTTAAAGTGATTGTAGATAGCTGGTGGATTTGTATGTAAACTTTTGATTCAAATTGATTAAACGAACTGACATCAGCATTGAGTACATTTCCATATATTCAAGTAATGTGTTTAAAGCCATGCTTGACAATTAGCAGTTGTAGGAAGGCAGGAAAGTTTATATATATATATCGGTCAAAAGTATCCTAAAAGGAAACTTTAAGAATCATAGAACAAAAAAATCAATATTTTCTCATCACATTTGAAATTGTAAAACAGGAAAAGTCTAATAACTTTTTAGCTTTCATTCACAGACAATTTCTTAGAAATAGCCATGTTTGTTTATATAGGAAGTCTAAAACATGACGTAATAACATATAATCATGGGCTTTGTGACTGAAAGCTTTTAAGGCATCAGAAAGAAAGCGAACACACTCTTCATAAGCCATCTGAATCCAGCAAAGAATATTCCACTTTCAGAAAGGGATCAAGGATAATCACAAACAATTAATCGGCTGCTTTGAATGAGAGAGGTGCCCTGACAGGCTACAGACCTCAAACCACTCCACTTGACAAGGAAAAAGAGATACAATTAAACAAGACAGATAAAATATTTGACAGTCCAGCAAACAGAGAACACAGAGATATAAAGGCAAGGAGACTGTTAACAGGCAATAAGTGCAAGCCAAAGAAGCTGTAATACCTGCTGCTGACAGCATCTCTCCTCATAGCCACTTTGTAACAGACAAACACGCAGGGATGAACTAACATACACTTACGCTATTTTTCAGATGTTCTATTTAGCCTATACAAATGCTGTATTTATTAGCATAATGTCAGTCACCGGTCATTATTTGGTTTGTGAATATTTGTGTTTTGGGGCTGGGGGGTGCGCATCAATTTAAGTAGCCAGACATTATTTTTGTTCTTGAACTGCAGCTAGAAGAAAAAATACAAATTTTCTCACCACCACATTTCTCATCTTGTTGATCCTTGCAATTCAGGTCAAAGACATGCAAACTGTCAACAATTAGCCCTATTTAACCTCATAATATATTTAGAAAAACAAAGTGTTTTTTTTTTAGCTCCACCAAACGGGATTGCATAAATTTCTGTTTCCAGAAAGGTTATATAAATTAATGTTAATTAAAGGCCTAGGCTAGTAATCGTCTCCTATAGACTGCATATGCTGAACCAAAACTTAACCATGAACACAAAAACATACCACACAAATGATTTTATTGGTTAATTTCTTTTGAAAACCTGTAACTATAATTGTTAAGTTCTTTCTATTTTCATTTAGCAGACTCTTTTATCCAAAGTGAGCACAAATGAGCACAATTGGAACAATCAAAATCAACGAAAGAGCAATTATACGCAAGTACGTAGTAATAAATAAAAAGAGAGAAAAAATAGAATAGTAAAAGAATAGAGCAAGCTAGTTTTAGGGGGCTGCTTTTGTTAACTGTGTAATAAATAAAAAGAAAATAAATAGATAGAATACAAGAGAAGCTTTTTTTATTTATTTTTATTTTTGCTGTTAATACATTTTTTGCTGAGTCTACTGTGGGTGAGTTTTTTTTGTAAGAATACGATGAGAATAGAGAGAGTTAGTGAGTTAGTGGGTCAAATAAATATGCAAGAAATGTGTTTTTAGCAGATTCTAGAAGATGGGTAAGGATTCAGGAAACATTTAATTTAAAAGTCTGTGAAAATGATTTTGTGCCTCTTTGGGATGGCCCAATAAAGCAACGTTATCTTGCAGAATGCAAGCTTCTAGAGGGCACATAATTCTTAAGTAGGCTAATGAATTTAGGTAAAGGTGTACAGAGCCAGTGGGGGTTTTGTAGGCAAACATCAATGCCTTGAATTTTATACATGGAGCTATTGTTAGCCAGTGCAAATTGATAAACAGAGGAGTGACGTGCATTCTTTTTGGCTCATTAAAAAAAAATTCTTGCTGCCACATTCTAGATTTATTGAAAAGGTTTTATATAATTCACTATTGATTTCTTACTTTCACAATTAAAGATCACACAATCTTTTTAAAGGATCATTTCAAAAAAAGGAAAATGACTGATGTTACTCTATATCTCTTTAACCCCTATATTTCTGCTGTAGGATGGTAGCCATCATAATCTGCTACTAACTTCAAGCGGTGATGTTTACAAACAGTGAATAGGAGATATGGACAGGCTCAAAGGCAGCTGTATGATAGTCTCTGTAACCAAAGAACACTTCAAAGACATTCACAAGGTGCACCAAAACCCTGACTGATCAGAGATACAGTGGACGCCACTGCATATGACCCAATATCATCTTTGTTCCTTTTGAGATACGAAAGCCCATGGGTGTCACAGAATCCACATGACCCACCTACTTTTGAAGACCAATAATATTGGACCCACCTATTTTTACCATCTTTAATGAAAACTTTACTTTTCAGCAACCCAACAACCCTTTTTTGAGTGCCATCAGTCAGAGTCATTCCACATAATGAATGCTAATATATTTAAATCCATTTAGTTGCTTCCTCAAATCTATTCCACTTATAAATTATTGCATATAAACACTGGTCTATATGTTTAGTTTATGGACACTTTATGGGCACAAGTGGGGCTTACTGGTTTAAGAAATTTCTGATCCTAAAAAACCTGCTTCTTTTCAATTTAAGGTATTTTTTTCGTTATTATGTACTTACAATTAATAATAATACTAACATCAATGAAAACACCACATCGTCTTTACTGGATGTGTTTTGGGAATATTTGCATTTATATTCAATTTTTAATAAAAGCACACTGTAGCCACTAGTGGGGTGGATCATCATGAATACGCAACCTACTAAATGATGCACAAAGATGCAAAAAATACTAAATATTAAAAGAAGAGGGTATACCCTGCACTACCACTATATATAAATTAAACTCTACTCTATGTTTTTACTAGTTACTTGCACCTGCTGCATTCCCGAAACACAGCAAAGCATCTTAGAAACGTATCTACAGCTCAGATATACCTATGCTTACCCGATACTTCATTTACAATTTTCAATTATTTCGTTAATTTTTACTGAAAACAAATGTCTTTCTGATATAATGTGAGATGAAGGAGAAATGGGAGAAGGTGAAAAAGTCGCTTGTGTCCAAAACAGTACCCACTTTACCACCTGCACCACTGGAAACATGAAAAATAACATATATATATATATATATATATATATATATATATATATATATATATATATATATATATATATATATATATATATATATATATATATATATATATATATATATATATATATATCCTTTATATATATATATACCATACTATATACGGGATCTATGTACTATCTAGGAGGGCGTGGTATCGCAGTCAGGTCTGGCGGCGTGTGACGAGGCGCATATACTATATTCTTTTCTTGTCACCGGAAGACCGTCACAATACCTGACCGTCTCTCTGAGACCGGTCTCTTCCCCGTGCATGCACGCTGTGTCCTCGTGGGTCCAGGAATGCGCAGGTCTGCTATGACCGTAATGACCTCTTACTGTTTCTATTGTTCCTTTATATAAGCCATTAGGTCTCATGCTCCTCATACTCTCCACCTGCAGTCTGGTGCACACGAACTCATGAGAGCATGCATCAACTCTTTCTGTTCTTTGTGTCTCAACCTCTTTCGTCTCAATCAGGTCAGAGGCTGAAGTGGTACTATGTGCCGTAAAGCCCTTTGAAAGTACATGCATGCTTCTTTGACCCAGTGAAGTGAGTTTTAAAATCTTTTCACAAGTTTACAACACAAGAGTGCATTTAAAAGCATATGTCAAACACTCAATATGAACATGAAAGGGTTTATTTTTAAGATTTTAAAAGTTTTCTATTAACATTTTTTTGTAATAAATCTCTAAAAAGATTTAACATCCTCCATATCACCAAATATTGCTCTCCCTTTAAAATTATACAATGCAATTTTCTCTTATTGTATTTGCATTCCAGTCAGTAATCAAGGATTATGATGGTTTTTACATTAAAAGAAAACATTTGTTCCTCCAAATTCATAGAACATTTGACAACTTGTTTTATGCTTTGTGAATATGCCTGAATTTGTCATTTAGAAGATCACATGAATAGGACAAACAGGATGTGTGACATTTCTCACACTGCACATCTGATCTGACACACTGGTTTCAGAGGCGCTGTCTTTCTGATGGATGACGGGTTGTCTTGACTTATCCATGAGGGAATGTGACGAATCGGCTGCCCTCCTCTTTATGTCACCATCACCCCAGTCCTTTATTCGCCGCCCTTCACCAGGCTCCCGACGGAGGTGGGTGTGTTCGAGAGGAGTACAAGATATGGCTCAGGTCTGGAATGTGTGTGAGGCGAACCTGAAGGAATTAACATCAATAAAGTGTTAAAACCTGACCGCATAAAAGGAGACAAAGTCTTTATGTCCATGCACGCTGGTGTTAACTCGTGGTCCAGGAAGGGTGCGCGATGGACCTCACCCCGCCGTCCGAAGATGCGTTGTGGGACCTCAGAAAAGGCTCAATTTGTAAGCTCATCCCACTCAGTTATTAAAGCAAAGTAAACGATAACTCTACGCCGCACTATAGCCGCCGCAACTTTGTCCGGGCCAGAAAAAAGCGATAGCATACCGCCGGACTTCCGACCCTTACCTAGGACCCTTCCCTGGAACAATCCTCAACCTTCACTTTCTCAGTGCAAACGAGGAGTTACAATAAATCCCCTTTTATTTGGACACTTTTCCCTGGACACTTTATTATTTTTAAAATTATTTATTTTGTTAATAAAGAAAAGCCTCTCTGAGGCCTGACAATTTACGCCCACTGTGTCTGTCGTTGGCTCCTCCCATACAATATATATATATATATATATATATATATATATATATATATATATATATATATATATATATATATATATATATATATATATTATATTACTTTCACATCAGTTGGAACTATATACTATTCTTTCATCGTAAGACTGTCACAGCAGTCTCTCTGTCTCTCTCTCCCTCTGTGTGTGTGTATAGCATTAACAGGAGAGAGCGCAGGTGGTATGTGCTATGACAGTCTGAGTAATGACCTCTTACTGTTTCTATTGTTCCTTTATATAAGCCATTAGGTCTCATGCTCCTCATACTCTCCACCTGCAGTCTGGTGCACACGAACTCATGAGAGCATGCATCAACTCTTTCTGTTCTTTGTGTCTCAACCTCTTTCGTCTCAATCAGGTCAGAGGCTGAAGTGGTACTATGTGCCGTAAAGCCCTTTGAAAGTACATGCATGCTTCTTTGACCCAGTGAAGTGAGTTTTAAAATCTTTTCACAAGTTTACAACACAAGAGTGCATTTAAAAGCATATGTCAAACACTCAATATGAACATGAAAGGGTTTATTTTTAAGATTTTAAAAGTTTTCTATTAACATTTTTTTGTAATAAATCTCTAAAAAGATTTAACATCCTCCATATCACCAAATATTGCTCTCCCTTTAAAATTATACAATGCAATTTTCTCTTATTGTATTTGCATTCCAGTCAGTAATCAAGGATTATGATGGTTTTTACATTAAAAGAAAACATTTGTTCCTCCAAATTCATAGAACATTTGACAACTTGTTTTATGCTTTGTGAATATGCCTGAATTTGTCATTTAGAAGATCACATGAATAGGACAAACAGGATGTGTGACATTTCTCACACTGCACATCTGATCTGACACACTGGTTTCAGAGGAAGCTGTCTTTCTGATGGATACTGTTGTCTTGTCCTTATCCATGAACCATAGCAAGAATGCTAGAAAATGGAATGCCAGTCCAAAGAAACAGTTTGATTGCTATGAATGACTGCATAACAACAGGTTAGTCTTTATTCCATAGTACAAGATATTGGCTACTGATTGGTGCTGGAATGTGTGTGATTGGAAGATGAGGAACTTAACATAAATAAAGTGTAACTGTTGCAAAGGTCAAAGATTGGTTATGTCCATAAATATATTTTAACTTTGAATCTAACAAAAAAAAAAGACATTAAAAAAATCCTTTAAAAAGGACACATAGGCTACTCTCAGGAAATAGCTCAATTTGTAATTTCTATGCAGTCCAGTTATTAAATTTTGAATAATGTAAACATAACTCTATAGCACTATATTATTTCAATTTTGTCACTGTATATAGAAGCCTGTAGCATATATATTTACTTCAACGACTTCTTTAACCAGGTATGCTACTAATTTATTAATCTTAACACTCCTTCAGTTGTCAGTTTAAAACTAGGACTGTTACAATGAATAGCCAACTGGTGGCAGTTTATTCTGATTATTTATCTAAAAAAATGTTCAATGCTTTTTAGATTTTTAAAATCACTGTACTTCTCTTTATAAGAAATTCAGCTGAGATCCTACACCTAATAAAAACCTAAGGGTGTGTTTACACTTGTAGTATAAGTTGTTTGACACATTCACGTTGGCATTTTTAATGCAGAACCTTAAAGCTACCAAGCGAAATACAGCTGCATTTTTCTGTGATGTACATTTGTCAACAAATTCAAGGCAAGGCAAGGCAAGTTTAAAATCAAAGAAGCAAACAGTTCGGACGCAGCACAGTGCTCATTCTGTAAATGCACAACTAAACAGATGAGTTTTGAGTCTGGATTTAAAAGTGACTAATGTTTCAGCACATTTGATCTCTTCAGGAAGCTGGTTCCAGATGTGAGCAGCATAATAACTAAAAGCAGATTCTCCTTGTTTGGTGTGAACCTTTGGTATTTCTAACTGACTTGATCCTAGTGATCTGAGTGGTCTGTTAGGTGTATAAATAGTGATCATATCTGCAATGTATTTAGGTCCTAGTCCATTGAATGATTTATAGATGAGTAAAAGTGCCAGTGTAAGGACCTGAGGACTGGTGTGATGTTGTCATATCCCATTTGCTGTAGTTGTATCTCCGTGCCTCTAGAGGTCCCCTGTGTTCCCTTTTGCCTTATTTCTTCCTTGTGTGACCTTGTTAAGCTTCACTCAGGCCACCTGTGCCTTGTTTCCCCTCAATGTATTTTGCCTGGGTTCCTCACTTGGTTTTTGAGCCTTCACCCTGTGTTTTCTGCCTGCTTTCTAATTCTTCCCAAGCAACCTGAAGTAAGGTATCCTGAGTTCATCTCTCTGTTTGTTAGAATTCTTGGGTTTTGTTTTTCCCCTCGTGGCTCATGAGTCTCCTTAACATGCCATCCAGGGACAGCTCACACGCTTGACTTCCTCCAACGGCGGTTTTGGTGGCCATCCATCAAGAAGGATGTAAGGATCTATGTAGAGGTCTGCCCTGTGTGTAGCCAGGGAAAGTCTAGGCATCAACAACCTCAGGGACTGCTCCATCCCTTACACATCCCCGTAGACCATGGTCACATCTTTTCTCTGTCACAGGACTCCCCATCTCAGGGAAACACGGTCATCCTGGTGGTTGTGGACCGGTTCTCTAAGGCCGCACGGTTCATTCCCCTGCCCAAATTGCCATCGGCCAAAGAGATGGCCGAACTCCTCATGGTCCATGTCTTCCGAGTGTTTGGAATTCCCCTGGATGTTGTTTCAGATCGAGGGCCCCAGTTCTCGTCCAGGTTTTGGGGACCGTCAGTCTATTGTCTGGATTCCATCCAGAATCTAATGGCCAAACAGAAAGAATAAATCAGGATCTGGAGACCACCCTGCGCTGTATGGCAGCCAATAATCCCACCTCTTGGGCCACCTACATCATATGGGCTGAGTATGCCCATAATACCCTCCGTTCCTCAGCCACTGGACTGTCCCCTCTTGAATGCCGGTTCGGGTATACCCCTCCATTGTTCCCAGAGGAGGAATCTCAGGTCGGTGTTCCCTCGGCCCAGTGCTTTGTCCAACGCTGTCGGCAGACCTGGGGGAAAGCTAGGAATTCCCTTCTTCAGACCTCCCAGAGATACCAGCATCAAGCTAATCGCCACCGTAGGACAGCCCCTAATCTACAAGTTGGTCAAAGAGTCTGGTTAGCCACCAAGAACCTGCCTCTTCGGCTTGAATCAAGGAAGCTGTCCCAGAAATACATTGGCCCTTTTCGAATAGCAAGGAAAGTAAACCCTGTTTCATATCGCTTGTTTCTACCTTGTTCGCTTAGAATTAACCCGACATTCCATGTCTCCTTGCTAAAACCTGTTTTGTCTTCTCCATTTGCTCCACTTCGCAGACCCCCTCCACCTCCCAGGATCATCGATGGCCGGCCAGCCTACACAGTCCGTCGGATAGCCGTCCCGGAGGGTCCAGAACTCATTGCAGTATCTGGTGGACTGGGAGGGCTATGGCCCAGAGGAACGCTCCTGGGTTCCAGCCAAGGACATCTTGGACCCAAGTTTGATTCGGGAATTTCACACCCGGAGGTCAGGGGGGTTCTGGAAGGAACGTCAGGAGTCGTTCCTAAAGGGGGGGGTCCTGTCATATCCCATTTGCTGTAGTTGTATCTCCGTGCCTCTAGAAGTCCCCTGTGTTCCCTTTTGCCTTATTTCTTCCTTGTGTGACCTTGTTAAGCTTCACTCAGGCCACCTGTGCCTTGTTTCCCCTCAATGTATTTAAGCGACGTATTTTGCCTGGGTTCCTCACTTGGTTTTTGAGCCGTCACCCTGTTTTCTGCCTGCTCTCTAATTCTTCCCAAGCAACCTGAAGTAAGGTATCCTGAGTTCATCTCTCTGTTTGTTAGAATTCTTGGGTTTTGTTTTTTCCCCTCGTGGAGCTTTCATTTTTCTCTTTTGTTAAATGCCTCGATCTGAGAACTTTTGTTAGATTCTGCTGGCCAACCTTTTTGTCTAATCTACTTTTTTTTTTTTTTTTTTTTTTTTTGATATTCTGCTTGAAGTGTTTCGTTTGGGTCCTACTCAATCTCTCCTGTGGCTCAGCGGTAGTGCTCTCTACTGCCGCACTAGAGACCCGAGTTCACGCCCGTGTGTGACAGATGTGCGCTGATTTTCTGGTTCGAGTCAGGATCCTGGCAGCAGCATTCTGGATGAGCTGCAGCTGTCTGATGGTCTTTTTGGGAAGGCCAGTGAGGAGACCATTACAATAGTTCACCCTGCTGGTGATGAATGCATGGAATAGTTTTTCCAGGTCTTGCCTGGGCACAAAGCATCTGATTCTTGCAATATTTTTTAGGTGATAGTACGCTGATTTAGTCACTGCTTTGACATGACAGCTGAAACTAAGGTCGGTCTCTAGAATCACACAAAGATTCTTGACTTGCCTTTTGGTTGTTTGACCACTTGAGTCAAGGTATGCATTCACCTTGTGAACTTCATCTTTATTTCCGAACGCAATGACCTCAGTTTTCTCCTTGTTTAACTGAAGAAAATTTTGGCACATCCAACTGTTGATTTCATCAATGCATTGGCAGAGTGAGTCAATGGGGCTGTAGTCATTTGGTGATAAGGCTAGGTAAATCTGCGTGTCGTCAGCATAGCTGTAATAGGCAATTTGATTCTTTCTCATTATTTGACTTAGTGGGAGCATATACAGGCTAAACAAGAGCGGCACAAGAATTGAGCCTTGTGGGACTCCGCATGTCATGGACGTCCACTTAGACTTATGCTCTCCTATACTCACATAATAACCCCTCCCCTCTAAATATGACCTGAACCAGTTTAGAGCCATTCCAGAAAGCCCGACCCAGTTTTCCAGTCTGTCTAGAAGAATGTTATGATTGACAGTGTCAAACGCAGCACTAAGATCTAGTAGTACCAGCACTGATATTTTACCAGAATCAGAGTTTAGGCGAATATCATTTATTATCTTAACTAACGCTGTCTCTGTGCTGTGGTGCGGTCTGAAACCAGATTGAAAATTATCCAGATAACCATTTGAGTTCAAGTAGCTGTTCAGCTGATTCAGAACTACCTTTTCAATGATCTTCCCTATGACCGGAAGATTTGATATAGTTGAGTATCTATAGTTACTCAATATACTGTTATCAAGATTTCTTTTTCAGGAGGGGCTTAACAACCGCAGTTTTCAGGGAGTTTGGAAAAGTCCCAGAAAGAAGTGATGTGTTCACCACTTCTAAGATGTCAGCTTTTAAACAGTTAAACACGCTTTTGAGAAAGGATGTGGGGAGTGTGTCAAGAAAGCAGGTTGAGGATTTTAGGTGCTGTACTACTTCCTCCAAAGTTGCTATCAATTGCTTCAAAAACACACATAGTGGTTCCTTTTTGAAATTGTGGTTGAATCTGACATATCTCTATGGTTTAATCGCCTTTCTGATATTTGGGGTTGTCAGTCTCTCAACCGTAGCAAAAGAGTGCGGGTGTTGTTCAGGTTACTATTTATAAGGTGTTTAAATTCAGTATGAGAGATGATACTGCATGCTGGATTAAGCACTGGATTAATTTTGTGCATGTATTTATGGACTTTTACAAGTTGAGAAGTAACAAGGAGCTCATTAAATGTTTAAAACAGTAACAGGATGTCCAATGTAGTATGCAGAAATGAAGATCTGCTGCAAGGAGAGTGTTTCTAATGCCTTCTCACTAATAGGTTCTGTTATGAGATGAAAAAGTTGCTTTAGCATTCTGTCATTTAAAGAGAGCCACAATCAGAACTGCATTCGTTTATTTACTGTGTCATGATTGAGGGGTCTGAGGCATGCAGATCCATTCGCCCCCCCTCCTAGGAGCGACTCCTGGTGCTCAAACCAAGAAAAACCCGGGAGCTTGGGAGGAGGTTCCAGTGGAGGATGGGACCCCAGGAGGGGGTAAGCAGAAGGAGTCCAGGGAGGCGACAGAAGGAGTCTGGAGCTGGAGGCGATCCAGAGCCCAGCCATGATGATCCATGGTGGAGCCGACGGAGGGAGGAGCCAGGGAGGAGGAACGGCCATCGACTCCATGGAACCAACCGATGGCGGCGGAGCAGGTGGTGGAGGAGACCGAGGTGGAGGCGGAGGCGAAGAGCCAGGGTGACACAGAGGCGCTGGAGGGCCAAGGTAACGCCGCAGGCTTCAGCAACCGATGTGGAGACAGGGGACGAGAAGGACGCATCGGAGCCAGAGAGACAGAGGACTGAGGTAAAGCCGGAGGGATGGATGGACGAGGCGAAGCTGGAGGAGAGGAATCCCGAGGCGACAGATGGTCGACGATCGACCAATGCAGAGCCGGAGAGACGATGGAGCCTGGTGGAGCTGGTGGACTGACGAACCACGGTGGAGAGGAGGGAGCTAGGAGCCGAGGTAGAGTCCGGGACTCGGAGGCGGGATGGTGAGGCCAGGGATCCTTCACCCATGACGGCGATGGAGACTGGCAGACCCATGGCGAGCACCAGATGGTGAGCTGAGGATGAGTGCAGGGACTGCTGGGATCCATCGATGGCGTGTGGGAGGGCCTCTTTTATAAGAGGCAAGGCAACAACAGAATCGGGTCAGGCAGCAAACAATCAAAGAATCAAAAGACAGGCAGGGTCAAAAACAAAGAATCTATGACTCGGGGAAACACTAGGAACAACAATTAATACAAACAGGAAGTAGCAGCAGAGGGAGTGATCACAGATCACCCAGAGGTAAGGGCTACCTCTGCTGGCTTGGTGACACTGTGTAATCAACATTTTCATTAATTACACAATCAATGATTCCCTAGTTTTTTTTTGTTTTTATTTGTTTTGTTTTTTTGTAATATGTGTCATTATGTGCCAAATCAAGTAAATTTCGAAAACTTCCCCGGCCATATATATTGTGAACAAAGTTTGTATTTACAGCTCACATAGACATGAAGAATCGGAACGATGGTGACAAACTATTTAGTTACACAGATACTTGAACATCACTAAACAAGCTACTTAAAGTCACAACAATACTTAAAGAAAAAAGTAAGAATTAAAAAAATACTAAGACAACTCAGGTGCAGAATTTATTCATATCAAAATCCATTGTGGTGTGAGTTTTGATTGATTGTTGTTTTGTGTGTCTCGCTTGTATACAAATGTTCAAAATTTCTTGTGTAGAAAGTGTTAATACCCATTAAAATGATCTGATTAAAACATTACTTTTATCTGCAATATTACATTTCACATCATGCAAAGCCACAGCTTTAGACTCTGAATATGATCAGTGAATCAAGCCATTACATCACAATTAAGTAAACTCAAGGATGCTATAGTTAACTACTGTATTATTAACAACTATAGGAAACTCCACAAAGGCCATGTTATCCTTTTGCTTGTTGCCGTAAAAAACATGTCTTATAAAAACACAGTTACAGCAGACAGAGAATAATGGGGGAATGTTAAGGGTCAAGAGCCTAACTAAAGCAAAAACTTATCTCTACAACAGTGACTTCAAACACCATCTGACGTTTGTTTTCATTAATAGCTTTTTAGACATAGACAGAGTGAAACTGAATACTAATAAATGAAGCTTCAATGCGGTTTATGTAGCCGTTTAATCATCCTCTAATAAGATCTTAAGAGATTTAATTTGTTTTATTTCGGGTGATGTCATCTAAGGCTGTGATTGGAAGTCAGCTGTAGATGTTTCTCTTCTTTTTTTTTTTTTTTTTTTTTTTTTTTTTAATTTTAATTAAACACTCAGTTATCTCATTAATTTTAACACTGCTTCAGTATTACTTTAACATTGTAGAGTGGGAGAAAGGTCTTTATTTATATTACACTATTAGCACATTTATGAACAATGTAATTCAACCCCTGCCCCTAAACCTACTATTTGTCAATACAATACAAGATATATCAGGCAGAAAGAACTATAGTCATTGTTATTATTTTATTTTTTTTTTTTTAAAGTGACATTACAAGTCTTTTGAGGCAAAATAATTGATTGTGATAGGAATACACAGTCACCATCTCTGTCGTAAAGCTCATCCTGTGTGCTGATGTGCACAAATTCAAAAAAGGCCCCCGGAAGAAGTTTTGTCAGTTGTAAAATGCTATTGGCTCTTGTGTGTCTTGTGACTGTTTGCATCATGCTAGAGTCAGGAGTTTTTGAATGAGATACAAAAGTCCTAACACAGCAGGCATCATTTTCAGTGATTAAAATATTACATTTTATTTTTGCATAAAGAGGTGTGTATTGAGAACAATTGGAATAAATACATGTGACTGTACTTATATTTGCCTGTCACATGTTGTATTGCACAGAAGTGGGTATGTGTAGGGTGGGGTTAGATGCTCCAATGACAGTATAAATTTATGTATAATAATGTATTAATAAATTTAAACTGTCAGAGGTCTCTAAAGTTGTTTCTGCCTTTTTTTTTTTTTTTTTTTTTTTTTACAAATCTTGTACGGTGTGAACATTTTGTCAACTCATCCCCTTCCTTTTCTTCAATTCAGCATGTTCTTTTCTAATGGTGCATTTCCACTGGCACGTAGCCAGCATCGAGGAGTGAGCATTTTCAGTTAATTTCGGTGGAAATTGAGATTTAGCTCTCTTGCCACGTGGTTCCCTTTTTGAATTGAAAACAGTGCAGAGAAAGCACTGAGAGCAAACGAGAGCATTAAAAAAAACACTGGGCCAGTTGCTGTGAAAAGATGATATTCAAAAAGGAAGTATACATTGTTTTCACAGGCATGTGTTGCCCTAAATTTGACACACCCCAAAGCAGTGGAGTTTGTAGCATTGCCAGCTGTAGCAAATTAGCTCAAAAGGAAAATGTGATGAAGTACAATTATTTTTATCAGCTACCAGTAGTAATTCAAGCAGAATTAAATGGCTAATCTGTTAATTCAGCAAACATTAATTTTTGTGGCCACAGAAACTACTTTGCCACAGTATTAATGCATTACAGCATGTAGCAAGGATCAAAATCTGTAATGCAGACGCAGAGGCTGAGCTAGAATCCATGTGCATTTGTTTATTAAGAGCAAGGGCAACAAACAGAGACGATAAGGCAGGAAGAGAGTGAGTAACACAAAGGCAGTCCGATCCATTAACATGTACAGGGAAAATCCAAAAGGCAATGTTAAGGAGGCAGACAATTAGTCTAAACCAGACCATCAGTCCAATCACGCAACAATACAGGTCCAAGAATCGATAAACAGGAAAACATGCACAAACGATACATGGGAACAGCAAACAGAATTAAAAGAACGCTCGGTAAGGCTGGTAAACTGGCAATACTTTGCATCAAGCACATGGAGGGCCTTGAGTTATAAAGCCCTCAAACAGGAAATGAGAGTAGAAGGAGCACAGGGGTTGAGCACAGCTAGTATTCGGGCGAGGGCTCCCTCTGCTGGCTGGGCTTTACAAAATCATAAAGAGACATTATCCATAAGCAGGACCAGAAACATATGTAATTTCTGCACAAGTTTTATTAACTAAACGCTAGTACACATAATTAATCTAAACAAACAAACATACATGGGGAAAGGGCAAATGAGACTTGATGAATGAAACTATCAGGCAAAGAATAAAGCTATAAAAAGAGTCAGTAAACCACCTGAGTAAAACCACCAACGTTGTTTATATTTGTTTATTGTTTATATAGTCTATAGCTTATACTAAACCTCTTTTGTTTGGTTTAATGTACAATATTTGCATTGATGTTGATTGGGAGATTCTTCCCAGGTGCAAAGTAAAAAAAGAGCTAAGAGAGACATCTGCTGAGATCCAAGGATATTTGGCTGAATGGAATGCCTAGCAGCAAAACTTAAGGGTTCCAGAGGAGTTCTAGTTTACATCCTCATTTTCTCAGTATCAAAAGATGCTAAAAACAAACTAATATATGTTGGAGCCCACCAGGCAATCCCACTTCAGCTCAGGCTCTCCACATGAGCAGCAATCAGAAGATTTATCAGAAGACTGAAAACCATGTTGGTCAAATCAGCATCAATGGTTTAAAACCTACCTAACCATGCTGTTTGTTTTAACAGGGTGCATTTGAGATTCTGTGAATATAAATCTTTACAAAAAATTAGCTTTTGAACAAGAATAGCAAGAGGGTGACTATCCCAATCAGTTATTACAGTTACTTGGGGCAATTTTTCAGAAATTTTCACAATAATTCTATCTGTTCATTCTTTTTGTATATTTTTCTCCTCCCTTGTGACTGGCTATAGCATTTTGACTATAAGCTCTGGGTTTCCTTTGGAAAATCTTTGCATTGAAGATGCTTTACTGTCCTGGGGGGATCAAATGTCTGAAATGATTTCTCTGGTGGTGCTATGTTGACATTTAGATCGGTTTCTTTTCTAGAATTAGCTTGAACTGCTCTTCCCATCAAGCATCCTGTTTTGCTTTTGTTGTAAGAAGACACCCTTGCTTGTCTGTGTCCTTATAGTGTCACATCATTTTCATACCATGGTACTGTTGTATTTTTTGTTGTCATTATGAACTTTTGCATTTAAATTCATCAGTACAATCTTCAAATCATGTTGTGTAATTTGTTGTAAAAAGTGTCTCTTCATCTATCACTGGTTGGAGCATAACACTGAAGGATAGGGGTGTTAAAATGCCTTCATCACATTCTAATCTTGAAGAATCTGCTGTTGATAGGGTGTTCATGCTGCATGGATATTAGGATATGATTGTCCATGTGCACAAGAAAAAATTTACTATATTCTATAGACATTCTTTACTAAATATTTGTGGGACAAGTACAGTAGTAAATCAGCCTCAATTCTTGCCCACTTCTGAGTATTAAAAGCCCATTTTGATTCGGGCAGTCCAGAATTTCCTGTCAATTTGAGCTTACCAAGGCCCTGGGCATTGGAACTATCGTGTTGAGATGTTAACGAGACATGGCCTGTGCAAGTTCTATGCAAGTTAAGTCACCTATATTTATACCGCACTTCATACAGTACATATTTCAAAGCAGCTTTGCAGTAATAAATAGGAGAGAACACAAGTATGTGCATCAGGTTCTGTGTCAGCCTGGCCCACCATGCAAAGGAGGGAATTACTCTCAGATCCCAAAATCCCTGTGGGGCCTGCATATCTAGCTGCTCAGTAGTGTCCACCAATAGTGGTTAAACGTATATAAAAATTTTAGACTAGATTACTCAACCAAGAGTTAATCAACATTTTGAAGTAGAAATATTTGCTTTTTTTACTACTTTGTAGTACTACGTTGTAATGGATTATCTAAAAAAAATGGTTTATGTGGGTTGTTTAAAAAATAAAAAAAAAATTAAGTGTTCTATAAAACTACAGGTAATTGTCTTTATACATGCAACTATGGCAGTCAGCTGTCTTCTTGTATAGTATAGAAATAGCATTTCTAGAATGACCCTTGTCATCTTGAAGGGCAGGTCTCCAGCCCTTTTGCAGGTGTACTTAAAGTCAACCTAAATACTGGCTGAAGTGTAACAGGGTATGTAAACAATACCCTCAGTTCCAAATGACTAAACTAATCCCTAATCCCCACCAATGTTTCAGATTCTGTGTTTACTAAATGGACCCGATTCCACATTTCAAAAATATCAGTATTCATCCTTGATGTCATTTACAGAAGTGTATAGCATTTTCTATAACAATAGTACAACAAAGGCTACACAATCTGTCACAGTCTACTTGATAAATAAAACACCTTAAACCTAATTTCTTTAGGGACCTATGTGAAAACTGACTAACCACAACTATTTTTGGGGGTTAATACCATTTTCTGTTAAAGGATTTTGTATGTTCTCCCAATGTCAGTGCTAATTTCTAATTGGGAATAAGCAAAATACACAATATCTTTTCCATATCTAAGCAACATGTACACATAATCTGCTGTATTTTACGTGTGTAGCAAGAGCAGTCATCAGTTATCACAAGTTTCAGTATGATCCATAATTACTGTGGAATTGAGGCATGAGTCAGAGCAGCAACCACACACTGGATCTTATCAGTCAAACTGAAGTGACTCATTTTGAACAGGCTTTGACAGCTAAAACTGTCTTTTACATCATCAAGAAAAGTAAACTTGTTCACATCTACATACCTGGTTATCATTGAACCAGAAACACTTCCTCTGCTGACAATACCTGTACAATTTAGGGGTGGAGTGGGGTTGGAAGGGGGTTGTTGTTGGCTGTTTTTCATAAGAAATTGAGCAATGTTCTGGACAATAACACCATCATGATAAAGGTCTCTTAAAAAGCCACCACAAATTATTTTGCTTTAAATCTTAGTCTACTCAACCAGACAGTTTACAGCTAAAAGGTTTTAAAATAACCCCCAAATACTAATAGATTCTGTCTATAGCTGTTTTTGCCTAGATGCCCTTGACCCAGGTCAAACTATTGTTGAGTGCTTTAAAAATGGTATGCTTTGATAGTCATATGAAGAGTTTACAGTAGCTACAATGTCATGTAAGGGTGAAGCTCAGACTTCCTAACAGATGTGTTTTGGTGCTGTGGTAACAGAGCATATTACAGTATATATGAAAATATGCATGCTGTAAGAATTCATTTTAAGCGTAATAAAATATTTTAATTCATGATTTAAAATCTGGAGCTGAACCTTTGCACATATACTGTAGCAGAAAGCAGAATATGTTAACAAACAAAACACTATTGGAATTGGAATTGGAATTGCACTGTAATCTTTTAGATCATCATTACATCAAATTGTTACCTTTTTCACATGTTCACAAGCATTGTTAACTAACAATGGTCCCATGTTTTGGCATTACTAACATCTATATCTTCTATCTAAATTTGCACATGTGTATAAATGTTAATATGATGTAAGAGGAAATCCGCAATGAGTCAAAGATAAAAATATAGAATAATGACAGGAAACAAAAATAGCAAATTAGTCATCAGGTGCCATGTTTATTACAGCAGTATTTTGGAGATTTCTAATCAGTTAAATAGCAGAAGTTATCATTAACAATGACCCTATATTATTGAACTATTGTTGTTATAGTGACTAGTTTCTACAACAATGCATCTTACTATGGTGGATAATCAGCAAGTTACTTCGCTTTTTTTTTACTACTTAAAACACACCATTTAGATCACCTAAAAATAAAAAAAACACACATATATATATATATATATATATATATATATATATATATATATATATATATATATATATATATATATATATATATATATTTTTTTTTTTTTTTTTTTTTTCATTTACAAATAATTTTACTCACTCTCAAGTTGTCCCAAACATGTCTGAATTTCTTTCTTTAGCTGAACACTTTAAAATATATTTTGAAGAATGTAAGCGACCAAACAGCTTGTCTTTGACCCATGAATTCAATGACCATTGACTGTTTGCTCACCCACATTTTTCAAAATATCTTCTGTGTTTGGCTGAAGAACAAAAATTCATATTTGTTTGGAACAACTTCAGTGGGATTAAATAATAATAGAATTTATTGTTTGAACTGTCTAGTTATGTTTACAGGACTGCTGCAGTGAATGAAGAATAATGGTTGCTTGCTTTAAAAAATTAGACTACCGTGCCATTCAGTCGTTGTTGCTTTTTTAACAATGTTACAAGTACTGTAACAATTTCCGCATGATTTTGCTGATAAAAAAGAAGACTGATAGACACCTTTTAGAATTTAACTGGAATGTGTTTCTGAAATCTGTGCTAACTTTTCAGCACTTCAGCTCTCTCAGCGCATACACGGTGATTACTTGTACACGACCCCTGAGAGAACTGAACCTTACAAAGTCAGCAGGTAACCAACATTACTTTGGTAAAATGAGAAGCCAAGCAGGTGTGTGTCTCAAACACTTCCCTCTCCCATAAAGTTTAGAGGTTTTTTTTCCCCGTTACCTTTCTTCCTATCATTGCTATTGTTCTTTAAGCCGTATATATAGTAGCTTTCAGGTTCACGGAGAGAGCATGGTATATTGGCCGTGTTGTGTCTGAGTGATAGAACATTGTTCAAACAGAGTTTTGTGCATCAAAAACTTGTACTTTACTCACTTTTGCTTGATCTTTGGTGTGGGAACTGTGATTGATGTTCAAAATTTCTTTCTCATGTGCAGTTGACGTTTTTGTCAAATGTTAACCTGTATTTTCAACAGCACTATGTCACTTGATCCTTTAAAAAACATTCTAATATTCTATTAATTCAGCTATACCATTAGAGGAATAAATTATATTTTAAAATCTATTAACATTTTATAATATTTCACAATATTACTGTTACTCATGTATTCTTAATCAAATAAATGTAGCCTAGAAGAGGGGTATGAGAGGCTTCTTTTACACGTCTTAAAAGTCTCATTTGTAATGTTATCAGATTTTTTTTGTATTTAATTTTGTACAATTTCTAATGTTGTGTACAAATTGCATTTCAAATTTCTAATGAATAGTTATTTAAAACTTTTTGACAAGTAGTGTACATGAATATTGTATAAAATATTAAATCACCCATGCAGACAGACAATGCAGAAAAAAAAAACATGCACTTCTGTATTTTACCTGACAGCACCATTTATCATATTCACTAAATGCCACAGTGGCAACAGTTTGTTGAGTATGTCAATGTTAAGGAATTTTTTATCTACTACATATGTAACAAACATAAGGCATTCATACATTTATAAAATGGGATACTACCAAAAACAAAAGCATTAAATTATTACAGTGAATCAAAAAATATTTTATTTGCTTTGTTTATGTAATGTTGGACAATCTAACAGAAGAAAAAAGAAGTGCGTTTTAGCATACTTTTATAAAGCTTACTTATTGTACAAATAGTATACACTGAAGAATACACTTACATATTAAATAAATGTCCATTATATGTAATTGATGTCAAATATATTATAGTTTAAATTAATTGCAATTAGTTGATTTAAAACTTTTAACTTAATTTGGACTTTAACTGCAATAATTTAATAGTCTGATTAAAAGGAAATATAAATGTATGAAATGAAATTGTCAGCTAAATAAGCCCCAGAGACAAATTCCCAATTTCACCAAGACGGCCATATCGGGACCATGGAAACCAGATGAGTCCTCAGCACTGTCTGATTTTGTTGCAGCCTACAATTAAACTGCTGGTTTTGTCTGGTCAGAAGAAAACGTACACTATTCAACACACTGCTTCCCTCATTAATACCAACTAAACTAACAACATGCATATACAGCATAATTCTTAGCTGATATAAAAAAAACTAGTAATTAGTAATTTGTGGCTGTGCTGTTGATTCTTTTATATCAGTTAGGACCATTAAAATGCATTTGACGTTTTAATATATCTGAAAATACATTTAAATTATGACCTATGCTCTGTGTCAAATGCAGAAATGTAAATTCATTTGTTCATGACCTCAGTGTTAGATTATTGAACTGCCTATTGAGTGGTTTCTTTCTGTGGTAGGAATTTTGTCCATATTAGCCTAGTTCTGACTCCCTATTAAACACTGTACACATTTTGAAATCTTGATTTCTTTAAAATCCTTTTACTATTTACCATTATTAAGGAGACATACACACTTTGTCAGTTTAAATCTAGATTAAAGACACATCTCTTTAACCTGACATGACATATAGCACACTATCGGAACATGGAACGCATCCCAATGTACTTGTTACATCCTAAAAAGAATGGCAACAAACGCACCAATGACTACTGAATATTGGTAAAAGCTAACTTCAATGTAAAAATGTGTATAAAAAATTTAAGAGTTGGTTTCAGAGTCAGCCATAGACATTGGCGACATGTACACACACGCGAAATTGTAATGCTTCCCATTAATATTTTTTTTTTCTCATGTAAGTTTATTGCTGCATAGGTGCTGAAAGAGGTTTTGAGTAAGGAGACTGTAAGTCGCACAGACAAAGAAACAGAAACAAGTATGACAGTATGTTTTACTATGTGTCTATAAACTGTTGGGTGAAATGACATGAGCGCTCACTTAGGAGGTGCTGTGCTTGCAATGACTCATATTAAGAGGGATATGACAGCTGTACAAGGTAATCCCTATATCAGCATCAGTCATAAGCTTAGAGAGTCATGGAGCCATATAGAAATACCATTCTTGTGGCTCTGGTGTGTAGAACTCACACAATTAGTCTGTGAAACACCGGTAGTTAATTTAATCAATGAACCTAGGAATGATGATAAAACCTACATATTGTATTTACAGGTCTATAGTAATCTTAGAAAGAGTAGTATTTATACAGTAAATGTATATTTCAATATGTTTTAAGTTATTGTTGGAGTTGTGTTTTTTATGTATGTATGCATTTATTTATTTATTGAATGGTTGTATGAATAAGCTATATATTGTGTATAAAGTTGACAACAAAGAGTAAATGCACATATTTATTTTTTTATATACGGTCTAAGGTGAAGCTGAGGAAAATGTTATAATGAACACTGGTTGAGTATTTGAATATTGAGCAGCAAGTGGACCTATATTGAAACAAAACAAACAAACAAACAAACAAACAAACAAAAAAACGCATGTATGTTTGCTTCTCATTTATCTTTCGTCGTAAGCTGCACAAACTTGCATGTTAGGTGGTTTTCCACCTAGAAAAGTCTTTTTATGGGGGAGTTTGTTGCTGAAGTACAGGGAGATTCTTATTAATCAATCAATCAATCAATCAATCAATCAATCAATCAATCAATCAGTAAGTCACTTTTATTTATATAACACTTTTAACAATACAGATTGTATCAAAGCACTGAACAGTGTTAAATAGAATGCAATGATATGGATGTATAATGACGAGATTGAACAATTTGTTACTAAATGCAGAGACAGTTCAGAGGTGACAGCAGCAAGGAACCAAAACCGCATCCACACAGAATGAAAAAATTAACCATATTAAACAAAATTAACATATTAACCAACACATGACACAGAAATATACTACTGACAACATGCAGCCACATGCAGTTATCAACTTAGTTTCAATAAACAACCTAACACATGTTTCTGAGTAAAAATGAAAAGATAAGAGCAACAACGTTTACTGTATTACAAAGAACAATTGATTCATGCTAGGAAGGTGTTTGTGTCTGACTGTAATTGGTCTGATTACATATTGCATGTGACCATATTCATAATCAAAATATAATAACCAACAGAATGGTGTCTCCTAATGTCACCCATGCATAGGTGTAGATGATAGCTGAAAAGCAACCACTGTGAAATCTTCATGCATGCATTCTTACTCTGCCTAAGAAAAGTTTGCATGACCTTGCCTTTGAACCACACACATTCTGCTTTTAATCTCCATATCTGAACCAAACATGACCTTGTATAGCACATTACTTCAGGTGACGTTTGGGCTGAAGTCATCAAAGGGCTATTATGGGAAACTCAAGGGTTTTTGATAAAGAGTTCTGATAAGATTTCCAGTAGGATTCAAAACCAACCAGAAAGACTAAACTTGTTTTTATATTTGAAAGATATCTGTAATAGTGAAAATCAGCTAGATGACTGTTTGTTGAACTGATACAAGTATATGAGCAAAAAAAGGGTTAATGAATGAATGAATCAATTAATGAATAAATGTAAAATATGTTTTGTCCTAACCTTGTTTTAATACAACAGGATTTCAGTGGCAGGCATTTGGTCTGTCCTTTCTAACAGTGTAGTTACACAAATAAATACCGAGCAATAATGATTAACAACATGTAGTGTACTTAGCTTAGTGTTTATTTAACAGTATTTTAGTTATACATATCTACATTCTGTACAATATTTGTAAGTAGATGTATGCATAACAAGGATACTGTAAAACAAATTGTGACTCTATATTGAAATACATTTTTTTTTATTTAGTCTGTCAAGTAAAAAACAATAATTTAGTAAGACATGTTGGTTGTTTCTTGTGTTTGCATTGATGTTTTTGAGAACATCAGATGGTAGGTTTCTCATAATACAGCTATACTGTTTGAATTTCCTAACAGACATTTGGAGACCTGTCTGTGAACTCCAAGCTTGAAAGCAGGGATAAAAATCAAGGGATGGTATCCACCAGACATTTGACATGCAAGAAAATTCTTTCAAATATGTAAACTAGAAAGAAATTCTGCTATGCCGACAGAGTAAGCTTGTTTTCTCTTTGGTGGACTGCACAATTCTAATTCTGACATGCTTTAGTGCTGGCATATTAATCATTCTTGGTTACTTGCACTGTGCACAACGTTTGTCATCAGCATCTTGAACAACAGAAGAAACTGGCTGCATTCCAGACAGACAGCAAGCCGACCTGAAAATTGTGTCAAAACATCCCACCGGTCTCTTTGTAACCCAATCCCAGATGAGCGGATAGAGCACAATACTTGAGGTGTACGATGCAAAATTAAAGCACAGCTTTATAAAGATGAGCCAAATGGCTGCCATTGCATTTTAAGCCTTCCTAGTTTATGTCCTTGTATACAGTTACATACTTTGCAATCTCCAGACATCACTGATTCACAAAACATGCTCTCTTGTTTAGATGATGTGGAAATGCTGATACTTTATCAAAGCTACCTGCATGAACAGGAGTTTTCTTGGCTGCATATTGGCATGTAGCCCATAAGCGGCAGTGATGTCTACGTGCAGATCAGAGATCTTGAGTGTGAACTGGCGATGGTTTTCAGCCTTGTCGGAGAGATTAAAGACATTTCAGTGAGTCTAACCTGAACAGTTCGGCATCAGCGACTCATGCATTCATAGTAAACATTTGTAAGCATATCTCTTCATGCACATACCCTTTCAGTGTGCAGTGGTCAATGAACCGAGTTTTAGCTGGGAATGGTGTTAAATTTGTTCATAAAAAATAAATAAATAGATAGACAATCAATTATATAGTTCAATTGTGTGATTCATTTAGATTTTAATAACTATATGACCAGTATTTATGAGACATTTTAACGTATTTGTAGTTTATGAAACAAAACAGTAAAAACTTTCTAAGAATAGGATGCAAATACAGGGTCTGAACGTCTTTTTTTTAAAAACAAATGATTACTGAAATAAAAAAATAATAACACACAATAGCATTATGTTTTTGGAAGTTACAATGAGCACATTTTGGATTTTTCCTGGCTGAGATTAAATATAGCTCTAAGTGTACAAAAAAACGTATTATTGATAGTGTAATTTTGGCCATTGCATGATTTTGTTATTATGCAGGTAACTGCCCTCATGAATAAAGAGGTAGCACCAGAAGGCTGTGTTTTGAGCCCACATGCTTAAAGCTTACATGGGTTTCTCGAAAGGATATGTGATGTAGTGGTTTTTAATGTTGGTACATAATAGGTTCAGTGGTAGATAGAGGTGACATGGGATTGTGTCCTGTCACTTTGCCCTTGACTTGCTACACCTCCTTTGGCAAAAATTATGACCTATATGAGACACTTTCAGATGCAATGGCAAACTTTTTTTTTTTAAGATTTCCTGAAATAACTTGTATCTAGAAATATTAACATTAACTCTATGAAGCTGCACAGTAGTTATTTTAGTGGTAAGAGGTGGCCTTGATTCCCCATCATGCTCAAATCCCCTTTACCACGATAAAGTGGATGCAACTCACAGCCAAATATAGCTTGATGCTTTTATAACATGACTACAACATTACAGCTCTCTTATTATATACACAAGCCAAATGATTTGAAATGGGATTTTTTTAAAGAAGCCTGCATTTTTATTAATGCAAAGCACAGCAAAAACAGTACAATTTTGATAAAAATGCAGTGGGTGTTTAGGATGCACAGTACAGCAGCTATTAAGGCCTGTCATTATAAAGTAAAATAAAGCCTAAAATATTTAACAAAAAATGTATTTATGACAGAAGTTCGACAGAAGAATGGTTCCCTAAACCCGAAATCCAACTTTAATGGCGCCTGTACTTGCACTGTTTTCATGCTGATAATCAGCGGTTCATTGCATCATTCAAAAACATGGAATAACTACTGTAAAATTTTAAATTGTGGAAAAAATCAGCTGTAAAAAATATTATGGCATATCGTACTATATTTTTTTCTTCACAAATCTGACACGTCACCTCTGTCATAATAATTAAGCAGGACCTCTCAAAAACAGCTCAGTTCTGAGCTTGTTTGATAGTCCATTGAGATAAGGCTGAAGAAGACACCTTTCCGTGAGAATCCTTATCTCAGCAGGAAGAGAAAGCCAAAAATGTACTGTCTTCTTAAAGAGGCATGAATCTGCTGGCTAAGCCACTGTCTTACTGATAATAATCTTATAGTCAGGATATTGTGCATCTCCACTGATAAGCAATCTGCCAGCTGCCTGGATTCCATGAGGCTATTTGCCTTTTCTCTCCTTCACTCTACCTCCTTCTCCTATTTTTTGCCCCTTCTTTTTGATCATCACCAAGTGGCATCACTAGCAAAACAGCCATTAGCTAGAAGCCACATCTGAGGCACAGCAGGGACATGATGGTTTCCCTCTTTTTTTCTTTCCATTATTGGACTTTCTGAGAAAAAAGAAAAATGTGGATGTTTGGAAATGTGATCACATTACACCGATATTGTGATTTATTTCTAAAAGAAATCATTTGCGTGTAAAAAGAGATGCACTGATTAGCTCACACCTTTCATCGGATGACAGAGAAGGTGATCAAACAATTGCTTGTATAATGACATAGCTGGGCTATGCCGAGATAGATCATCTGGTCATACTCATCAAGACCCATAGGGGCCATTAAGAAAGAACTAACAAGAGACATTGCACAATTAGTTTCAGCATAACATTACCACTGAATAAACCAAAGCAGTCAATGATACAAAATTATTTACTATAAAAGAATATTGTTTTTATGTAATAATAAAGGCTTTTTTTTTTCTTTTGTCAAAAGCACATACATCATTATTATTATTGTGGCTCGTGCTTAGGGCCAGAGCTACATATTAAATGATCAAATATTAAACTCGGTGAAGGGATAATTTTTGCTATGGACTCGATAGGTACTTCAAATAATGTGGGTTGTTGAAGAAAGTGGTCTATTTCTAAGCAAAGACACTTTCTGCAACAGGCAATACATAAACAAATATTAGTAGTAATAATAATAATTAAAACGGCACAGTAACACAAAAAATGTTCTTAGTCAGTATTAAATATATGAATTTTCACAGAATGTTTTTTAGTTTGATGATTTTATATAGAAAAGTAGAAAGTAAATCACAGAAGAAAAAGACTTGTATGTATGAATATGTATGTATGTATGTATATGTATATATGTATGTGTATATATATATATATATATATATATATATATATATATATATATATATATATATATATATATATATATGTATTTTTTTTTTTATATACTTAAAGAACAGATTGAAGATTAAAACACAACGTGTATATGTTTTCATTGTTTACATTTTATATGCCTTGTTGTTCTCTTAATTTTGCCAAACGCTATTGGTAACTCACTCTCATGACCATGGTTTCCTGCGTGGACCCTTGCACATGTCAGTCTCTGTTTGAATAGAGAGATCTCTGATTGCCAGAGATACGGGGCCCCGATTTCAGCTTGTAGTCCTTTGATGGGTACACAGTGAGGCTGCACTTCAGTACCTGATAAGCATTTCATTTCATATTATTGTCTTCTGCACTGATGAAAGTGGATTGTACTACGATAAAGGTATAGAGGTTTTTTTTGTTTGTTTGTTTTTTTAGATGACTCATTTACATGTTTTTTTTTTCTCTTTTAATTTTAGATTACTGCTAAACTTATTAAGGACTAAAATTTTCTCATCTCAGCATTAGAAGTATTCTAGAAGCATTAAATACCATTTTAAAAGGTCCAGTCATTTAGCTCAAACCTGTAAATGGGCAGACTCGATCATTTAAATGAGGTGTGCTTGGCAATAAATCAAGCTGCACAAAAATAAACTGATAATAATGACATTTCTTTTTCAAAAAAAAATATAAAATATTATATACATATATAGAAAATCACAGCTTGCAAGTGTCACAGTATAGGGAAAAAACGTGCAGGGACAAAGACAATAAAACAAAACATACAAATTGTTTTAGAAAAACAGTCATCATAGATGCATAAAATTCTACTTTGACAGCAAAATTATTTTCTGACAAAAAAAAAAAAATAAAAATAAAGCCAATGTAAAATTTCATGCCTATATGTACCCTAGTTTTTCATCACACTTGGTTTACGGAGATAAAATGCCTCTCTGTAGTGACCTCCAGTGTGTGCCCCTGCCTTCAGGCTGCGCTGATGTTTAGCGTTCTAGGGTAATGAGGGGGAACAAAGAACAACAAGCAGAAGCTGCCCAACATAAACATACAGGGGAAAGTATTTAGTACAAACTATGAGCCCAACAAGGCTGAGTGCAGTCAACGGCCCCTAATTCTGCTCTTTGTAATCTGATGCGTACTATAAACACACATCACACCCACTCACGCTCACACTTATAATCGATGGACAGTGCAAAACTCAACACGAGCAGGCACACCTGGCTGTCAGGTGTAGCACAGTCAGGTGTGTTTCAGGGGGTCAAAGGTTAGGGGTACTGTTTGATTTATGATAAGGTGATGATTTAAAAATATTACAATACAAAAAGTTGGTACTGCTGTAGAACAAGTGGATCTGATTATCTTTACGAATATAATTTATTTCTTTTTCTTTTTTTAAAATAG
Organism: Puntigrus tetrazona; assembly: GCF_018831695.1. Taxonomy (NCBI): domain Eukaryota; kingdom Metazoa; phylum Chordata; class Actinopteri; order Cypriniformes; family Cyprinidae; genus Puntigrus; species Puntigrus tetrazona. The sequence continues at coordinate 12,039,286 of NC_056722.1, read as the reverse complement.
CAAATAAATTACCAGTCTTAATTGTCAGTCATTTCCTTTTCTTGAGTAAAGCTGGATGTTTCCAAAATATTTTCATGCAGAACATTTAAAATAAATATTACTTTACTGTATGTTTCTCAGGTGTTTCCCCTTATGGCATATACGACACACTTTTAGTATTTTATTTGCAATCACATTTTTATACCTAATGCCTAACTTTTACCTCAAGTCAAACTACATGCCACAAACCAAGTCAGGGCTGCTGCTCCCTGTACACAGATCATGCCGCTGCTTAAGGTGACACTTTTCCTTTTTGTTCTTCAAATAAACTCCTAACAGACAATTAAAGATCTGACTGAATATTGATAAATGTTGAATACAGGCCATTAACATTTCTATTCAAATGATGCAACGTATTCTGTAAAAAAAAATATGTCAGAGAATTGATTACTTTTCTCCTCAGTTGTGGAATAGCGCAAAAGATCAATAGCACGCAAGTATTATTAAAGGGTTAAAATGTAGAATGTTTCCAAACTTTTGATCACCAACTGAATTCATCATGCATGCATCAAGAGGATCATGTCATGTAGTAAAATGACACACTGTGCACATCTGTGTTTACACAACAAATGTGGAAAACACCAAGCCTGAAGATATATACATTTAGATCCAAACCAAAATGCAGTTTGTTTCACTAAAGGCGCTACTACATTAATTTCGGAAAGCCAACTGGGTCATCTATTAGTGTCTTGTTCTTGCTTAAGCCTTATATTTAGAAGATGACTAAACCTAAAATGAATCAAATTAAATATGTTTTAAATTGTTTGTGTAGACGTTCTTAAATTGCGATGCCTTACTGAAATTTGTAATATTAAACATTTCAGTCTGTCTGAACACGGGGAGAAATCCTAAAATCTCACCTGTCGCTTAATTTTTTAATGGTGATCCCAGGTCAGCGATACAGAGATAAAAAAAAAAATACATAAAAAGGTACATAGCTAAATCTTTTTTTCTTTCTTTTCTTAACGGAGGTCACTGCGAGTAATGATACTTTAAACTGGATAAAACATATTTATATTGGCAACAAATAAAAAAATAAACGAAAAAAATAAATAACTCCACGTAAAGCATGGAAGGCACTACAAATGTCATTGCCGGGTCACTTTATGTGTGTGGCTCCAACACTGAATGTGGAAATGGAGGTGACGGAGTAAAGTACGCCCCTATGAAATTTAATCCAGACATCTGCAGGATATCCCCCTTTACTGTAATGCCTAATGAATTCCAGTGCAAACCAAATCATGCTAAATTTCTTTATGACAGATGGATTACTCTTGCATTAAGAAAAGAAAGAAGGAAAAAAAAAGGATTAGGCTGTGTAACTTTCTATGTATCTTTTGAGCCACGGATTACCATTATGAGAAGACACTAAATGAATGCGAAATATTCTCATAAATTGTTATGGCATAATTGGACAACTGTCTGGCTCCAAAGATGTAAAGAAATTTGTAGTAAAACAGTCCTTTATAACACAGGAAATCACCGCTACGTAATGACAAATAACACATAACAGCTCTGTTGGCTTACAAAATGAAAATCCTTGTAATACTGGTGCTGTAGTTACTGCTACTATTAGGGTGTGTTTTGTTTTGGGCGAGGCCTAAGCCGCACAAAGCCCTTCCGATTAAAGTGCAAAAACAAAGAACAGTAACTACCATCATGTTGACATATGACATCTTCTACTTCGCTGCCCATCCGGCCTGACCTTCATAGGCCTGTATCAAACAGTATGGCCCACTGGCTTTCACCTGCTAACATTCATCTCATTTTGGCATAAACACTCCACTGTGAGACAGCACTCTGACCTCTCTGACCGTAAAGATTGTTTGACTCTTGTTCACCTTTGCACCCTTGACTGTGATAAGTAACATACACGCACATTCAGCGAGCTACGGAAACAAAGTCATTGCAAAGACTTTTGTTTTAAATACAGATAGTTATACAAATTAACTATTTCATTTTAAGCGAACGCCAACCCTACACCTAACAAGAAATGTACCACTGTTTACATGTATATTGCTTGCATTTTACATTTAATTAGTTAAGTTTTTTTTTCTTTCATTTTAACAAATAGGGATGTCCTCATCTGGTCTAGGAACAGCTAAAATCAAACCTGCACCTTCAAGCAAACACAGGTATTATTAATTATGCCTAAATTGAATTCTTAATATCCAATAAAGTTATGAAATATGAAATAAGTTTAATGTTGTTATATATTTTTAAGGGGGTTTATAATTAAGTATAGGAACTAGGTCATCTAAAATTAGCCTCCAGTCCCTCCAGTAAATTTTGGTCATTTCCAAAAAAAAAAAAAAAAATTAAAAAAATTATGGCAGGCTACAGGTTTTCAAGCACATACAGGCTGCTGTTCGCCTTTTCTTTCCAAGACACCAACAAAAACACTACGGTACTTTTATAAACGACTTTTTGTCACTATGCACTGTAAACCTGAGGCTAGTGAGGTCACTGATTTTGAGATCCTTATTTAATATATCATTCAGCAGCTTTTACTCTTTTGCACTTGATTATGTGTTCACATAAATTATCACATTTATACTGATAAAGACATTTGTGCGTTTATGGTATCTATATTTAATAATTACTTATAAAAGGCAACTATATTTGGATACATTTTAGATTTGTAAATAGCCTTCTTTTTAGCAATTTCTTTTACACAAATCGTGATTTTCCATTTCCATTTTCCTGATTACCTCTTGGCAAACTGCTAGTTATTCACACTAGCTTTAATGCAGCACGTGCTTGCACATTTGTAAAGTGAGCATATTGCACCACCTGTCGGTGAAACAGCTCGGGATGTCACAGGACGTCACTTTTGCGCGCGTGTGTGAAAATGGTTAGCGGAACTGAAGGAGTTAAAATATTTTGAACAACAAACCCCATGAACCTTTGCGTATCCACGTGACTCCAGACTTCCGGGTAGCTGTGTGTTGTTAGCGGTCGCGAGTGTCGGTTGCCAGGGTGAGAATGGATCACACATCTTTAACAGAGAGATAAACTCACGTAGTATCTCTCTTAAACACATCTGTCATATCTATACACACAGGCGAAAACTAGCAGGGTGGAGTGCCAACACAAAGGGTGAGTTTGCGGTGCAAAATTTCGCGGAAGATCATGTGTACGAGCATAACATTTACAGTCGACACAAAAGAAACAAGTAAAAACACATTTCAGATTAATAATGGTGAATGATAATCAATGACGCAACTCTAGTGGTTCATTAAACGTATTCACGATGCAGTACTAATAAATAACCATGAGGGTTGACAGATAATGATGGTAATGTTTTTAATGCGGTCTTGGAACACTCGCAAATTCGCATTTCTGTTAACATTTTGTTTATAGGTTGATTTCTGCCCCTATGTTAACTCACACGTGTTCAGCTTATTGAGTGACCTTGAGGAGCATCTTAACTTCTTGTGTCCTCTGTAGATCCACTAATGCTACTTAGACCAGATTACAGACAGAGGTCTGTTTTGTGAACCTTTACTCTGTTTTCTCATACGGAACGCTGTTTACGTTTAACCTCATGTATTTGTCCGTGTTTATAATGTATTGGGATGTACGTTACGTTTCAGTGCATTGGTATTAGCTGTGTGTTTTCTGTACATTGTTTACATTTATTTTTGAATGGATTGGATGGATTGACTTAAATAATCTGACAGTCTTTAGTCTATAGTGTTGCCGTGCGCTGGTCAAAAGTCTGTTAATTTAAGATATGTTTTATTAAAATAAATATTATGCAGTCTTTGTAACATGAACAAGAACACTGAAGATATTTTATTTCATTTTGCATTATTGTAGTTCTACACACACACACACACACACACACACACTCACACACATCCACATTCAATGTCTGTGCATTAATGTTAAAATATACATTTATCTATTCAGAACAGTTTTTTAGAATCTATTTAGAACCATGCTAATTACTAACTAAACTAAAAAAGTAGTAAATCGTAATGGTCCTAACACTGGTTTAATTTTCTATGTCATCTTTTCTTTTGATTTTGGGGTTACGTATTTTGTATGAGGTTTACCTAATTTGCATGAAGCTATTTTCAAAGAGCAGTTTATTGATTTACTTTTTAAATATATTTATTATTGCGAGATCATTTGAGATATCATCAGTCTCCGATCTTTAGTTATTGGTCATTGCTCATTACATTACAAAATTAAAATGTGCAGTGTGCTTAGCCTGTAATTCCCATTGGCTGCTATTTGATGGGTGGAGAGCAGTTCTAGTAACAAAAATGTGACCATGATGAAAGATTTTATTTATGTCTCACTGGTGTGTGTAATCTTGAAGCCTGGCTGGCTCATTTAAGACTGCTGTATATTTTAAAAATAAACGTTTAACATCATTCCATATCATGCTAACAGAACAATGTAGATTTACAAGACATCAATTAAGTAGTTGTCTACTGGTGTGACATGCTATAATCCATTAAAAATAAATAAATAAATAAATAATACATAAATAAAAAATTGACATGAAGACATTAACTTTTCATGAAGCTTTCATGATCTTATATTAACTCTAATAAAGACATGGAGTACTTAATAAAAGGAAAAAAGGTAATCACATACTGTAAGGCATGACTATTAAAAATAAATCATGACTATTTGTTTTATACATTAGTATGAATGCTATATTTAGAATAATACCAGAGCCTTATTTAAACTTTGAAAATTTGGAGTTAACAAACTATATGCAAGCTGTGCACATGTATTTTCTAAATAATTCCATGAATAACTGTTCTTCAAATTAATTTGCCATCAGTAATATGTGGATAATAAATACATGGATTAATGTGGAAGTATATTTAAGCAGCACGATACAGTACGGTTACTCTGCAGACACAGTAAACAGCATTGTATCCTATTTTCTATATTTGTTTTCAGTGCCAATAGTGGGATGGAGTGGCATTCACCGTCGGAATTCTTTTAAGATCATCAGGACAGATATGATCAGGTGATCTAAGGGGAGAAACGTCCATCTGTCAGTACTGTTTCTTTGGGTGAGAGTGAAGATGAACCGTTACACAACGCTCAAGCAGCTGGGTGATGGGACCTACGGCAGTGTTCTTATGGGGAAAAGCAATGAGTCTGGAGAGCTTGTGGCCATTAAAAGGTGCGTCAAACAAATATGCTGTGTCCAAAACCAAAGACATCCATCTCGGTCTTCCGCTCATCACCTTACAAGTCACTTTGACTTTGTATGAAGAAACCTTTTAAAGAAACTTTTTATACAGTGACCCAGTAAACTGTGCCCAATTTATACTTCTGTGTCGCCTGCGCTGTACCCTACGCTGTAGCTGACGTGCACGTCTCCAAAAATCTTGATCTTGATCCGCCTTAGTACACGTCCTTGTCGAGACTGAAAGAATTTCGTCTCCTGTTGTTGTTTTCTCTTTGTAGTTTTAAATAATGATTTAATGACTTGATATTTATTTGCCACAGGCTATACCCTTCTGTAACAAACTGCTTTTTGCTGTGGTCCCGGGTTACACAACAGCAACACGGCTGTGACACTGCAGACTAGCTGTCCGCATGTGTACTACACGTTGGCGTGGATGACGACGCAGAAGTATAAATGAACTGCTGTGTAGCCTACGGTGTAAATACTACGGCATAGGTTCGACGCAATAGTATAAATTGGACTTTAGGCTTCCAAGGCACAATGTTATAGGATGATATTGCACAAATTCTTTAGAATGCTTGTCAGTTCAAATAATTATGCAGCTGTCATGCACAGGGTTGTTGAATATCACAGATAATGAAGTATACATTTTGCTATTTGGCATTTATTAGACAAGATGCTATCAATTGGATTTGGACATATCTCATTGCATTGTGTAGAATCTACACTGTAGATGATGCTGAATATGTTGTATTTAAGGTCAACATGAACTCAAAATGGACTTTTTGGAAACATATTGTTGCAAGTTATTCTAAATTAAAAGTAAAGCTTTTATCAAATTAAAATAACTTTTTCTGCCACTAAAACATCTTTTTATTTTGCCCTCCCTTCCTCAAATCTGATACGTTGCTAATGATAAACATTCTTTTCCTTATTGATAATGTGTTTTCACTTACAAATCAGATTGTGCAAGGAAATTATAAAAGTATAGATTTACACTTATTCTGAAGAGAGAAATACCGATTGCCTTACAGAGAGAAAAGACTGTTTAATAATACAAACCCTGTAGGTAGTATGGTTTACTGTAACCGATTGTGTTTTTTATCCTGAAATGTTTAATATTAATCTGTTTCTTTGGTTTGTATGTTCTACCCTAATATCATTTCAGTATTACTCAAGCCCTTGACATTAAAAAAATAAAATACAAGCAAACCAGAACAGCACCTGTACAAAATAGTTCCAGATGTGACTATACATTATATTGCATTCTTTTGTGATGTCTTTATAGTAAGGGTCATAACAAACCTGCCCCAAACAAACTTTCCTTTTTTTTTTTTGATGGGAAGTGCAAGTTCTCTCAAGACATGTCTGCTCAGTGAATGGTGCTGTAAATTATAAATGCCCCTCTTACGTGTAGTAACTGTGCAGGAACAGGCATTCACTATGCAAATTGATAGCTGTGTGACGGCGAAAGCAGTGAAAGCAGACGATCCTGCCTTAGTATCAGTTCTGCTCTCTCTTACATAATTCCATGTGGACTTTTAGGCTCTGGTCTTATTGAGTCCTTTATATCAGCTGCTTGAGAGTTTACCTGAGCAGTTTGTTGGTAATGAAACCATGGAGATGTACTGGTCATTGTTTTTCTCACAGAATGAAGAGGAAGTTCTATTCCTGGGAGGAGTGCATGAATCTCAGAGAGGTGAAGGTATGATCTCAAAGGAAACATATGAAGTCTTCATTAAAAACCTAAAAACATTTTTTTTTTTTTTTTTTTTTTTTTTTTTTATCAGACATGTATGATTTACACTGTGCCCAGACACAGAGCAACAAGCATCTTCTCTGTTCATGCCATATGAGACAAGGCTATATAACACAACAAAATCAGTGACAAATTGCAGCGAGAAGAGCCTGTAAATAGGCTCTGCAAGCAATTAAACTATCAAATTTATTAGAATTTTTTTTTTAAGATTTTATAATTATTAAAGCGATCATCGAATGCAAAACTCACTTTTACATGAAGTTGTTCAAGCTGTTTGTAGATTGTTTGTTGAGTGATGTAGTTCTGCACAGGTCCCTCCCATGATTGTTAATTGTTGTCGATTGATGGCGTTTTATCACAGACCAACCCTAAAGGAGCTGTCAACAGTTCTCCATTGTTTCCACACAGGAGCAGGTGTAGACTCTAATGTCTCCTTAGCGAATTTGTTTTTTTGTTGTTGGATGTAATACTGAACATAGCATCGTCATTTATTCCTGACATCTGAGCCGCTGAAGACACAGAGGATTACTTTTGTTTTTGAATGGAATGTGCCCTCCAATTAACTTGAAAAAATGGCCATCTGATGACCCTTTGTACTGTCTTTGGCACGGAGCACACTTGTTTGTTCACAGTTCACACAGTATGGCCATTCTTCTTTCCTTAAAATTATGTATATTATCCATTGTCATTTATTTATGGAATATGCCGCATATTTGGACTAAAATTAAATTAAACTAAGATTATACAAAACACATAATTAATAACTGTATCATTGTTATTAGGTACATTTTTTATTTTTTTTTTATTATTCTTGTCTACAGCCATAATGTTTCAGAAATAGAATGTTTTGTGAGTCACATATTGTTGTCGCAACTGGTTAAGATGCAGTGTAAATGGACACAGACACAGAATATGGGGGTTCATAGTGTTTCTGCTGGTATTCTTCATTTCTATGTTGCAGTCCCTGAAGAAACTGAATCATGCTAATGTGGTGAAATTAAAGGAGGTGATACGAGAGAATGACCACTTGTACTTTGTCTTTGAATACATGAAAGAAAATCTCTACCAGCTCATGAAAGACAGGTATGAAGAGATTCCCTATTCCATCTGCCATTTACTATTAGCAATTCCTTATGATGCCTTTGGTATACAGCTGAATAGTTCACCCAAAACGGAATTAACGTTATAATTTCTTACCGTCAAGTTGTTCCAGATCTTTGAGTTTCTTTCTTCTGTTGAACATAAAGAAGTTATTTTAAAAAAATGTGGGTAACCAGTTGCTGGCCCTCATTGAAATCTGTAGTATGGAAAAATACTATGGATGACCAAAGGGTGACCAAAAACTTTTTAACTGACCAAAAGATCAACTTGATGGTGAGTAAATGATAACAGAGTTTACTTTTTTTTTTTCATTTCCAAGTATCCCTTGAAGTTAAACTTAACCTTGGTCAAAACATTTTAAAATGGTTGTCACTGTGCTTGATGAACGGCACTTTTGTTTTGATGAACAGCTTTGCTGATTCTCTGTCTCCAGAACCAAATTGTTTCCAGAGTCAGTCATCAGGAATATAAGCTTTCAGATATTGCAGGGACTATCATTTATTCATAAGCATGGTAGGTCACAGGGCCATCATATTTGTGCCCAACAAACAAAGAACAACCAAGTCTGAGTGTGCAGTATCAGATGTCTGAAGACCTTAACTACAGAGTCTTGAGACTGATTCTGCTGAAGACTCAGTTGTTCTTGTATCTGTTTGGTGATAGGATGTGTGAGAAACTCAGCTGCTGCCAAAATGCCATAAATCCTATAAAACCTGAAATGCGCATGACTTCTTTTCAGACCCATATTATTACAAGGAGTTAAAGGGATCATATCATGTTTTAAAATAGTTTTGCCTTCTGAAATTCACAGATAATGGGCCTTTAAGCCTTCCATGTCAGTGCCTTATGGTAGGCTAGCTATGTGTAATGGGTAACAGCACTTATTTGCAAAATGTCAGATTGCTTTTGCCCTCAGTAAAGTTTTTTTATTGCCTTATCGATCAGTTACTCAAACAATTACTCAAACTAGTGATTGTTGCTGATGGTGTAGTGTAAATTGGCCTTACTGTTGATATTTTTAGAAAGATATGAGGAGAGGCAGGTGCTCCTCACATCCCCTTGACAATTTTTATCACATTTTACACACAGTTTTTTATTTATTTTCTATTTTTTTCTGGTGAAAGTAATACAAAATTAAGAAGAAAGCCAAAATATTCAATGTCATAGATGTTCATTTACTAGGATGTAACAATATCAAATGATATGATAATATTGAGATATGAAGTCAGCTGTGTACATTTTAAAGTAAAATTATTCCAAATTAATAGCTCCAACCCATGTTCCCTTTCAGTCAGTCAGGGAAACATCATACCGATGATCTGCTAAATTGGGGATTTAGCTAGATAGACCAATTTACTTCGGCATGCAATGCATATCTGCATCCAGCTGCCACTGATCATAGTGTGTGTATAAATTGGCAGCAGGTACAATGCATAATCAGCTTCTCCCTTCATAGTAGGTTACTCCAAGCAGTAGCTCAGGTGGTCTGAGGGTGACAGTAATCGCAGACCATCCAGGGAGCTAACCCTTGAATCAATCCTCTTGCATTCCTCAACAAATACAAGGAGCATACCAGCAGTACCCTTCAGTGCTCCCCCCGAAGATTGGGATTTAAGATATACAAGTTCATCCATAATCACACTTGCTATAGTCTGTCACACAGACATGCACTTACCCTCCTCCATCACCAATTTCTCCTTTTGCAGAAACATGATCATTTAACTGCTCACCCACAGAGATATATCATCTATCCATCTTATTGATACATTTGTTCAAATTTGTCCACAGTACTGTATTAATATATGTGGAATATACAACTGTTTCGTATAAAAATATCTGCCTTTTGTTTGGGCTTCAGGGAGAGTTAAACCTCAGTGAGGTTTGCCGGTGGATAGCTCATAAGCTGAGCCCTTTAGAGCAAAGCCTGCCACCGAATATAACCTCTACAATAATCTTACAAAGTGGTCCTGACTGAACTAAACTTATTTGCCCAGAAGACTTATTATTTCATGTCGTCATGTAACCGCAATAATAATTTAGCTCTCGAATTTCTCAGTCTTGATTTTTACAGACCTCTTATTTACCATGTAATACACTGTCACCACAATATTTTTAACTGATATTTAAAAAAATATACATGACATGTTATTTTGACTTTAAAAGTAAAATTGAGCCAGTGAAGTTTTTGAAATGAGGTTAATTTGACACATAATTGACCCAAATGCTCTTTTTGTAAATCCAATTTATTTGTTTTTTCCATGATGTGATCCCTTCAAAGAAGCTCATGCTTCTTCAACTGTAGCTTTCTTAACTTATAGTATCTCACTAAGAGCTGTACACAAACAGAAAACCGCTGAGTCTCACACATCTTCTGGGTAAAATACTTGGATCTGTTCTTTTCTTATCCTTTGTCTTTGTTTCTTTTTTCTTTTCTCTTCTGTCTCTTTTGTGTGTGAATTTCTGTGACATCAGGGAAAATAAGATGTTTACTGAGAATGAAATAAGGAACATCATGTTTCAAGTTCTCTCTGGTTTGGCATTTGTGCACAAGCATGGTAAGATTTCTTACACTTTAATTTGTTTAATCTCTGATGTGTTAAAGAGCATTACAACACCTTTATGAACTTCAATTAATATCCAGTTAGATTTATAATAATGATATGAGACATGTTTGTTAAAGTTGCATAAAAAGTTAGCAAATTAACCTTGTTACCCACCAGACAATGTGGCTTATGAAAGACCATTTCAAATAGAAATTAGTAAAATAAAAGCTGTAATGTATTGTAATGACACATAATGTAATGTAAGTTTTTTCAAGGTCTTGAACAACAACACATGACATATTGCACTTGATTGTAATGCTAAAATTGAAAAGCCATGGGTGAGAAAAGTTGTACACCCTTACTGGTAGCACTGGTTGATTTGATTATAAAGGTCTTATTGAAACTGAGCTGATCTAGACAGTGATGTCTTTGCATTTAATAATAAAAAGCCTTTTTTGTATTTTTTTATTTATCTTGTCATTATACATTACTGACACTCCATTCTAAAAATTTGATACTGTTCAGTGCTTTAACACAATATGTATTGTTAAAAGCGCTCTATAAAAGGTGATTGATTGACTGGTAGTTGCACATATGTGCCCATAATACACAGTGGAAAGTGTATCACAATACCTCATACAAAAAGTCACACATGCATGCTTTGGGTAATGCAACAGGACAATGATCCCCAACATGCAAACAAATCTACAGTGAACAACTGAAATAAAAGATCAGTGTAAATTTTCTGCAGTAGCCCAGTCTTAATCAAGACCTCATCCTAACTGAAATTATGTGGCGAGAGCTGTATATGAACAGTCAATGCAGAAAACTTAACTTAATATATATATTATTTTTATGCTACAAAAGTATCTACAGGCCATTGAATCATAGGGTGTCCAAACATATGACTTTTTGATGTTGGCTTTATTTCTGTTAAATAAATAATTACACAGAGTGCTATGTCATGTGATTTTGTTTATGTGAGGCTTTTTTGTTAAGACCTCTCCCCCTATAGAGAGAGAGAAATAAGAAACTGGTCAAATGTGTAGCATTAATTCATTCAGAATTTGTCCCTCTCACTAAAGCACATATTTTACCCAAAGATATGAACATACATTTTTGAAAAAGCAGAACTCAAGAAAGACAAGCTTGAACTAATAGCAGATATTACTTCTGTGTACACAGTCCAAGTATACTGTGGTATTTTGTACAAACTAAACGTCTGTAAAGTTAAAATGGTGTTATAAAGGCTCAATGTCTCTGCATTTGCAGTGGGTGGAAGAAATAAATATAGATACGTTCTAATGCGCATGTTGACATGTCTCTTTGGCACAATCCTGTAGGATTTTTTCATCGGGATATGAAACCGGAAAATTTGTTATGTATGGGTCCTGAGCTGGTGAAAATTGCTGACTTTGGATTGGCTCGAGAGATCCGCTCTCGGCCTCCTTATACAGACTACGTCTCAACGCGATGGTAAGACTATAAAAGAGTCACTGAACACTGGACCTTTATCTTGAATTAAAAGAGTCATGCCAATAGTTAAAGGCATGCAAAACTTCTTTTAGCTTGCAAACATGCTAAATCCTGCTCCACACTTTTGTCTTGTACTAACTGTAAATTAAAAAATGTTCAAGAAAAATGTCATTTTAAAAGTAATGAGTCTTACTAGATATATTATCCGTTTTTACTGTATATTATATATTGTTCAGCTTTAAAACATTTAAGAACAATGAGTGAATGTGTCCAACTGGCCATGGTTTTCTCTACTGACTGAAAAAAATTGTATTTCATTTTAAAATTCTGTCTAATGTGTTCAGGTATCGAGCTCCAGAGGTGTTATTGAGGTCACCAGTGTATAGCTCACCAATAGACATCTGGGCGGTAGGCTGCATCATGGCTGAACTTTACACACTTCGACCTCTGTTTCCTGGCAACAGTGAGGTGGATGAAATCTTCAAGATCTGCCAGGTTCTTGGTACAGTAAAAAAGGTATGATCAATTGAGAAGATTGTGAAAACCGATTGTATCAGGGAATTTGGAGTGATCAAATGGTCAACAGCCCAAGCTGGTGCTTAATTAGCTGACTGAAAAATAGTTGGTAAGGTATATTTTTGGCCTGTCGAAACTGATTTCCATGGTTGTGAAACACCAACAACTTCATGATATGAGTCAGTTTTTCTTTCATTTTTGTATGTTAATTAGTAACAGTAATGCCACAGTTCTGTATTTAGTCTCAGTTTCGTCTGTTTCTTCATGTCATTCCAGTCAGACTAGATAATGATGAGATCAGATCACAAGGAGTATCTTCAACATTAGGAAGAGTATTCAAGGGTTCCACAACCTTAGTGGTGGAGGTAAAAAACTCGAGTTGTAGGGGCAAGAGAGAGTCCTTTGCTCAAAGCGGATAAACCTGCAAGAGAAGTGGTTTTATAAGACAAATGAATCACATTGGATATTATCACAGTTTGATATCTCTGTGGAGAAAAGTCTCTTTGTCTTGGTTCTGTTTCTTTACTTTCACATTGCCTCTGTATATTTGTTGCCTTCAATGTGTCACATCATCTAAAAAACATAAAGAGAAGGCCTTACTTAGTTGAGTCTCAGAATCTAGTCGCTAGAAGTTAAGTGTCCCCAACAAAGCAATCCAGAGGCAACAGCGGCAAGGAACCAAAACACTATCCATACAGAATGGAGAAAAAAAAACCTTGGGAGAAACCAGACTCAGTTGGGGCCAGTTCTCCTCTGACTGGACGCCCAGCACTTAACTTCAAGTTCAATTTTAAACGCAGCTGTGTCAGTGTAAATGACTTGTTTGATTGTGTGTGTGTGTGTGTGTGCATCAGGATCTGGTATTCTGAGGCATCCTTTATATAAAGCTGCTATGTTCTTTAACAATGAATTGTCTTTGATCAATTTTTTATATATTTAATTTTGGTTCTTATATATTACAACATTTAGTGTAATAGGGGGAAATTAAATTAAATATTATTTTCCTCTGCAGTCAGACTGGCCAGAGGGTTATCAGCTTGCTTCTGCAATGAACTTCCGCTTCCCCCAGTGTGTTCCTACACCACTCAAAACTCTGATCCCCAATGCCACCAACGAGGCTTTAGACCTCATGAGAGATCTCCTCCACTGGGACCCAAAGAAAAGACCCTCAGCTGCAAAGGTATATATAAATTGCAATACTTTTTTTTGATAAATTGATAATTGATAATAATAATGTAAATAAAAATTATAATAATAATTACAACAACTCTGTTAAAGGTACAGTGTGTAATATTTACAAGGATCTATTGATACAAATGCAATATAATATATAACAACATTTTTTCAGCGGTTTACAAAGACCTTACAAAATAAGAATACGTTTTTATTAACTTAGAATGAGTTGTTTATATCTACATACAATGAGCCATTAGTTGCAATTCGCAATCTCACCGCTAGAAATCTACAAGGTGCACCTTTAATACATTTTATACAGTGTTCAAATTTGTTGTAAAAGAATTCTCTTCTGTTCAGCAAGGCTGCATTTAGTAACAAATACATGCCTGATTCATTTTGATGGGATTTGAAAAAAATTCTTGTTGTTATTTTTTTTTTTTGGAGAGCAAAAAAAAAAGCACATTTTGGCTAGTGTGCATCAGTAGCTTGTCTGTGAAAACACAGATAAACAAAATAAAGTTTACAGAGTTTGAGTGACTATTACAAAAGAAGAGGTTTCCTCAAATCCAGAACTGGAGGGCTATTTATTGTTCTGCAGAATTTAGCTCCACCCTGATTAAAAATTCTCTAGTAACTTTCTGGTAACTCCAAAAACCTTAATTGACTTGTTGTTTGTAAACTATTGGCATATTAACAATATTTTTATTATATATATGAATATCAACATGAATATGAATTAATACATTTTACACATAAGGTTGTATATTTTTATTTTTTGTTCAATTGTATTTAAAATTAAAATGTTTGCACAAGAGTTAGCTGTAAACTGTGCAAACATTCAACTTTGAAACTAAAACTGAAACTAAAATATATAAAAACTAAACAGAAATGTGTTCACAAAAAAAAAAATAAACTAAAACTAACGACCCTTATGACCCTAAATCTAAACTATATTAAAATAAAAAATAATTAAAAAATTCAAAACTATAATCAGTGTTGGGAGTAATTTATTACAAAAGTAACACAATTACAGTAATGTATTACTTTTGGCTGTAACACAGTAATATAATGCATTACTAATACAATTTTGGTAATATTATACTCGTTACAATCTCAGTAACGCACATTATAACAACACATTTTAACCCGACATAATATGGTTCTCAATTTACTTGTAAATATTAAGATGCATTTCTAGCCCTAACTGGTTTTAAAATGTAACATAGATAGCATCCCCTGAACAGGGTCATAGACTTTCCTGAGCATGACGTAGACGAGCATGAACACCTACAATGCATGTGTAGATTCAGTTGAATGATAAAGTTTAGGCTACCCTCTTCAAATTAATGCTGTTGAATGGAATTTACAGAGCAAACTATTGGCTAAGATAACCTAACCTCATCAGCAACGCTGCAATACAAGCGCAGTTCTGTTATATGTGTAAGTTGCATGTGTTACTATAACAAACACTGCATGTTTTCTTTCAGAATGATCACTGGCCTATAGAAAGACATGACAAGAAAATGGGTTGCATACAAGTTTTTACCTAAAAATTAATATGTAGCTGTGAATACATTTTAGACATACTGTAAGTACCCAGCAAAAAAGAAATCTTGGCATTTCATTATGAATCCATGTTTTAAAAAGAACAGCGAATCAGTGATTCAGTGAGCCAAATAATCGTACTCACAATAGCGTTTTATATATATATATATATATATATATATATATATATATATATATATATATATATATATACATACATACACACTCACCCGGCCACTTTATTAGGTACACCTGTCCAACTGCTCGTTAATGCAGATTTCTAATCAATCACATGGCAGCAACTCAATGCATTTGGGCATGTAGACATGGTCAAGACGATCTGCTGCAGTTCAAACCGAGCATCAGAGTGGGGAAGAAAGGTGATTTAAGTGACTTTGAACATGGCCTGGTTGTTAGAGTATTTCAGAAACTGCTGATCTACTGGGATTTTCACGCACAACCATCTCTACAGAGAGGTTTACAGAGAATGTTCAGAAAAAGAGAAAATGTCCAGAGAGTGGCAGTTCTGTGGGCGCGAATGCCTTGTTAATGCCAGAGGTCAGAGGAGAATGGACAGAATGGTTCGAGCTGATTGAAAGCCACTCGTTACAACTGAGGTATGCAGAAGAACATCTCTCAACGCACAACACATCAAACACTCCTATCAGCTAAGAACAGGAAACTGAGGCTACAATTCGCACAGGCTCACCAAAATTGACAAATAGAAGACTGGAAAAACGTTGCCTGGTCTGGTGAGCCTTGATTTCTGCTGCAAAATTCAGATGGTAGGGTCAGAATTTGGCATCAACAACATGAAAGCATCCTGCCTTGTTTCAACAGTTTAGACTGGTGGTGGTGTAAAGGTGTGGGGGATATTTTCTTGGCACACTCTGAGCCCAATACTACCAATTGAGCGTTGTCAACGCCACAGCCTACCTGAGCATTGTTGCTGACCATGTCCATCCCTTTATGACCACAGTGTACCCATCTTTTGATGGCTACTTTCAGCAGGATAACGAGCCATGTCATAAAGCGCGAATCATCTCAGACTGGTTTCTTGAATATGACAATGAGTTCAGTGTACTCAACCTGGTACTAGTAAGGTGTACCTAATAAAGTGGCCGGTGAGTGTATTTTCGGTGGCACCATTTTTAATTCTCATCTATCAAAACAAGCATGTACTATTTTTTAAGTCTAGTGAAAATTTAACAGTTGAGGTATTTAAAAAAACTTAAACGTTGATTAGTATTACCCTTTAAATATGAGTTGCAAACCTACAAGAAGCATTAAAACGAGTCCTCTGGACATCTCAAAGCGGCTTTGATTTATGCTTTGTGTGTGTACAAGAGAGATGGTGGCAAACTCATATTGCAGTCTGAATGCTTACAGGTAATTCCTTAGCCGAAAGGTTGGGACCCTTTGTTCGTACAATGGATGACATCAGTCTTGTGTTTGGTTACTCGGAAGCAAGACAAACTGTGTCACTTACATACTTGTCATAGTTTGTCGCTAAAATGTCCCAGGGAGCTAATTAGTTTACATTTCACTTGCATTGCTGGGTTAGACTGTATATCTATGTAAATATTCATTTTCGTATTGTACAGCGTTTTTACATGGTACATATCGCTTCACTGCAGATTTACAGAACATGTATGTATATAGCAATGCTAAATTAATGCTAGTACACTAGCTACATGCCATTATTTCTAATTTCATTCATTTTAAAATGTGTTCTTAATTTGATTAAGTTTGCTCATTAAGCCAGCATTTAATTTACCAAAAATATAGACAAAAACAGTAATATTCTGAAATATTATTACAATTTAAAACAATGGTTTTCTATTTTAAAATGTTACTTATTTATGTGATCAAATCTGAATTTTCAGCATCATTACTCCAGTTTGTAGCATCACATGATCTTTTAGAATTTATTTATTCTAATATTTTTTTTCAGTGTTTTAAACAGTTGTGCTGCTTAATATTTTGCATAACCTGTGATAAATGTAGGATTCTTAGAAGAATAAAAAACACCATTTACTTAAAATAGAAATAATTTGCAACAACTACTGTTCAAAAATTTGGGGTCAGTATTTTTTATGTATTTATTTATATCTGGTCTAGCCATGAGCAGCTTTAAGTATTTCTTCCTGAAGTTCTCAAACACATCTAGGTGTTTATATGTGGTGTGGCTCAGCAGTACGATCAGCTGTCCTTCCTAACTCCTTGAAGCACTGGCTTATGTGTCTTGCATTACAGATGATGGCTATCCTAAAGACAAAAGTAGAAAGCAGTTATTTAACTTTATGCACAGTATTTAATAAAAAAACACTATTGTTGTTTAATACATTGGTACACGTTGGAAATAACATTAGACAAGCTTAATAAGTAATGAAAAATTGTTTAGCGTTAACTTTTTGAACTACTGCATTTAACTGTTACACTATACAGCATTCAAGTTTACAGTATGCATTTCTATTATAGGTTACATTACTCACTGAATTTATCTGCTGACAAGATAGCTAGACAGCTAATGTGAACTTATTTAATTATAGCCCAAACAACACTTGGCAATAAAACGGTAATAAAAGCTTGCCATTTTAACCAAACAACAATTAAAAGGCTAACATGAAGAAATACAAATAATTATTAATTTTCTTACCCGACTAGAGATGTGCTCTGATCCAAAATTTGCTAGTTGCTTTTGTGCCTTGCTTCACTGCCACAATCCAGGTGTGTTTCTTGGAAATCTAATGGCCTTATTTGCCGATTGTATATAAATTAATGTTAGTTCCAGGCCAGAGGGAGCACCCAACCACACAGGATCTAATTTTAAATTTGACATTATTATAGCAATCGCATTATGTATGAAACGCCTGCTGCCATACAGTTTTGAAAGCACTCAAACACTAACCAGAATCGTCCAAGGACCAAAGACGTCACTTCCTACATGGAACGAATAGCCGTTGAAATGGTCTATAGTAGATTGATTGAGCAGTTGTGATTACATGCATCTGATCCAGCATTCATTCTTTTGAACAGTGGTGTCAAACTTAATTTCTAGAGGGCCACAGCCAAGTTTAGCTCCAACCCTAATTAAACAACTGATCAAGCTAATCAAGTCCTTCAGGCTCATTTGAAATCTACATGGTTTGTTTGATGGTGCAGGGTTGGAAATAAGCACTGCAGGGTTGTGGCCCTCTAGGAAATGAGTTTAGATAAACTACTACTTTAGATAAATCATATATTCACAATAAAACATTTGTGTGAATGTGCAATAGGCTTTCGTTTCATCAGTTAAGGGTCATTCCTGATGACAACGCTGCTGGGTGTAGTTGCAGGTGACATACAAGCCAAAAAAAAAAACCTGCTAATATTGCTATTATTTATGTAAATAAATCATGTTGAGGGCATTTAGTGTAAAGGGCCAAACATAACTTCGAGCCCAGGGACCCCCATTCTACCCTATGTCTGACACAAACATGTCGCATTTCAGACTATACTAATAATGTGCAATGAATGGATATGTGCAAAGCTGTGGAGAAAAGGGGTGGAGAAGAAACCAAATTATTTAAATATATTTTTTTACATAAGTGTTTTGATTATTCTTATAAAGACAGTATTAATGTTTGTGTAAGTAACTGTTTTTAAACATTGCTTTAGGCACTCAGATACCCCTACTTCCAAGTTGGACAAGTTCTGGGCCCCCTACCCATGACCCCTGATGTACGGAAGGCTCAGATAAAGACAACCCTGCCTACTGAACCCAGATCAGAGCTGCAGTCTGTCACAGAACCAGCGTTGCCATCACAGAGTAAGGGCCAAAGCAGAAGCTCCCATCAGCCACTGCAGCAGATTGCTCTGCCCCAGTCTCTTTCTCAGACAGACTCCCTTGCTCCATACACACAAAAGGTACAAAACCACCTCCTCGGATGTAATGTTGTCATTACCTTTGAAAAACTTAAGATTCTCATTATATATTTGTTTTTATTTGCCACATGATATAGTTCAATCTTAGAAGTTGTATTTTATTATAAACTTTTTAAAAATAATTTTATTCATCAACTGTGGCACAATTATTTTACAGTGTTTATCGGTTTAGAAATTTAAACAGGTAGTTAAGTGTATAACATAATAATAATAAAAATATTTAATAGTAATTGAATGATGTAGTACAGTTGGTTAAATAAGCCAAATGTCCACTGAGCCACTTCTCCCATTCTTGAAAAAATGTCATTGTGATAGATAAAAATTAAACTTAAAGATTAACTGTTATAGTCTGTCTCTATTGCATTTGCATACCTCAGTGTACTGATGTTTATTTACACTTTGTGTTCCTAACATGAGGTGGTCGGGGGTGAGAACAGTTTAATTGGGCTGAAGAATGGACGAAGAAGGTGGGGACAGACCAACATGAAACCCTCAGACAGCTGGGATGAGTCTGATTGTTCTGATACCGCAGCATCACTCTCTAAAAAACCCAGCAAAGGCCCTGAGGAGGAGAAAACGTCTACACAGTATGATTTCTACATTCAGAGCTTAACATCAGCCGTTTTAGCACATTTCAATTAACACACTATTCGAAACCTACTAAGTAGCCTCGTTATCTGCTAAACTTCTAACAAGGCATCCAAACTCGAACAGAGCCATACAGAGCATTTCAGATCAATTGGTGACAGTAGTGACGTTATTTAGACATTTGAGTCAGTTCACTATTGATTCAGTTCGGTGTAATAACTGTCATTGTTGCAAAATTAATGAGTTATGACCATTTGGTTCAGCTCTAAAGTATGTCTAAAGAAGACAATTGTGTCATTATTCAGCTCAATTCAGTTAAAGTTTTGTTCTCATCCAATAGGGTCAGCGCCTTCAAATCCATAATATTGCTGAAAGTATGGAGCATTTCCTTTTGAACGTTTACTTCACATTTTGTATAGGGAACAACATTGGATTTGATAATCATGCCAGCAGCAGTGGCCACACATATCTCACCAATAGAGCTTCCGCTGGACCAAGCCCAGGAGTGGGCCCTCACATCTTTGGGGCATTGCAAACCATCTGAGGCATAAGCCAAGTCTATAACTTCAATTATCTAATGGGACAGTCTTTGCTTTATAACCGGCCACCTCCAAAGCAAACAAAAAGCTTCTCCCACTGTCTGACCAGGCTGGAGCGTTTAAGATAAATTCTCAAGGCCCTGATAGGGAAAAGGACATTGGGTCCCTGCTCACCATCTGCAATGAGCCCCAGAAGAGTAATATCCTGGGCTGAATTGAGGAATTGAGATTGCACATTGGGTACATATCTATGTCTAGGCTTGAGGATGACTTTACAGTCGCTACGTCCAGGCAGGAACCACTGATTGACAGTGCTTAAGTCAGAGCAGTATTCAGCAACAAAGTACGGCTAAATTTAGTGGCTTGAAGGGTGGACCTCATACAGCCCTATGGACTAATGACAAGTCCCATATTTGTACAGCTTGAGGATTTAATCTCTGGGCACCCTTCAAGAACTCTTGTACCAAAGGACACGTCACAAAATACTGGGTGCAGACTTTGTGCAGCATACCAGCCACTAGGAGTTGCACTGACTCTGAATGTGTTCCTCAAGATGTGTTTTTATACTGCTTGATGTTTGAAATTCTGAATAGCATACATTTCTTAATAACTAAATCCCAAAGCTTCACTACTAGTAGAGAGATGCTACCAGGTAGTTTTATTCACCCGCATTCACTCTCACTAATGCATTCATTCATATGATTGTAATCTTTACTGTGCTACTTATCTGTATCTGATTTAGAACGAGCAGAAATCTGTGAGAAATATAACGACACAAAGATGAAAGGACTGGTAAAAATACACTGTTATAGGAGCAATAGCCATGTGGGGCAGTGCTGTGTCATATGCCATAGCTGTGCACAAATACCTTGTGGTATTTCTGCACAGGTATAAGTCAGGCCTAAGGAAATTGTAGAAGAGGCGGCTTCTGAAAAATCTTGAGGGGACGAGACGTTCCTGGTTTTAGGGACAACTCTAGTAACTGAATAGTCATAATCCAAAATTGCTTCCAGAAAGGCCACTCTGTATCTGTGGAACAAATGACTTGTCAAAAGGTTGTGGAATAGTGCTCTGTGTGTGACTAATTCTCATCCTGATCTAGCCAGGATCAGCCATTTATCGAGGTAGGTGAGTGTGTGGAATTCCATCTGCCTCAGAGGGAAAAGAGACGCATCTATGCTCTTAGTAAAAGAGACAGTCCAAATGGTAAGACTGACTCAAATCTCATGAATGGCCTGTGACGGGGAACTGTTTATGTTAAAGTAAGCATCTTTCAGGTTGAGTGTTAAAAACCAGTCCTTGAGGCAAATGTGCACAAGGATCTAATTTTTAACATCTTGAATGGTTGGCACTAACATGAGTGATTCAATTGTCTTAGATCCAGTTCACTGATAGTCTTGTGTACAATTGTGGGAAGAGGAAAGTGAGCAGCTACCAAGCTTGCTCCAGAGGGGGCAGCTGGTTATAGCCTTTTTCATCAGTGCCGTCAATGGTTGTGTGAGCTGCTGAAGTGGAGGGGATAATTCTGGGCAAAAATGGGAGCACTAGGTCTTTGTTGATGATACCAAATTCTTTATCAGTTCCTGTTTCCTGAATTTGCTCTAATTTGCTCTTTTAGTAAGTGCTTGATGGCACTTGTCCTTTGCCCGTGGCCCTTTGAAGGCAGCGAGCGGGTTAAGCTTCCGAGTCGGTGAAGAGATGATACTTGTCACTGAAGTAGAAAATTCTGATGAAATGGCACTAGGACCAATATGCATGTCAGTTCTGCCACTTCTGGTGGACTAAAGCGCCATTGGGTACAGCTGCAAAAACTTGAACAAGTTTTCAGGATTCAGTAACAGAGTAAACAGAAGTTTACCCCTATACACAATGTGAAGCGATCGTCCAAAAGGGAACTGTACAAATTGGGTTTAGTCTTGATTACTGCAGCTTTTGGCACTTAGCCAGAGAGGAACTCACTCAGTGAGTGCTTGTTAATCTTTTCAACCACATAATGTTAGGGCTATTTAGTGTTTTACACATTGAAAAACTCATAATCACTATAATAATATTAATATTAATAATAATAATGAGTAGAAGAAACACACATTATATATAGCCTATCTATAAAGTTTGTTCTTGTTTACCAGCCGTGCACTTTCCCATCTTTAATAATAAATGGATGGATTGTAAATCCAGCACATACTGCAATTTAGGCCACATATAGACCCTAAATTAAGTCATCAACTGTGATCAGGCCTATAATGGTTTACAAACAATGACTCATTCCGTAATGAAACACCAGCAATTATTATATCTTTATAAATCTACTTACCATTACCATTACTGACTTCAGAATTACAATTGATTACTTGCAACTTTACTTGGACTTGGTCGTCATGACTCGAGACTTGAATCAATAGCGTTTTTAATAATACAGATATCAAAGCACTGAACAGTATCAAATAGGAGAATACAATGATAGGTATGTTACAATGATCGAACAACGTGTTATAAAATGCAGATGGTCTCTGTAATCAAATCGACGATAATCGCTAGAAAGTAAGTGCCCCAACTAAGCAGATGCGACAGCGGCAAGGAACCAAAACCCCCATCCATGCAGAATCGAAAAAAAAAAAACTTGGGGGAAACCAGGCTCACTTGGGGCCAGTTCTCCTCTGGACAGACACCCAACATTTAATTTCCTGTTAAATTTTAAACGCAGCTATGTCAGATTGTGTAAAGGACTCTGACAAACAGAATGAGAAAGAAACAGACTAATATTAGCGTAGATGCCATTCTTTTTTACGATGCCACGAATACATTGTGTTTTATGAGAAGTGTTCCCAGTTCCGGCTGATCTAATTGCGGCCTAGCAATCCTTTAATGGATTTGAATAATAGAAGCGTATTAGTGTGTTATGTGTAGGCTAGGTTAAAAATATTTCTTTCTAAACCGTGTTAGGGAGACTGTTCCAGAGTTTGGGTGCTAGAATGCAAAGACTTGAGACTTACTTGTGACTTGCAACTTTGCAACTACATATCATCTAGCAGTCATTAGAGTATCAGTAGACCATTTGCGATTTCATTCTTTCCTTTTTTTCATGTTATGAAAATCTTTGCAGGCCCAAGGACCAGAAACCTCTTTATACATTTAGCACTGTTACAAAATTACCAAACACCAGCAGACTAAGCCAACCAGACTCTAGTCACCAGAGCACCTCTTCAGCCAGACAACATTACCTGCGCCAGTCCAGATACCTGCCAGGCAAGATCTAAGTTTAATTCAATCACTTAATGCTTTTTATTTATTTTATTTTCACTTTTGTGTTTAGAGATTTAAAGCAATGTGCAATGCTATCAATATTGTCATGATGATGAATCAGTGAATATTTTAAACTAGCTTACAATGCTGACAATTCCTGACATGGCTTTCCACACATTTTTAAAGGTAATATCCCTGCATGTATGCAGAGACAGATGATTTGTAATGGCTTGAGATGAGTATCTCATAGAACACAGATCACATGTTCAGATATCATTGAAAGTTTATACATTGCATCAGTGCTTATTTGCAAACCTTTACATTTTTCTCGACTTGTTAAAAAAAATGCATTCTAAACAGATGTTTAATGCAGCATATACGTAAATACCTAATTAGACTATTCTGTGTAAATTAGGTTTTACATAATACTTCTATCAATCTTAGGGTTAATAAGCAAGAACACACCATCTCTAAATAACAAGGAGTCTCAGCAAGACTTGTGGGACACCTCAGCTCTGATGAACAAACCTCTTGCACCTATTGGAGGAGCACCAGTGTCTAGAATCAGCCCAGGTGAGCACAAATAATTTAAAGCTGAGACTTATCAATGCCCAATACACACATTTCTCAAATTGATTTGCAACCATAAAAAAAATGCAAAAAATAAACAACTGTATAAAATTAACTGTATAGTATGTTTCTTTTTATTAATTTTTTAATGAAATAAAAAGACTTTATTCACAAATTATTAAACATTTATTCCACATTTTTGTTCACTTTTCTTGTATACATTACATGCAGTGAAAAATATATTTTTTAGGGGCCAAGCACTGAAAGTGCGATGGAACCTATTGTACCAGTTGGCGATCGTATTATTATTTTTCTTCTTCTTCCACTCTGAAAGTCTATGGCGGCCCATAGAACCACTTGAAGTTATGAAATTAGGTCTGGATAAGCCAAGCTGATGGTCAGCCTTTAGTTAACGTCGGCTAATGTCTGTCTATGAAGTGGCACAGACAGAAGATGGATCTAATGTTAAGAGATTTTTGCCCAAGCTATCAAACTCATGTCATCAGAGAAGGGTCATTGTTTTAGAGGGGAGGAGCCTTTTCAGATTTAGATTAAAGATTATGAATGTAAACTTTTTTTTTTTTTTTTTTTGTGGATTGCCTTTTTTTTTGCAATCAATTGTTCACCACAAAAATAGCAACGTGAGCTAACAAAATCAATTTTGATTTTACAACTTTTTGGTCAAATCGTGGTTAACGTGAGGCTTTTTTCACCACTAGTACTTGTCAGCTTGGTGTGTCTGAACTTACTGTCAGTCACTTTATGTTGAAAAACTATTTCTCCGAATGCCTCCTAAACCATTTGTCTAATTTTTATAATACCATAACATAACACATCCATTTGGGAACAGTGCCACCTATTGGGCAAAAGAGATAAACCATTCATTTAAACCATTCATTTAGTTAATAACGCAATTTTCAAACTTTGTATGTTCATTAAATAAGCCTATTGTAATCAAACTGGCCGAAAACATAAATACCACTTTTTTTTCAAGTTGGCCAAACTTCTTGTCTGTCGTTTTGATTTATGTAAAAAACTAATAGATTAGTTTACTTTCGGAATAAAAAAAATCCTGATAATTTACTTACCCTCATGCCATCCAAGATGTTTCTTTATTCAGTCAAAAAGAAATTAAGGAATTTGAGAAAAATATTCAAGAATATTTCCAATATGGTTCAAATGGTAGTTTAAGCAATTTCAAAGGGCTCTTACAGTTCCAGTCAAGGAATAAAGGTCTTATCTAGTGAAACAATTGGTCAAAACATGAATTAATTAGTTAATAAAATATATGTACTTGATATATGAACTTAACCAATCTTTTTATGATCATAGTTAAAATTAAGAGTAATGTAAAAATGTTCATCGTGGAACTCTTCACACTGACTTTTAACATAATTACTCATTTTGACACCTCTTCAGTGGGCATATTTTGCAAAAATGTAGCCAATCAAACAATTGATTGATTTGTTTGTTTAGCTGGTTGTCTTTTCTTTCCTGACTCTCAAGTTGTGGCCTCTGCCCGCAGGAAACTTTGTAACCACCACATACAGTCTCTCTGGAGGATATATACCTTCCTTCCAGAAGAAAGAAGTAGGATCCGTAGGGCAAAGAATTCAGCTTGCCCCTCTCGGACACCAGCATGCACGTAAGTGGTTTTACAATTCATCCTCAAATTATTTATCTTGAGCAACAGGTAACACTTTATTTTAAGACCGAGTAAGTTACAGATTATGTAAACAAACGATTACAGACTTTAAGCTACTTATCAAGATTGTACTTTAATGTACTTCATGTGTATCTATTCTGTACACCTTGTCTAGCTGTACCTTTGTTTGATTTAACCCATCGGTGCACAGCTAATCTAATTACATTAGAATTACAAAACACAGACATAAGCTACTTAAAGTTTATCAAGATTTTACTACTGTAAAAGTCAAGTAGCTGTGTAACAGATTACAGGCTGTTACATGGTAAGTACATTTTGTTTCATCTTACTACAATTGCTACTAATTAAATAATTGGGTAATTTCTATGTATTATGGCACTTTAAAATAAAGCATTATGGAATCACCATTTTTATGCTTTTCTACATGCTGCATGCATGCTAGTTTGTGTATACCGATACAGTTATCTTGTCTTCGCAAATCTGGTATTACATTTAAAAGGTCAAGTGTGTAATTTTAGCAAATATAAAATATTTTCTTTTGTGTATTATAATTTGTATGACACTATCAAAATTTGCTCTGGTCCAAACAACCAGAGCATTTCCAAAACAATGGTAGGAGGAGGCACATTATTATTTAAAGATGAAAACAGCCTCTTTCACCATCCTACATTTTAAAAATGTCATAGGTCCGATATAACAGCATTGCTAAATATAGTCAAATAGTGAGTTTGGGGTGGTAAAACTGGTTGGTTTACCTTTGGTCTACAAAACCTACACACATTTATATTTTGTTATTCTTCTGAGACCCAAAATTGTAACTCTCCTTGTGAGCTTCTCTCTTCTACACGTCTTTTGCTATTTTAAAATATGCTGTTTCTTTCTACATTCATTTATTTACTCACTCTCTGTCTCTGTCTGTCTCTCTCCCATTTTTATATCTGCTCTCAGTTGATCTCTCTGCCACTGCCGACTCAAAAACTGGCAAAGCTAAACCTTCAAAGTCCAAACCTTCCTCTACAGTTTCAGTCAGTGAGATCTCTGAAGGTAATATTTTAGAGTAGTCTTAGTCGACACTTCTTCCCACGGTCAAAGATTGCCACACCTTCTGGGTTTAGTTTTATTCTAACTATATATTTGTATTGCTTGTACAGTGGTCTTTTTTATAATGCTGCAAGTGACAATGATTTCAGTGCATCAAAATGATATAAGTCAGACAGCATAGAATGGCAGCTGTGATGATTTTTTCCCCTCTCATATTACAACTTTGGTGGCCAATACAAGTACTATTCCACATATCTAGATTGTTTAATCCACCTTTGCCAGACTGTTGTTCATATATTGTGAACCATGTGATGTTGAAATCTCTTATTAAGTTATTGGCCAACTGGTTTTATTTAGCAAATACGTTTTTACACTTTTGCCTCTTGGCAAATGTTCATTTTGGACTTTTAGCCCTTAACGTAGGCTTTGCTGAATTTGCACAAGTGTTACATGCTTGCTCTCTCTTCTCAGATTATGGTGGATGGAAAAGGAGAGCAGACCGAACCCAAACTAAAGGAATGAGTTTCTCGGCTCTGGGCAAAAACTCTGCCAATCTCATTGCTCGTGCTCCACCAGTTCAGCCAGTACATGGGCGGGTTGACTGGGCTGCGAAATATGGAAGCCATCGCTAATATCCGTTACGTGAGATAAGCTGCTGTGAGGACTAAGGACTGTTTTAACACTCGTGAAACACATTTTTGTTTCTGTGAAGAACATCAATACTACGAAAAAGCCCACAGATGCTTTTTTGATTCAATTAAAAAAACAAGAAT
Source organism: Puntigrus tetrazona (assembly GCF_018831695.1). NCBI lineage: Eukaryota > Metazoa > Chordata > Actinopteri > Cypriniformes > Cyprinidae > Puntigrus > Puntigrus tetrazona. The sequence goes on along the minus strand of NC_056722.1, from coordinate 12,011,620 downwards.
CTGTGTACAATAGATTTTTACAAAACACTTTGTTGATCTGTTTCTGTTCAGTTTATGCATTCAATGCCTGTTCTCCTTATTTTCAATGGAATGGGTAGATCTATATACCATTTATTGCTTCTATTTTTGTAACCCTTTTGACATTTTTTTTATAGTATGCAGTTTTTAAACATATTCTTTTTCATTTTTATGTGTTATTGTGATTCATACTGCAAGGCATTGTTATTTATATTTCCTTGTATGTTAAGTAGCCCTTTTTTCCTTTTTTTTTCTTTCTTTTTCCCTGTAAATGTTACTGACAACTACCACATAAACATATACTGTAGCTAACAGTGATTAGATTGGGCTGAACTCAAATCAATAAATAGTTTTTTGTAAGTGTTTTATATGCATAAAATGGGCAAGTCTTTAATTCATAAACTCTTCTGACAAGTACATTTATTTTTATTGTACATTTTATACAAAATATGACAATGACGACATTCTGGTTCAAGAAAATGATGTTTGAAAGTAGACAGTGATTTCTATTTGGGTATCATGACTGCTGAGGTTTCTGCAGCATTCCAGATCCAAGTTTTGCCAGCATCAGCACACTACAAGAAAAATTTAAAGTTAATAATTCAGGTAGAAATGTAAATTTTGGCTTTAGACAGAAAGGCACATTTTGGTCTTACGCAAAGCAATTGCATGACCTTAGAAGACTTGAAGTATAGCAGATGAGGCACATGGGTTACTTTTTTATACTACCAATGGTGTTTTTTGGAGCTTGACAATCATGGTACTATGTAAAAGCTACAGAATTTCCTCCCATTCTGTATCACAGAAGCAAGGAAGCCACACGGGTTTAAATAAATGAATTGAGTGAACTTGTTCTGTAGATTTAAGTTGATAATTGATTGCAGTCATGTGACAATATCTGATAAGCAACACTAATCAGGGACTTCTGCTCAAACAAAACTGGAGTTTAATTTAAAGCTGCAACACATGCTGAAAAAGCACTTGCAAAAATAAACTGGAGTGGAACCTTTGAAAGGTTGCTATATTCATACCTTCAATATTTATAAGGTACTGCAACAAATACCATGTCATAATTAAAACAAACAGATACCATGGTACTTTATATAGAGAATTATAATATTTATTTATCTTCCCTTTACACTTTTGGCTGGAGTCAACATGGGTATGTGACTCATTTGTCTTTTTTAATCGGCTCTATCATCTATGAAAAAGAGAAACCCTGTTTTAGACAAATGAAGTGTGATGTGTGTTAGTTACCTTGCTCCAGCAATAAGACCAGCTGGAATGATTTTGCGGGAATTATAGAATCTCTTTCCCATGATAGCAGCAAGTGTCCCAGATGCACCTGAGAGAGGGAAGATTTTTATGACATTTGATGTAAATCAAAATAAATACTGAAAAAACAAACATTGATACTGCCTCTAGATAACTTGACAGCAAAAAATATAATAATTGCACAACATCTTCAATAACAGAAACTTCATACCTAAAGACACCCAAATATTTTTGGGATCTTGTGATGTCTGGTAAGCACCAAAACCAGCCAAACCACCGAAGAGCAGCCCTGCTGCCAGGGACGGAACACTGCCTGCAAGACAAATGAAAACATCAAATATAATAAAACGCTCTCTTCATGAATGGTATAAAGTGTCGTACAGATTGTTTTTAAATTTTAGGTGTTTATGTTACTGTTACTGGTAAAGTTTGATGGGGTAAAATCCGATCAAACTGGTGTTTAGCTGATTTTTAGCAGGTTTTCCAGTCTGACAAGTGCCAGCCAACCAGATTAGCCTGACGAGCAATGACCGTCGGATTTTTTTGGGCTCTAAAACCTGTTAACTCTAACGTTATATAGGTCTACACGATGATCTTTTGATCTTTCGCACTACCTGCTTTGACGTATCCTATGACTCCTCCAGATGCTACTAGTGCTGCGTATCCATATCCAGTCCAGTCCACTGCCATTATCAAAAACCTCAACACACATATAGAAACATTTTAAACATGCACAGCTTGACAGTTTACAGGCAGCGTGCATGAAACCTACACAAACTTACACGTATTGTATATACGGTATATATATATATGGTTTACGGGGACTAACTGTATTTTCTATCCCCTAAACCTGACAAAAAGCTACAGTCAAATACAGTTTAGTTTTTTTTAAGCCATTTGGTTTAAGAGGACACAGAAAGTGTCATCATAAACAGTGTTTACGATGTAATAATACATATTTTACATGATACACACAGTGTCCTCCTCATAAACCATACATTCAAACATGCACGATGGCTGCACCGATAACCTAGTGGATATCAGATCTGCGCATGACCGGTTCATAAAGAGCATTTCTGCTGTCAGTTGTGAGTGCACATTTTTTACACAAAACATTGAATGCTGTTACTCGAAAACATTCTGTATTCGTTACACTGCTGTAATACAAATAATAAAGCTAATACCTCTGCCTGAGAATCTGTCCTAGCCAAAGTCCTTGCCTTGGGTGATCGTGGTCGACTTGTGTGCTGTGCTGCGTAAACGTCCTCAAATACCAATGAAAACTTACGCTCCTGACGTACGTGTCATTTATCGAGTTGACTTCTGGGAAATGAAGTCAACTTCAACCTCCTCTCGAAAACTCGCTAACAGAAATCGTGTATCATGCACTACCTTCCCACTAATTTGTACTCAAAAGAGAACCTAGCCTGATAAAATCTCCAAAATTCTTCCTTTGGGGATATCATACTTTCTCTGAAAATAAAGTTTTTTTGTGAAATTGTAAAATTGCATAAAGTTGGGGTAGATTTAGGGTTAGTGTAGGGCAATATAATATACAATTTTAAAATACCCACAAAGACATGAATATGGCACACAGAAAGTTCTCCTTGCTCAGCTATAACTTGAACCATGCTGCACAACTTTTGTTCCTTCCAGGCCATTGTCATTTCTAGGCTGGACTCTATGGCAATACTTTCTGGCTGAACTTCTATTATGATTCATAATGCAGCGCACCTGCTCTTCAAAAAGCCCAGAGAAAACCATTGCACACCTCTCTTTAATGAGGAATTGCTTATTGTATTCCTCTTTTTTACTTTCTATAAAAGTGTTTGTTAAATTAATAAATGTAAAAAATAATAATAATATAAATGAATAATAATAGCAATGTATTTCACCAACTAGACTGTATTAAAATCAAACTAATACCTTTCTTTCTTATGCCCATTAGCCTTGTCACGGTATCCACTTCAGACTTCCGATTCACTAAAAACTGTTTGAACTACAAACCAGTGTGTTCATAATTAAGATAATACATTAAAATATTTCATTTTCAATATCAAGCAGCAAAACCATTTGTTTCGTACAGCTGGACACAGATGAGACCGCAAGCTAGACTCACTATATTTACAAATGGCTCCGCTCATTTTTATGTGAAGAAAAATGTGGATAGGCCACTAACCAGACATTCTGAATCTTCTGTTTGTGGATCATTTCACCAGGGGTTGGTGTCGCTGATGGTGTCAGGCCAGCAGATCTGGAGAATCCTTCTGAGACCGATGTAGTTAAAGGTTCGCCCATTAATGGTGGTGATTTTGGTCATCCTCCATGCTTCTGCTTCAAACATCAACACTGATGCAACTTCATGCAGATATTAGTTGCTGACGACAAGTCTCTGTAGCTCTAGATGTTCTTGAGCTGTAGGCGGCCAGTCCTTGCCTTGAAATCTTCATGCGTGCTGTTGGTCAACGGTGCTGCACATTTAGGGGAAGGACTGGATTTTTTCCAGGGCACTTCCATTCAGCATGACTGGGTCCTTTACTTGTGGATTTTATCTTGCAGTGTTAGGAATTGTTGTTGCCATGGTGAAACGTAGCTAATCTGGAGTCAGACGAGGATCTCCAGGAGATCTGATCTTTCTCAAACCCACACACCTGCCGATCGCTTTACCTTTAATCACCCAACATTAGTCCCACTTCAGAAACACATCTTCTACCTGTAACAACATCAAATCAGATTTTGAAGTCACTTCTGACACTGCATTTACAACTAATCTAAAACCTGACTAATCTTTTTTTTTCTTTATTTTACAGTTTGCAACAAGTATTCAACAATGCACGTAGACGTTGCTTTTTTTTTTTTGTATGCAATCCTCATAAATACAGTAAATAGTAATGTCGTTGCAGTTTCAAAAACCATCGTTAGATAGCGCCAGATGACCAAAATGAGAAACATACTACATATATAAGTTTTATGCATATAATACTATATATAATAAGTTTAATGTTTTAAAATACCTTTAAAATTATATTAAAAGTAGGCTCAAATTGGAGCTTTTTTAGGCCTTCTCGGAATCCTAATAGTCAAATACATCAAATGGACAGATTAAAACGTTGAATAGACAGGTCTGATGCCTGCTGGCTTCAATAAAGCCTATCTTACTTTTGTCCAAAAGAGGGCGCCGGAGAACTTCAGGTGATTTAGAGGGAGACTATTTACAATATGACAATATTGTCTGGTGTAAATGTCACCCACATTTTTTTTCCCTTTTCACGAAAGTTTAACAAACGATTTTAATGAAATTGTCAGTAGTCAATATTGATCCAGAACTAACCGATGTCTAGAATGAGCAAATCTCGGAACTGTTTTTGAGTGTTTGGAGATATTTAGTTATAGGGGCAGTTATAGGGTAGAAAAAACTTAACCATATAGTCGCCAACAACAACAACGTAGAATTCCACGTTCTATTTTTTTTTTTTATAATAAAATGTCAATTTGTGGGCCACAATTCAAGCAATATATACGTGCAATAATGCATACGTGTCCAATGACAAACACGCTTCAGTATCGAGTGTATGCATTTCTACACTTCATTCATTTGTGCCTGAAGATCTAGCGCCTTTCGAAATGTCTCTTTTAAAATTGCTGTCTAATTTAAATTCATTCACATTTGATTTTCATTTTTGAAATTCCTTCTATAAACCGGTGTCCTTCTGATATAGGTATAGATATAACTAATCTGTCTATCTATATATATATATATATATATATATATATATATATATATATATATATATATATATATATATATATATATATATATATGTTTAGAAGAATACATTTTTTATGAAATAAGCAACGTTTATTACGTATTATCTGAAAACACACTGAATGCATGCTAGATTTATATTTAACATTCTGACACTTAAAACAGCAGGTCGCGAAAAAACACTCTCGCTGCTTTCTCTTCGCGCTAATGTGCAGCAGGAATCTCAACACTGATTTTACCTTTTCTAGGTGTTGTTGCCTTACACGTGCCCGCAGCAGAGCGCATGCGCCGTGAGGTGGTCCTCTGTTTTTATTGCCAGGTGAGTAGATTTTGTTCAGGTAAAGTGGAATTTTGCTTAAGGACACAAGACCCAATGAGATAATACAGACAGTGTGATGTACCACATTCAGAAAGAAGACACAAGAATGGCATTAATGGGAAAAATGGGAGACTGGCAGGTACGTTCTCTTCCTTATGAGATATAGGAGGCTGATGAAAGTGCACGTTTTACTTTTGTATATAAGTGAGAATGAAGTCTTCACGGTAGCTTTTCAGAATTCTTTTCCAGAAAGTATCGGTCGTTAACCAATGCAAATACAACGTTACACACAGCTGTATAGTTCGTGCAGGTAGTTTTGCGTTTGAGACGGTCATAGATTTAGGGTAAAGGCAAAGGTGAAAAAATAATCTGTTGATCACTAAAATAATGGCTGGTGAGAGAGAGTCCAAATGTGTTGTTAGGTATTGGATACGGGGGCCGTTTATTTCATTTTGCACACTGGTGTAAATGTTTCTATTTGACTCACTCATTCCCGATATCATTGCAATTTGGTTATTTTGTGCAGGCCTACATAACGTATTTTCCTGTAGTAACATGAATGGGAAAGACTCGGTTTATTTATTATTTTCTTTATAAAGAATCGTATAGAGCAATAATAAGATATGTTCTGTATGTGTGTGTGTGTGTGTGTGTGTGTGTGTGTGTGTGTGTGTGTGTGTAAACACGATCTTCAAGTTGATGCGACATATTACTACACTGCAAAAAAAAGAAGAAGAAGTAAACCAGTCAAAAAATAAAACCCCAAAAATATTCATTAGTCATTTATTCTGTGAATATAAATGACTATCTCCGTTTAGATACGAATGTCGTGAAAAGACAGTTTCCCCACATTAAAGATTACGAAATAAGGCTAAGAATGAGGACTAGTTTTGCTTTTTTTTTTTTTCTTTTGTGCGATTGGTTTCAATGATGCGGACCCCCAAGTCAATAAGAAGCGAACAACAAAGCAGCACACCCAACTATTTCTATCGCGCGTTTTCTTTGCTTCTCTTAATCGTCATTGTGTCTTAGTTTCTTTCGGCCTCTCATTAATGACAACTGGACTCACCCCACCAAAAATGGTAATGGAGATAAGGGAGAGACAACGCCTTACGACTTCGGCGACCTGTCTCCTGACCTCATTCACATTTAACAAGCCACGTTGTTGTGTTAATTATTTACATTTATCAAATCGCGCCGTTACACGCTCTAAATACATGTATATCTACTGAAGAATCGGGGTTTTTTTGCATAACACTATTGAGAGTATTTTTACAGGCCCGGGCTCACGATAGGACTAAAACAACAGTTTACAATTGCCAGACTGGAATCGGTGTGTGTGTTTTTTTTCCCACCGAATCACGTGTATGCTGCAGCAGTCCAATAAATAGGTTGCTCACTTTTTCAGGTTATAGATTCGAAAATCTAAAACTTCACGAAGAACGCGCGCGTGCAACCGAAAGCGTCCTTTGAAAAAAAGAAAGACAAATCTTTGTAATGGTTCGGGTTATACTTGGCCTACTAACTCTGAATTAATCCAATTGGATGATTAATTCAAAAGAAAAGGTGAAGTCATCCTTCACCGCGGATGGTAACCCTTGCATTTACAGTTCCCTTTTGAAATACAAATGGAACTCAGTAAAGGTATTCTTACTGGAATTCTCGATGCAGTTTCTACCTGTGTATATTCATTGGCTTTGGTCTCTTGATATGCTAATGAGGGTTATTACAGTAGCTCTCGAGTCTCTCTCTTCCACCATTAGAGGGAGATCTGAGCGCGCAGCTCGAGCCTTGTGCACTGTGTCAAACTCAAGCGAAGGCGCGCTTCACTCTATCCACAACCAATGAAAATGCTTTGGAAATTAACTGATAATATTAAATATGAAGACTGCGAGGTAAGCGGCTTAACCAGGCTTTTAATACCGAATATTGCATGATATTAACCATATTTCTGAACCGGTTTAACTTTTAAATCAGTAAGCTTTTATTTTATTTATTTATTTTATTTATTTATTTTGTGCTGTACGTGTACAATGTAATACAAGAACAAGTAACAAATAACACTGCAATACAGCACGATCCAGAACACATGTCATTTTCCAACGTAATATTAACAATAACAATAACAATACACACACGCACCATATATTAAATGCACGTAGAAGTTCTGTAGTACAAAAAAAATCATTCACGCAGTATAGACAAAAAACTCACCAAACGTACGTTCTGATAAACAATCAAACGCATGAACTGCACATTTTTCCGTATACAATTTCGCTTTAAAATAAATGTATTTGTCTTTTTTGTATTTGATCTCCCACCCCTCCAGTATTCGGCATGATTTGTTTTGGTGAATGCAGTAGGTTAATATATGGGAGTAGTTTTTGGAGTGGTGAAGCCAGTTAAACGTGTTTATGCTCGTTTGTGGAGAATCACACGCGCCACGATCAGGAAAGAATCTCTGTGCTCCGCGTGTCCTCGCGAGTTTCTTTCTCCCGACTCGCGGGCTCGCGTTAATTGTAATAAGTAATTACTTTCTGTTTCATAATACTCGCGTGTGACGAGAGAGCTTGGAGGGAAGCGCGCGGGATGGATATACGCGCGTAAAGTTTGTCGAATTTTGCTCCGGCGGTGGGTTGAGCGGCACCGGCGTGCGTTGATGCGTCTTGGCCGTTGTTGAAATCGTGGCGGGGGATTTTAGTGGGCCGTGGAGCGCGAACAGACGAAGGCTAACGTGAAAAACAATGAGCTAGACGAGCATCTAGTGAACAGTAAAAATGTGCCAGCCCAGATGCCCTCAGCGTTTGCTGGATTTTCACCAGAATCAGAGGTGCACATTGTTTCCTTGCCCGTGTTCTTCCCCCCTCGTTCTGTCTTTCTTTCACTTTTGCTTGCCCTCGAACCTTTTAAAATGTTTCCCCCCTCTCTGATTCGTCAGACGCAGGAGAATGTCCCTCTTTTGTCTCTCTCTCCCTCTCTCTCCCACTCACTCTCTCTCTCCTCATCTCTGATTAGATATACTGATTCCCCATTCAATGGACGTCATTTAGTGCAGTCTGCCTTGAGTTGCTTCCTCGCTTCACGCTCGATTTCCGACCATTCTTCTCTTATTAAGTATTCGTGTAATATTAATAGTCATGAATATCTACCATTAGGAGTGCAGAGGAAGAAGCAGATCTGTGCTAACATGAGCTCAAGCGAGGGAACAGTTCACTGACAGAGCCGGGAGACGCCAAGGGGATCTAGGAAACTTTAGAGAAAAGCATTGCATCTAAACAGCAGATGAAGAACAGTGGGAATTTACCCAAATTCTGATGGATTATTGCTTTATTTGAACGCTGGCCACCGCCACCTCGCCCTACAGTTATCATTGGCTTGATTTAATTCGCACGTTCGTTTTCGTTTTGTTCCTCCGAAATTCTTGTCTTTTGAAGTCCTCGGAAATCCTCGCCGATGTTAGTGCACAGTTTTTCCGCGATGGTGAGTGACTGTCGGGAGTAAAAAAAAATCTGAAGACTGCGCTCAGCATTTACTCTCCGATTGTTTGTTTTTTTGGTTTTTTTTTTATTTATGTAGTATTATTTTTATCCTTGCGTTTTGTCTGTTCCATCATGCAAGCGGTAATCGGTAGCATAAAATGCTATTACAAAGACTTAATATTTGATGTGAGTTCTGATTCTTTTTTATTTGCCTTTATTAACTTCAATTGCCGAATGAACAAACTATCGATGTAAATTTTAATGTAGAATTACATATTATTCTATATGGGCATTATTCTAATTAAAATGTTTTGACATTTTTGTCCTCGACCAGGTAAAATGCATATTCGGCTTTCTGTTTAAATAAATTATTAGTGCGATAACAAAACATTGCGTATATATATATATATATATATATATATATATATATATATATATATATATATATATATATATATATACAATTTAATTATTATTTTTCTTAATAGCACTAAAATATAGCACTATATATTTCTCTCCTAAGGATCGCCACGACGGGACCAGCAATGGCACAGCCCGGTTACCCCAACTGGGCAGCGTGGGCCAGTCCCCGTACACCAGCGCTCCTCCGCTCTCTCACACGCCCAACTCAGACTTCCAGCCGCCATACTTTCCGCCACCCTACCAGCCCATTTACCCGCAGTCTCAGGACCCTTACTCTCACGTTAACGACCCGTACTCCATCAACTCTCTGCACGCCCAGCCTCAGCCACAGCACCCCGGCTGGCCCGGCCAGCGGCAGAGCCAGGAGAGCAGCCTGCTGCACCAGCACCGCGGGTTACCGCATCAGCTGTGCAGAGAGTACCGCAGAGAAGTGCTACTTCCCTCGGGTCACGGCATTGAGACTGGACTCACGGATTCAATCCCTATCCATGGAATACCTCACTCTTTAGAAGATGTTCAGGTAAGGAGAACATCTTAAATCTTATAGCATGCCTCCTCCATAACCCAACTCCATTATTCGTATTTGCTTGCTGCTATTCTCTGTAGAATCTCGGACGGTCAAGCATCGGGTCTCGTAATGAAATGTTCTTAGTTGAATTGTTTTATCGATTATAGTACAGTAATGAACAACAACGGTTTTTGATAAATTGAAGTTGGTAAAAAAACGTGTCGGTTCTTAAATAGTTTCAATTTAATTGTTATATTTGCTGGTGGTGGTCAATTATGTTCGACATTTTTTTTTGTATCGATGATCCATGGTAAACGTTTCGTGTTTCACGAGGAAACTCGTTTAGAAACAAAAAAAGTAATTTTATGCAAAGTTGCATTTTTAAAAGGCAGCGCGAGAAATTAAAAATAAGTAATATCACTGTTTCCCATGAATTCATTATTGGACTTTTTCTCTCTGTTATTCATCCCCAGTAACACAAAGTGAATGGTGTACTGGGCATTTTGATTAATATTGTCTGTCATTTTTGGACGTGATTCTTGGCTGCCCCCCTTTTCATCAGTAATTTGATTGCGATGTGCCTGCTGAAGAGATCTGACGAATCGAGTCTGGACGAAATTTTCTGTTCCCCCCATAACTGCGTTCTTTATAGGTTCCCCACGTTTATTCTCTATAGGTGAATAAATGCATTTAGTATTATTATATTTCACTATATAAATCAGTACGATTTAATTTTATTATTTTAATTGAACACCTACTTTAAACAGCCTATACCTAACTAAAATGGGTCAAAAATGTGTGCTTCTATAAAGACGCTGTTTATAGCGTGCGTGGTCATAAATGCTAAGCTTCACCGCGTAAAGCGTTGGTGCGTTTTCTCTTTGGATTGCGATTTTTTTTTTTTTCGTTTGCGAAAAGTGTGTTTTTGTATGTACGTTCGATGTAAATTTTTGATCTTTCAATCATTGTTAATGCGCTTTTTTTGATCTTCGCAGCATGTCGAAGATCAAGGAATTCACATCCCAGACCAAACCGTAATCAAGAAAGGTAAGCAATTTCCTCTCGAATACCGTGCGCGCTCCCAACCAGCGGCTCCCCGCTTCGTAAAGTCCACCCGTTCCTGCTCTGAGACGGATCGAGTTCATTTGTAGGCCTTAAGATGGCCTGACGAAAAGGCACCCGTTTTAACCAAGTGTTCCGTAGGTAATACGTGCGAGTTAATACGTTGGTGCTGTGACTCGTTTTAAAATGGTAGTCTTTAATGAAACTTGCTGAGTGTCTCGTTCAAAGATGACGTGAAAAACGAGGCTTAGTTTGCTGTGAAATACACTTGTGGTGAATGAAACGTATGGCTTCTGCGTAAATTTCAGTTTAAGTCATTATTTCGCAATTACGTTCCTCTTTGTTTCGGTCGGATCACAGATGGTCAAAGAGGGCCGCGGGAGAAAGGAGTGTGTTGAGATCGAATTTTCTCATATTTACGTACTCTGCGACTAGATTCGATTTCCCGTTTTAACAATGTAAAAGCTTTGACATATTAAGTTTGATGCGCCGTGTGCGAATCCACAAAAATGGACGTTGCACATACACGGAATAATTGCGATCTCACGAGTTCGTTTAACTCCTCTTGTCTCTATTAGTCTCCCCTGAGCTATTAATGTCACTAGTGATCTATCCAGCAGTGCTTGTGCTTTTGTTTCCGGTTAGCACATAAAGAAACAACGGGCGCTGCAGCAGGATTTAGGCCTGAACACTTACAAGCGCTCGTTTGTGTGTGAATTTCGGATTTGTGAATGTCATTCGATGTGCTTGTGTGGCTAACTGTTTAGAGATTATTGTGAGAAATAATACACGGTTTTATTCGTGCGGAAATATGGAATTAAAATGTGCTGTTAATAATAATAATAATAATAATAATAATGCAATGCATAGCCTATACGTTTATAAACAAGCGGATTATGACACTTTTTTTCTTCTTCTTTATATATATATTTATCAGTTTCTGTTTTATGATGTCCAACAAATAACAACTACGTTGAGCAGTTAGTGGAAAATTTGAGGCAATGCCATGCTTGTTGAACTGTCATTTTCCCCAAGCTTTGTGTGAAGTCACCATTGCGATAATATGAAATATTTTGATGGCTAGGCCACTTCATTACTTGGGGCATATTGCAGCAGTTACATTCACGAGCTGAATGAAAAGCTATTGCTGTGGTATCTATTTTCCTTCTTCTCTGATAAGACCATATTGCCTTTGATTCCACATAGGCGTGCGAGATGATGTGCATATAAACGCATACGTCTAATCTCACTCAAAAGCTGCCTGCTGCATAGTAATTCATCTTTTTCCATTTTGTTGGTGCCGTAGACTGAAATGGGGGGGCCTAATCGTGTTCTTTTTTTTTTTTTTTTTTTTTTTTTCTCAAGGTCCTGTTTCCATATCCAAGAACAACAGCAATGTCTCTGCTATACCGATAAATAAAGACGGGCTTTTCGGAGGTGTTGTAAACCCAAACGAAGTGTTCTGTTCGGTTCCGGGTCGCCTGTCTCTTCTGAGCTCAACGTCAAAGTACAAAGTCACAGTAGCGGAGGTGCAGAGACGTCTTTCTCCGCCTGAGTGCCTGAACGCTTCCCTGCTCGGTGGGGTCTTGAGGAGGTGAGCTGGACGTTAACGCACATACATCAGTAATCGTTTATTATCAAGCGCTTTCTGTCGCCACAACCCACCGAAATGAAAAAAAAAAAAAAAAAAAAAATCATTACCATTGGCTTGATTTAATCGTACCCCAACACAGGCAAAATTCTGAACCTGAATAATTATTATTTTTTTTGCTTGTAGTGGCCTACCCAAGCGAAAGGAGCATATGCTGTAATGCAGCATGAATTAACATGCACTTGTAACCTTAACTGACAGTGGGAAATAAAATAAATGCTTTGTTTATTTGCTTATTTAGATCGTTACGTTTGAAACCTTCAGTGACATCCTCTAAAGCGACGTGCATTTCTTTTAGTATAAGAAAGTAACTTGAATAGGTGTTATCTAAACTAAACAGGTCTCTTGGGGCACACACGACTGACTGACTTTTTTTTTTTCTTTAATTATTCAAGGTTATGCAAGCTCCGGGCTATTATAAATATTATAAATCGTAATATAGGATATGTAAATACATAGCATGTATAATGTATAGCATTGTATGATGTATAGCGGTAAAATAAATAATTATAACATAACAACAGCACTGTAATGTCACTTAATAACATTTTTGCTATTTGCTTCAAAGGGCCAAATCTAAGAACGGCGGAAGATCTTTAAGAGAAAAGCTAGATAAAATCGGATTAAATCTACCAGCAGGGAGACGCAAAGCTGCCAACGTTACTCTCCTGACGTCACTGGTGGAAGGTAAGCTTCTGATGATAAATATATATATATATATATTTTTTTAATAAGGCAGGTGTTTATTGTTGCTACATGAGAGCCATTCTAAATCAGCATTTGCATTCATCCGTGAAAAGGAGAAAGTATGTTTTACACGCAACAAAGCTGAAGGATAAAAAAAGAGAGAGAACGGATTCCGTTTTTGTGGGATTACAGGAACCCCTCTCTCTCTCTCTCTCTCTCTCTCTCTCTCTCTCTCTTTCTCTCCTTTATACCTTTAACAGCACCACTTGTCTTTAAATTTGAGCATGATGTGAATTCGAATGTCTTTGTTGGGCCTACATTGTCATATTTGCAAAACTGTTTTATGGCACTTTTATGTAGTTGCTGGATATATTGCACTACTGGAGAAAATACTATGACTTTTATTATTATTATTGTTTTTATTATTATTATTATGCGTGTATCCTGTCCTTGTCTGCCTGATGCAGTTGACCTGTAGGTTGAAAGCCTATTATAAAATATAAATGAGTTAATTATGCTGCACTACGAAGATGCCATCGCTGTTGAATAAATCCATTTTGCTTGCAAAGTTGGAGGTGATTATTCCGTGCAGTGGTATTTGGTGTGCCATGGGTTTTAAAGGTGAAAGCTGGAGACGGTTCATTGGTTTCTGTTAATCATTGCCGCTGAAGACCGAATGTAATATTCATCGTGCTTCATTGAAATTTAGTCTTGTATGGTAATGAGCCTGAAGAAATGTATGATTCCTGCGAGATAAGGGCGAGGGGGTGGGGGTGGTGGACACGCAAGCAGACGCTGATTTAGTCGGAGGACACTGGCTTTCTGAAGTGCTGTTATTGTTTATGATCTGCTCCATTTTATGGAAAGCAGTTGAGTAGAGTTGAGCTTTGATGCTAATTGGCGCATGCGTTCTTCCGGATTCTAAGGCTTATGACAGGAAGGCTCGCAGTAAAAATCCAACTGTTTCAGGAAATTAAAACCAAAGGGGGAAAAATAGCCGAACACAAAACCTAGTCGAAGTATAAGAGGTTTTAGCTGTTTTATATCTCGCAAGCAGGGCACATTTTGACAGAATGAAACGATCTGTTAGGCAACAGTGCATCAATGTGCATTAACATTGTCAGAATTGATAAAGAACGATGTCCTGCTCAATGGCCGAGTACGTTAATTAGATGATAATTATGAAATATGTTAATCAGCCTGCATTTTATTGCAGTAGCGTGTCACACATACTGACTCTTATTTTCTTCTAGGTGAAGCGGTGCATCTGGCCAGAGATTTCGGTTATGTGTGCGAGACTGAATTTCCAGCCAAGGCGGTAGCTGAATACGTGAACCGACAGCATTCCGACCCAAACGAACAAGTCCAAAGAAAAAACATGTTATTGGCAACGAAGTGAGTGATATTCTAACTATTTATATATCTACGCAAATTGCACTGTTTATGACAGCGTTTTTTATTTTTTTTTATTTTATTTATATGTTATTTAATTTAAGCGTATTAAAATTAGCTTTCCGTTACATGGTTGTCAATAGCTATATATATATATATATATATATATATATATATATATATATATATATATATATATATATGTCTGCATTTTGAAACCAAATGGTTTCGTAAAATAACATTTTAGCATTATACATATTTGCAACCTGTAATGGTGAAATAAATAAATAAATTTATGTGTATGTGTGTGTGTTTGTGATGAGAAGCACACACACACACACACACACACACACACACACATATATATATATATATATATATATATATATATATATATATATATATATATATATATATATATATATATATATATACAATAAAAAAGAAACAAACTAAAAATTCTAAGCACGCGCACGCTCCCAATGAAAATATATAAATCATAAAAAGAAACGCCGCGATGACCCTCTGCTTTAGACGTAATAGCACCTAACTTTTAGCTCTGTGCTAAACTAATTCTTACGTTTCCACTTCTTACTGACGTGGGCCTATACGCGACTCTCTTTTCAATCTGAGCTTGAGTTGTCCATCGCTCTGATGGACACTGATCAACGAGCTGCTGTCAAAAGGGACACTCGTGCCACTGATTAAGCCACACATAAGGAGCGCAAAGTCTTATTTTTTTTTTTCCCTACTCGATACGTTCAGCTTTAATTAGCTTCATCCTGACACGCACCCTGCATTGTGTCTCCTTCCAGACAAATCTGCAAAGAGTTCACGGACCTGCTCTCGCAAGACCGCTCGCCCTTGGGGAATTCGCGTCCACAGCCCATTCTCGAGCCCGGGATTCAAAGCTGTTTGACCCACTTCAGTCTCATTTCTCATGGATTCGGGACTCCGGCCATGTGCGCGGCCCTCACCGCGCTGCAGAACTATTTGACGGAGGCCATTAAAGCCATGGACAAAATGTACCTGAACAACAATCCTAATAGCCACAACGAGACGGGGTCGAAGGCGGGTGACAAAGACGAGAAGCACAGAAAGTGATGTCCAGCCAACGCATCCCGATTGATGTACGACAAAAATGCATATATAACGAACACTAGTGATCAAGATGAAACACTGAACGCGCCACCTCCCGATCTTGACATTTTGAAACTTTTTTTTTAGTAACGCTAATAAAACAGTTCACTTTGGGATTCGTGGACAAAACATTTCTTTAAATCAAAATAAAGCAGTGTGCCAATGAAAGGAGTATAGATCCGCCACAGCGGGACTTTTCATGAACTCCCTTTGTATGAGTTCAACGGACTGAAATTCAGCGTTTCTTTCCCCCTCCCCCCCCCATCCCAGTATCCCCATTTACGATTGTAGCCATGTGACAACAAGAAGCTGAAAGAGGAAGATTTTTTTATCAGTATTGTGAATAAACTTGAAAGGAAAAAAAAAAAAATCTACAGCTCCGCGCCATGACTTCAAGAACTGACTTTTCAACTCGACCAAGCGACCAACTTGAACTTTGAATTTCAACACGATTCACGGTTATATGAGGGAATCTGTGTTCATGTATGTATATATTTATTTATGTGTAATTTAATGGGAATTGTAAATATGGTACGTCTGTTTAAACTTCTTTTTTTTATTTATCTGGTGCCTCCTGTTTTAGTGGGTTTGAATATTCGCTTAGTTCTACATGTGGTTTTATGGTTCTTAGAAAACAGAAGTTTGGGGTATTCTTCTCTGGGATATTTCAATTCAGCCCTCTTGTAGCATGTTGAGGCGACACTGAAGCAAGTGAACAAATTTAAAAGAAATAAACATCAATTTCTCTATATATTATTCTTATGCCATTCAGTTTTAGATCGAAGAAGGTCATCGCAGAGACCCCGACCGATGCTAGTTTTGTGTTTCTATCTTCTTGTTTTTATACCAGCTTTTTATGTGTTGTGCCAATCACCTCTTGTTCTTCCCTCAAAGCACCACAAGAGCAATAAATGGATATTGTCTTACGAATTCTTCTTTTTCTTCCTTCCTTCCTTCCTTCATTCCTTCCTTTTTTATTTTCATTTTTTTATTTATTTTTTTTTTTTTATAATAAATTTAACATTTGGGACTATCTGATATCTTGTGTGTCCACTGTCTAAATTGGAGGCGGTTTTATCTGTATTGTATAAACCTGTGCTGGCAATAGCTCCCATGCCTGTCAATGTATTATAGTTCTTTGTTGCCCAGAAAAAAAAAATAAATATTTGATACGCTTCATGTCGATTTTTATTCATTACTTTTTTTTTTATTCGCTGCTTGCTGCGATGTGTTCCTCTCTAGCTCGCTTGCTCGCTCTCTTTTCTATTCAGCGCAGTTACTGTAATTGAGTTTAACTCTCCCTTGACGATTGCTCCATGCAATAAGCAGTTGAACCCATTGTTTCCCTCAAGTATAATAAAAAAAAAACTTACTTTTAACTCTTAGTTCAGAGTACAGGATCATTCAAATATGGCGGGGAGCTTTTTGCCAAGCCAAATGACACGGAAAACAATGAATTCTCTTACGTGTTTGAAGCGAATGTGTGTAGTTTTAGCCCTTGAGCAACAGCGCTCTTTAAATCAGTCAGATGCAGAATCCAGTTGAAGGTTAGCGCCTTTGCCTTTTTCATGCATTTATTTGTAGACGTCACCTTACTTCTCTTTACAATGTCACTATGCTATCTATCCGTGTCATTAAAACGCATCTCTACATAGTTTGTCGAAATCATTTTACAGTTCGTTTGAACGAAATCGAGGGCACGGAACTTAAGCGTTAAAACGAAGAGCAAGCATCCATGTCGTAATTTTACTTTTCCAATTAGTTTAGTCACCGGGTGCACTTGCAGACGTCATGCCAGAACACGTATGCTTATTTTTGCGCGTTGCATAACTCGGTTTCAAATAGAGTTCGATTGCTTATTGATAGAAACGAGCCCCGGGAAAATCAATCTCCTTTCGATCTCGCTGGATTTGCTTGCTGCGTTCTGCCCGTGTAGCCATACAGCAGACCTCTGTCGCAGCAAAAAGAACGGCATGCACCGTAGCGGTTATTCGTTTAATTTTTCTTTGCTCAGACGGTCTGTTCGACTCAGATGCAGTTGTTTTCAAATAACACGAACGGAGCCTAACTGTACATGTCCTTGGCATAATTGCAACGCACAGTGCAGCAGCAGGTGAAGCGAGGCATTGTCTGTCAAGACTGTTTTTGTTGGCTGCTTCTCAGATTGTGTGTGGGATTCTAACCTCGGGCACAATAGCTCTCTCAGAAAGGATACCCGGCTGCTCCTCCTGTTCAGGCTCAGGAAAAAAAAAAAAAAAAACGCGCATGAATAGTCATTTTGAGGGAAATCACAATCATGTTAAATCGCATTCATCGGAATTAGGAATTCCTTCACGTGCACGTGTCATTAACGCTAATGTCATTGATTAAACGTATTAGAGGCCGGACGATTTTTTTTTTTTTTTAACGCGGTGAAAGCATTTGCACGCGGCCTATCAAACGAGCGCAAGAAGCACGTCGCTTATATACATCGGAATTACGTTTTAACCATTTCCTTTTAGTTGAACTACTTGAACAGAATAATACCGCGCGGCAAAATTAAAATACATCAAACTCAGAGCAGGCTTGAGGTTTACGGAAAAATATCCCGATTTCGGTCATATCAATCAAGTCCAATTAAATTCCGTTCAGTTCGGTTAAATTTAAATGAGCTTTATTGGCGTGACTGGGTTGACGTCATGATGTTGGCAAAGCAAAAATATATATTATATAGGCGTACGGATAAATACAATCTAGGAGGAACGCGGGCATGTGCATGTGCATTTTATACATGTAGAAAACAAACCAAAAAAAAAAGAAATTACAAAATACATTAATACAGAGAGCAGTTAGTTTCACACACACACACGCACACACACACACACACGCTTTAGTTAGTTACACATTATTTGACAAATAAAGAAATCGATTAGATAACATTACGTGCCTTTAAATAAACAAATTATTCCAAGTGGACTCTTCAATAATTCAGAATTTTGGCGTTTAGTCTAGATAAAATTTCTCTCTCTCTCTCTCTCTCTCTCTCTCTCTCTCTCTCTCTCTCTCTCTCTCTCTCTCTCTCTCTCTCTCTCTCGTACACACAGTGTGTATGTCTAAGGAGGAGGGTTTGGGTATGAGAGACATTTACGCAAGCTCGTTTGGATATGCTTCTTACTTCTAACCGTTTTATTTTTGAACTTGCGTTAACTTATCTCAGCAATGAAAAAAAAAAAAAAAAAAAAAAAAATCAGCCTAATAACCTAAAGCTTTTTGTGGGCATCGGGCATCCTATCATAGCTGCAGTACTGGCGTATAACACACGCTCTTAATACCAAAATTAAAGTTTTATCATAAACATTCGCAAAAAAACTCAAATAAATAACAGCCTATCAAACATAGAAGTAATTATATAACAAGCGAGTTGCATGCCTCGTTCTTTCTTCCTTGTTGGCTGGAACAATTTAGGGTTTATAGCATATGGCACATTATTAGAAACACGATGTGTTTAGACGTTAGACAAGTGCCTCTTAATATCTTTAAAAAAAATCATCTTTCTAGCTATCCTTTAATTTTAAGGGAGCCTATAGGTTACACGGTAGGCTATTTGGAGGCAACGATGCAAATAGCACGCAGCATTACACGCTTTTACCTGGGCTACCTTTTTTTTTTTTTTTTTTTTATGATTACTGTCGACAAACAAACAAAAACCTTAAATGTTAATCTCGTCATTATACATCACTATTACTTTGACACTGTCCAGTGCTTTAATACAATCTGTATTGTTAAAGGCGCTATATAAATAAAAGTGATTTTAAAATAAAAAGAAGCTTTTATTTTGCCATATTTATCGATAACTTCCAGCGCACGGACAGCTTTCTTTATGCTTGGCAGTACTGGGGGTGAACAAAAAAAAAATATATATATATATATATACTTGATGCTGGATATGCTTTTGGCTTAGTTCAGCACCTTTGGACTTGACAGCTCCCGTATCGAAGCACTGAGTTTAATTTACAGGGTACTTTGTTAGGCTATTCTATAAAATAACATTCGAAGTAATTTAGGACGATCTTACTTGAAACGTATTCGGAAAACATATTCACAGATCCGCTGTTGCGAACAACCTTATAAAGTGAAGTTAATTGAACTGAAATACAGCTCATGGTAAATTTTACCAGTGCTGTTTTAGGAATAATAAACAAAGTGCCAATGTAGCACTTTCGTTAATAACACAATAAATTAAATGCAGGATGCAAAGAGACACTTAAAATGGTTACAAATGAACAAAGCGCTATTTAAACGAATAAGCGCTGATGATTCAAACACGGAAAATGTTTATCTGTTTCCGGTTAGGATATACGATATGACTGCTCATATGAAGAGGGTTGAATGAGGGATGGTTTAGGAAGGAAGGATAGCAAGGTTCGGGACAGATGACACGCGTCCCCAATCGAATGAAGTGATTCTATTTTCAATGAAGTGTAAAACGGTTAATTGTGTTGGGCTTGTAACTTCATCACCCCCTAAACTGAGCCCTCTCGACTAAATAGAGTGGGCCCCCTTAATGTCAAAAGAGGTCAGAAGCTTCACCAAATCACTCATGATTACTTGAGACATAAGGTAATAGATTAGATAACATTACGTGTCTTTGAATAAACAAATTATTCCAAATAGGTGGACACTTCTATAATTCAGAAATGTTGAGTTTAGTCTAGATAAAATTGATCTCTCTCTCTCTCTCTCTCTCTCTCTCTCTCTCTCTCTCTCTCTCTCTCTCTCTCTCTCTCTCTCTCTCTTTCTCTCTCTCATCATTCAGAGCTTGTTAACATTTACATGATTGCCGAAGGGTGTACAGTACTTACATCAAATAAATAAATGAATGAATTAATAACAACATCTCTAAAAATATAGGCTACACTAATCTTTTCGCTTGATGTTCCAGCGTTCTTCAAATCCGCGCAAAGTAGCCTATCAGTTTCTGGACTTATACACTTGTAAGTATATCAATTATAAATACAACTTTTTTTTAGAGTAAAGAAAACAAGTAAGTGAATCAAGGCGAGAAATAAAAGAACAAACGACGATTTAAAACAAAAAAACAAAAAAAAAAAAATTCGAATTCATTTGATTTTGCTAACCGCGGATCTTAGGAACAGATCAATTCGGCGTTAATTCGTTTTTACTTTCAACCAAACTGTACGTCCTGACCTCCTATATCCGATTTCTTCACACATTCGCGTGCACCCCAAAATAAGGCGTCTACAACTGCTACGTTTCGCCCTTTTCCTCCAAATAGTTGATATTCTAGTTTCTGCCTCCTTCTCTCTCCTCTCATTCTCTGAAGCCAGCCGGGGGGGAGTGTCGCCGCGGGCAAAACATATGCTTCTTTCCATTGCACTAATCCAAATTCAGCGTGCAGGAATAATTGCTGGAGTGGCCGTGCTTTCGCAGGGCTTTGTCCCGCTCTGGCTCCCGTCAGCCAGGCACACGCCATTTCAATCAACCGCTTTTGAGGGCTGTCTCTTTTTATCAAACCTCAGAACCTCGCCAGTGATGTGAACATTTAACAAACCGCTTCACGCTCCGACAAAAGCACGTACGAAGGGGACCAGCAGTTTCTGCGTTGTTTGTTTTGTGTGTTTCCTTGTTGGTTGAAG
This sequence comes from Puntigrus tetrazona, assembly GCF_018831695.1. NCBI lineage: Eukaryota > Metazoa > Chordata > Actinopteri > Cypriniformes > Cyprinidae > Puntigrus > Puntigrus tetrazona. Next base: position 11,990,264 of record NC_056722.1, on the reverse strand, counting down.
TTAGGCCGTATTTTCGGGGTTGTTTTCCCAATTTATAACCCGTCTCAAATGATGAGTCGTTGTGTTAATTGTCAAAAGCCCAAATTAGAGATATTTAACATACGCCAACAAACGTCTACCTGATCCGACACTTGCACGACTTATTTACAATTTAGATATTACAACATAATCAGTTAGATATAACGGAATATACAACCGTATCGTTGTAGCTCTGAACGTTAAATCAATCAATCAATAAATAATAAAATCAACGTGACAAAATAATAATATACATGGCAAAATAATGTCATGTAGTTATTAAAAACTGATTTGGTTAATCTGAAAGAGGCTTCTTGCCTGATAGCTGTCCTGTGTATCAGGTACAGTTAGAGAAAAGGATATTATATTATTATCATTATTATCGGTAGGCCATTTTTTCCTGACTTGTTGAACGACTGACTTTATTTCACTGTCTTATTTTTTTTTTCTTTCTGTGAAAAGGCGATGGAAAAATTAGTCGGCCCATTTGCTTGGGAATCGCATGTTTTCACGGAGAGGGGATATAGAAAGAGAGAGAGAGAGAGAGAGAGAGAGAGAGAGAGAGAGAATTAATAGACGTGATAATTTCACACTAAAGAAGAACACTATTTCATGTGGCTCTATCGGTTCCATCAGAGCGCAGCTGTGCTGTTATGATGAAGTTTGATGATGATGGTCTGAATCTTCCTCCAGGCGACTCATAGCTGCAGGCAGTGCCAGTGCCCGACCCTGATAAACGACTTAAACACACACACGGGCTAGCCAGATCACTTTTGTTGCTCTCTTCATTTTTTTTAAACAATACATAATCTTTTTCTTCTTCTTTTTCCAGTTTGGCTCTTTGTACCTTTACCGGACGTGTTTATTTAGACAGATGGCACATCACAAGCGCGAATTTGTTTAAATTTGATATTTGTGTATTGATATTTGTATTTGATAAAAACACGATTTTTACCAAGGGTTAGATGACAAAAGAAATCTATTTCTATTACACGTGCATGGATTTCAATAGCCTGTTTTATTTATAGTGTGTAGATAAATGCTTGTAGTATAATTCCAATACAAAGGCAATACTGTGGTTTACATTAAACGGTGATATGTACTTTGTTTGTATTTATTTGTTAGTTAGTTAGTATAGTTGAAACTGATGAGATTAACCAATTATCTTATTAGTCAAATGGAACGATTGCAACTCACCATTAAAACAGAATAAGAAGATGGTGATGAAACCAGATCATAATTCCATATCTACAATAAGATACATTATTTCAGCATATTATAGACCAAGCCACCAAAACCACCAATAACAGGTTTCTTACATGTGTTTGTCCCCAAAGCGTTTAAACTGGAGGGCTGATGCTGGTTGAAATTTAAAACCAGTGTTTGGATTATTTTATATTTGTTTTTATTATCAATCGCTTTTTAGCCGGTTTAGACCTGTAGTTAGCTCGCCTCGTTTCACGGTCAGAAAATGGACACTAATGCTGAGAAAATAACAAAAATAGCTTTTTTTATGCTTCTCTTCAAGTTAAAATCTGTGGTGGTTGTGAATGAAATTCGGTTGTAAACTGCCTTAGAAGTCGCAGGCCTTCTAAGATGCCTGATATCTCATTGGTTCATTGGTATAATTCTGGTTGCATAAGAATGCAGAGTAAGGATATGTTATATATACATATTCCGTCTACTTGAGAGACTGAACCTATTCAGCATATCATTACTAAAAGAAATACAAACATCTTGGGAAAGAAGTATATGCTGTCCTCCAAATCTTACTCTAAATTCCAATCATAATGTTAAGGGTTTGGTTCATTTGGATGAATTTTATTATCAGATTGATTTGCGTATTGGTACTGAGCACCATTTCATCAGAAAGATATAAGGCGAATGCTTGGAAACTTGTAGGATATGATTAAACCCACAGTATGCCACTGTTTAAAGTTGTGATTTGTCATTTTATCAGCTTCACGATCTTAACCGAGTGAAGAAATAGCCGTATATGCGCCTTCAAAAGTGTAAAAGAAAACCAACATCAGCAGCGACAACCAAGTGATAAACACAACAAAAGACAGTTACACTGTCACTTCCTTCATTGATGTTTATTATCAAATACACAATGAATATCTCATCCTTGACCGTGTTTAAAACAAGTTTCATTAAAGGACTCCATTACTTGTAGAGCCTGAGGCCCGAGAGCGCGCAGGAGAGAGAAAGGAAAGAGAGCAACAGCGAGATAAAGAAGGGTAGAGAGCTGCGAAAAGCTCATTGATAATTAAGTGTTGGTTGCTTACTGTGTGAGGTGTCGCTCTACTTTGCTTACCAATTCAATGGCTGTTGGTCTTCTCCTCTGTTTGTGTCAACATCACACACTGTCTAATAGGCTTCAATTAGAGCAACGGGAGCTGGGGTTAATTATGACTTAACACATTTGATTGAGTGGATCAGATCAGCAGCGATGGGGACTCAAGGGGAGAGGGACTCATTTATTAGTCTCTATTTGTGTCCTTGTTTCACAGTGTTAAAGACGGTGGCTAAATATCTTCGGTGTGGAACTCTCTGTGCTTCTTGTGTCAGATCACACCAGGCGTATTTGCGTGCCACATTCAAACCATGCGCTTTGCATGTCCATAACTGCACGCACCTGCCCCTGTGGACTATCTATAGCGTAATTGGACGTGGCCAAGAGAATAAACGCAGGCCAACATAACAATATTGTCTGCAAATTACCCAAATCACAGATTATGGGGCTTTATCAAGAATAGGAGGTTTGACCCTGAAAGCGTCTAACCATCCCAATGGAAGCCAGAACTTTGCCTGATTACCGACAATTCTGGAAAATTCTTATAGCTGTCGAAATATTCTGTTGCTTCCCTCGGGACATCATCATGGCTGTTTCCCTCTCCAAGTATTCTCGAAGGTTAAAGTCATCCTTCAGTAACAAATTGTAACTTACAGCCCTGAGACACAAAATCAAGGAACCATCACTGAAGAGTAAATATTTACAATGGTAGACTTGAAAAGAATGGGAGGGAAAAGAGAAAATGTAAAGCTTGAAGAGGACAGCAAAAAGAATGACAGAAAAGCAAGTGATTTATACCAGGCAAATTGATCGCAATCATTATGCCAAATAAGTGCCTTCCTCCCACTGTTGAACAGATCCGCACAATAAAAGTAAGTTGGGAATGAAGCTTTTGACAGGCTGCTAATGAATCGCTGTAGGCCCATCTGCCTCAATGCAAACAGAAATGTGGTTGGATCTCGTGAACTGTTACCACTGTCACTGTAAACAATAATTGTCAAACATATTTACTCGCAATCATTTTAGCAGATGTCACGGTTTTTGTTTCCGCCCGGCTTTTGTATCTCTCCTTTGCAGACATGCCACTTGCCCTGAACACACTTTTTGCTTGAATATTGAGCAGGTATTTGCAGAGGTGCTTCGGGGCACAAGGTTGTGAGGGGGAGAGAGGTTAAGAATGGATGTAAAGCGAAAGAGAAGGAGATTATCTGGCCCCCTCATCAGGAGAGCAGCCCGCTCCCTACCCATGATGCCCTGAGGCCTAGGGGGGCAGCCCTGCCTCGCAGTCATGCACCTCTTTATCACCCTAATCTGTTAATTGTGGAAGCTCAATTGGCACATGGTGGCTTTTTATTACAGCCTACCCACATTAACCAGACAGAGACAGCGGTAGAGTCTGAGCAGCCCCAGCGTCCTGACGTACTCCACCCTCCCTCTTATTCGCTTTCTGTAGTGTCAGCTTTAAATGGGTTTGGCCCAAAAGGTGAGGGTTTTTTTTTTTGAGACTACTGATCCCATCTCTAGTTTTTCTTTTACATTTTTCCTTTCCCTCCTGCTTGCTATCCTTTGTGTGACTTGAAACTGAAAAGAGAGAGAGAGAGAGAGAGAGCATGCTGCTGGTTTTTGTGTTTATGTGTTAACCACATGGAGAGGGCCGTCTGTTTCAAATTGCTCTTTTACTAGTATTGTCTGACTTAATTTCCTCCAATCTGATGCTCAGCATCTTTCAAGTCAAAGGATTTATTTTGATAAACGTGATTTGGAAATTAGCGTTGCACACTGGCAATGTTACCCATGTTCTTCTGCATAGCAAAAATTATGTAACTAATGCCTAGTCTACATTATATAACATTTCAAGTAATATCTTAATGCACGTTTCGCTATAGTTTCAGGAAGAAATGTCCACTGAGTGGCGCTAAGACACAGGTTAAATATGTGAACTCTGGCACCTTTTTATTATGTTGATATAGGTATGCATTGATGCGTTTTTATTACTTTAAATATTGTGCACTGTCGCTAAAAGTTAATGCTCTACCATGTTGGAAATACGCCCCTACACCAACAATGTTAACGAATGTAAAACTGCTATAAAAACCTTTTACGCCGATTTGAACTGTTTTCTTGAACCATAGTTACACAGGTTCGAACCGAAGCTTCTTGCCTCATGAGTAAGTCTCCATACTTTGTGAGCTATCAGACAAATCTATACCAAGAGTTAGGAAGATAGATATGAGTGATGCTAACATTCAAAAATATCAGTTTTTAAATCTCCCAGCATATTAATAATGTTAAGTCATAAAATGATATTCTTCAAGTAATTACGATTTATTAATCGAAACTCTAAATTTGTTGGAAAAGAAATAAAAGACGAATAAAAGGAATTTTTCTACCTCAAGTTTTCATTTCCTTTGAAAACTGCATTGATATTTATTGGTATGTATTCGTGCCTTACTAAAAAGTACACACAGATACATATATATATATATATATATATATATATATATATATATATATATATATATATATATATATATACACACACACTTTTTTATTGAGAATTTTTATTATTATTATTTATCATTTTTGTCTCCAAGTTAAAGGTATAATGTGGTCAGATTTAGCCTACAAGGATAGTAAATCCAGTAAATATGTGTCTTTGAAACATACTTTGCCCTAGTGATCTTAATCAAAAACACTTGGGTTGAACTGAAAATTCAAGCCACTAAAAATGTGGTACTGCAAGTTGGTGACAGCACAATAGAGTGAGCGATTTATGACAGGCTATTAACGGTTGCTGTTTTCCGTCACTGCAAACAGGTGTTTAACTAATCTACTCTGAAACCTCCATATAGGAACACTTTCTCTGCACTTTAGTGCTAACAGCACATGTACACAAGTTTATTAAAAACACGCACCCACACTTATACAGCATGCTTTTCAACTGATCCATTATGCATGTTTTCACATAAATACTACATTTATACTTATAAAGTGGCATATCCACTTATACCTTGGTATTGAATAATTCATTTGGTTACACTTTATTTTAAGGTGTTGTTGTTACAGTGTGATTACACATTTAAGAGTAATATTAATAACTACATGTACATGTGCTATTTCATTAGGGTTAGGATGAGGGTTTGTTTAAGGGTTACTTGTAATTATAGTAAGTACATGTAATGTGTGACAAGGACATAAAATAAAGTAGCATATGGTAGTGATACTGTGTCACAATAACTCTTTCAGTCTAGGAGGATCAGATTTAGAAATGTTTGCATAATTAATAAAAATTAAAATGTAGCAATAACTAATTATTTAACAAAACTAATGTACAACAAATGCTAACTAATATTCCACAGGTATATGCAGAGGACACGTACTTCACACAGATCAGAAAGGATCATTTTAACAGACAGACACTGTGTTTTTTTATGCTTGTGTTACAAGTCTTGAATGTTTGATTGGTTTATTTTTTCTCATTAGGTCAGATATTTGACTTACCCTGTAGATAGCTTAAATTTGGACTCCTTGTTCGTCTAAATGTAGTTCATTCCGTCATATTGGTGCAGCTACTGTAGATGTGCAGGCCAACCCAAATAGGGTTTTACAAGTTAAAAGAAGTCTGTACCCCAGGCAACGTTTTATTACAACTACTGTTTACCTCTGACAATACATCGTAAGTGTTTTATTATTAAGTTTGGACAAATCATTTGCCTGGGGTTGAAGGTGCTATGCCATTGAAATGTAATCCCACAGCTGATCTCATTACTGCCAAGACAAACAAGAAGAAATCAATTTCAAGGGAAAGGAAGAAGAAAAGGAGGAAAAGGAAAGTAAAATAAATAAATAAATAAAAAGGTGAAAGAAATGAGATCAGAAAAGAATAATAAAAAAAAAATGTTGATGCAGCATGAGATTTGCTGACACCAGATAGCTTACTGTATTAGCCAGAACCAGAGAAAGTCTTTACTTGCTTCACCATGCTTGTACCTCAAAGTTCAGAACATGAATTGCATACATTGTTTAAGTTATCAAGCACACTGCAGTGCATGTGTATTGTTACTCCATCTACATACCTGAATAGTTAATTTAATAAAAGCATAAAGAAACTGTAAGAGATCATATCCGCAGTACACGAAATACATCATTAAAATTAAAAGTGAGTAAATGTTACATTTTTAAAAGTATGAATGATTTATTACCAAAAAGAAAAGATTTAACTAGCTTAAATAAGCATTATATAATTTAATGACACATGCATTTACATTGACTGTAAAATATACAGCTACCGGAATTCCAGCCTGTCATACTTACAACATGGCATGATGTGGTAACAAATCTAAGATCAGACCAACAATTTTCACATAGTGGATCATAAAACAGGTGATCTGAAACATATCTAGAGAACGTGTACCTGACTACCTGAAAAATATCTGAAATTCTGTGCTTTCTGAATACTTGCCAGTGTACACTTTTGGCATGGACTTTCAGATTTCTTGCCAATATGGGCTTTCTGCCTGTCAATTATTTTGTACGTTCAGAGCTGCATTCGTAAAATCATCATGAGCCAAACTGATCATCAAAAGCGCTGGTGTCAATGGTCTCCCAAGTCAGCTTGGGCTCACAATGGTTTTGGGAAACACAGCCCAGGGTTTCTGACATTTGAAGAGTGGGATTTTCTGGTGGGGTTGGACAAAAGTGAGTAGGCACTAGTAGGCTAACTGATGGACGGAGTCTGACTCAATTTTCTTTTTTTAAATTCTATTGATAAATAAAAAGTGAAATACATGCATAGTAAAAATATTGTGTCTCTGTCACGTTACAAACATACCCAATGTCAACCCATAACCTAAAATCATTCACATTAGCTCCAGTCACTAAATACTGTTGTGGATTACAGTAGTTTAAAACAAACAGTAAAAATCTCACATCAGGTCAATAATGCACATCTGCTCAGCAATACGAATACCAAGGTTGCGAATGCACATACAACATCGACATTTAGTGACATAACTGTCATGATATCCTGTCCTTATACAGAACCTGAGTAGTAGTTAGAACGGAAAGGAAATACGGCTTTATTTATTCCAACATAGAAGTAATTTCAAATGTTTAAAATTTTCACTTCATCATGCTACAGCAGATAAATGTAATCTATTCAAGGCACGTAGGCCCATTTCCTCATCATATTTCATAAAACATAACTTATTATATAGAATTAAAGTGTATAAAATTATTTTAGGTAACACTTTACTTACTACTGATAGTCCGTTTAAGACATTCTGCTAACATGTAGCTGTAAATAAATGAGAATTATTGGACAAAGTTACTTATAGTTAGTAGAATGTCTAAAGTGGACTATCAAAATAAAGGTATTATTTTATTTTTCCACAGACTGGCAACAGCTGGTGTTAAATTCCTTTAAGCACCACACACTACATGACTTTAAACACTGACTGAGCCCAAACCACATTCATAATCAGCCATAATCAGCGTGTTTCCGGTTTTACAGAATGACCATGATCAGTCTGCTCTTGGAACTGAATGTCTTACCGTTACTTGGAACTTATCAAGAATAGGCAAAATCAAATATTGATTATTTTAGCTTTTTGAAGGGTGATTGTGGGCTTGCATTAGAATGGATGGGCCTGGGCCTGTGCCCTTCAGGCCCTTCCCCTGCCTATGCCCCTAGTGTGACTTAAGCTAGGAAAACGACTCAAATTACTTGCAATACCGTTAAACATATTGAATTGAGAATACGGCATTTACATACACAGACTAAATGGTGTCTGTGTGTACTTGTCTGTGCTACCCCACAATGATAGTAAATCCTGAAATGTTTAACAATTGTGGGAACTGGCCTGCAGAAAACAAAATTATTAAAAATAATAATATATGTTTATCTGAAAGCATAACAATGCGAACAGGTTTTTGTAAGGGGTAGGTTTAGGGTAAGGGGATATAAATTATTGTTTGGTCAGTATAAAATTAATAGACATCTATGAAAAGTCCTCACAATTCACAGAAGCCAATGTGTGTGTGTGTGTGTGTGTGTTTGTAAGAGTTTTTGTGAAGTGTGAGTGTTTAGGGAACAGCAGAGGCTATGACAGGGTCAGCATAGCAGAAAGAATGACTCACTGACTCCTGCTCTAACTTTGCCTCTCTCTGACCTTTAACAGGGTCCTCATACACATATACACACGTACACATAATCACAGAGCAGGGGAGAGCTACAGTGCTCATTCACCATTTAAACGTAAGGTAGAAATGAGCATGAACATGAAACACACAAGCAGATCTCTGGCACAAAGCCACTGCACACACATAAACCCACAAAAAAAAAAACAAAAGAAGGGCAAGGTGAGATGCACACGAAGAGGGAGAGCAAGAGAAAGATGGAGAGAAAGCTGCAAATAAGAACCAGCTAACAGGGTTAATGCCTGATGAATGAAGTCATGGAAAAAGTTGGCTGTGTTGCTGAGCTGTGTTGTAGTGGTCTGATCTGTGCTGTAGTTCGCAATGACACGATAGCCAGAGTGCTGGACTGTCAGCTGAGCTACACTGCACTGCCCAGGTGTAAGTCATTTCTGATCAGACCACATTTTTCTCAAATTTTTACACACAATTGCAACCAAATCCATGTCTGATTGTAGCATACTTAAATAACCGACACTCAATGCACAAAATATGCATAAATTAATGTTGCGGTGTGTGTTACTATATGTGCACTGGAACATTTACAGCTCTCTGAAATAAATATCTACACAGAATTTTTGAAAATGGGTCAAATCTACACCAATGTAAGAGCTATTCCTAACAGATTGGATAATATTTGTAATATTATAACTGTGTACTTATTATATATGCCTATCCTTTAAAAAAGATGAAACTATATTACCCGGACCATTTGTGCATTTGTGTAGTAACAATGTGTCTGTTCTTGGCCACAAACAAACTTGAGCTCCCTTTGAAGTTTTATTTACCTTGACCTCAGATCCGTGTTCTGTCACTGTGAGAGCTGTTGAGACCAGCTTGTGCTCAAATATGCAAATAGAAGTTGATTAACCAGATCTGCAAGAATTCAATAGCAGCTTGAACATAATGTGCTTGTGAGACAGACAGAGACAAAGAGAGAGAAAAGATATCATGATAATTCTGTGAAAGTGTCATACAAAGTATCTGACAGTTTGGTGTTAAAAAAACAGCTCACATGTCTGTCAAGCAGAACATTATTTAGCTGTAAAGGACAAGAAACTGAAAAACATGCAATCTATTTCAGTATTATTATTGCTTAAAATGAATACTCACGGTGTGCCAATAACAATTCCACAGGACTGTAAAAGGTGGTGTCAGATATATATTAATATACTGAATTACAAGTATACTCTAAAATAATATTGTATTTTAATCACTGGTTCTCAAAAAGTAATAAACACTAAATGTAAAAAAAATATGTGCATGTTTTTTGTGTGTGTAAAAAAAATCATCAAGCCCACCATTACATCCTCTCACAATGAGAAATCTGTCAGGAAGGTGTTTAATGTGAAGCATCTAAACAGCAGGAATAACATGCCTGTAAAGCACGAACATTTGTATTTTTGCTGTATGCCCTGCTGTCTACGGCTGTGTATTTTAGAGTAGATCTAAAGATATGAAATGACAAGACAAAGAGAGGGGGAATCGCCCCTGGGGCACTTGTGCTTAAAGTCATGTCGTTTCCCTTCATGGCAGGCAGCACTAAATAAGTAACTTATAAGCATTTATTGATGCACGAGTGTGGCATCTGTTCCTGGGCTGAATCTCTGGCTGCATTAAACCCAAACCTTACACTTCAATCAAGTGTCCCCTTTTTCTTGCTTGTCATAGATGCAACACAAATCCTCGAAACACCACAATTAGTCTTTCTAAGTTATAATCATTATTATCCATAACAAATAGTAAAAGAAAACAGCAAACAGTAAAAAGTATATTTTTTTAATAGCGAAATACAGCAAACCAGATGAGAACCGCAAACATCTGATGATAAACGTATGCCTTTTTGAAATAACTGTGGGAGAGACACATGGACATTGTATGTTTGATTCATATCTGGAAAATGTAAGCAATTAAACTATTAATTGTGTTGTGTAGAACGGTGAAGGACTTTATATCTAGCCCTTGGGTAGTCTTTGTGTTGAGTCTTGTTTCATACTACCAAGGTTTTTTTTTTATTGAGCGCTTGACATGATAGATCAACCATAAAGTGTTCACAATGGCCTGGACCGCATCACGCAGTAAATGTCATTTGCCATTAACAATGCGCCAGTGAGGTACATAAACCATTAATATACCCTTTACGACTCATGCTAACTGGACACATTTCCCGTCTTGCCCGTCTTTAATGTTATGCAATTGCTCTACCTGAAATTGATTTAAACCATGAAGTTACTAGAAATGTTGACCTAATTTGGAATCAAAGAACTGGGAAAATACTCATAGTGTCATCTGTCTCGTCTAGGTAAATAAACTCCAAAAATTATAGTCTTTAACATGTAAGCAAATAAGCTGATTTTTAGATAGGGACCCTCTGGGTGGTGGACGAAATGTATGATATTGACAGATGAGTCACTCATTTAAGACCCTGTTGTGGAAAACAATAACTGACAGGCGATCCGTCAACCCCAGGAGTGAGACACCCAGCAAGATCCATGGAGCCGGTCTGGGTCTGCATTGCTGCCTAGCTATAGATCATCAGGGGGAGTCCATTGGGCAAAGATGTGACTAAAGCCACACAATGGACCACAGTCTGCAGGACGCAGCTAAGCAGCTGGGCGTCACCATTCTGAATAGGGGCCTGAGAGTCCCCTTTAGACAAGCCTTTATGCATTGTCTGTCCTTTGCTCTAATGTAAGATGGTCAGGGCCAGTAGGGTTCCTATCATTTGTGACTTATGTGGCCAGTTGACAGTAATAGATGAACAGATGAGAAAAAGAGAGGCAAACATGAGAGATGCTTACACAGAAATTAGAGAAGCACACACGGCAGATTACAAGCCTAAAGCAGTTTGTCTGTGTTTATTTGCAAGGGAGGGAGAAGTAAACAGGATATGTGCTGTATGAATGGAATAAAGTGTTTGGAAAGCTCATTCAGTCAGATATTACCAGCCAGCTTTGGTTATTGCATGAGCTGGCTCTTAATTTGCAGCAGGTCCATTGGCATGTCCTCAGTCATGAGGTTTCAGGCATATTAAAGGCTCAAATGAGGCTGCTGTCTCAGATCTCAGGTTAGATGTAGTGGGGAGACTAGGTCAACTAGGACTAGACTCCTTTTCTAGAGAACACTCAAGACTGAAGAAATTAAATTCTTTAGCTATGCCAGAACATAATTTGTTCCTGTGTTTCTGTCAAGCATGTCCAGGCACACATTTGTCACTGAAATCTAACGAACACCTGCTGCTATTGGTACCACCTCTGGACCATCATTATTTCCATCAAAACTCCACCCATATACACTTTGTACTTAGAGAGGAGTTGTCTGCATTATCTTGACTCTGCCTTCACCACAGCCTTGAACTTTTCCAGCTCTGCCCTTGGTAGAGGAACATTTAATCATATTAATTGAATTCCCTCAGCTTCTAGCTGGCACAACATGACGAAGAGATAGCTGAGTCTGGTGTTGGAGAGTTCACCCTGAGTTCAGCACGTCTTTAAAAAAGATCTTATGTTCACATTATGATGGCACATTAACCTTTTCTTTAGAAGCACATAACAGAGAGATGGATTTAATTCAGACCTATATAGAGAATAATGTGCTATGATGGATCTCTGATACTTTGGGTACAAATAGATCAGTGCGGATTCTTAGCTCTCGCTGTCTTACCACTTGACCAGAGTAACTCAGCAGATTAGCTCTTCATTCATCATGGCCTTGTCACTCCCTGACCCCAGTACAATTACAAGTCAGATGTCATGTGTGGATTTTAAAGTAATGGTTTCCGTACAAATTTCCAGGCAAAAAACGGAATTTTGAGGTCAAATGTTTTGATGAAACTTCAAATCTTCCGTTTAGAGGTTAATGATAGATTAATTAAAATGGGATTAACTCCAGTCCTTCTAACTTCTAACTCCAGTCCTAAATCCAAACCTAGTCCTACCTGTTCTTATTACTGAAATCTGATTGGTTGAAAGGAATGTTGTACCAGGACCAACAAAGATGTTGATCCTGAAACAAGTTGTGCTTTGTCAATTAGGGTCAAAACAGCTTTACAACTGGATTCAATGCTTCCCTAGCTGGGGTAAGAATGTAAATGCATGCTGGGATTAGGATAGCTGGTCCTCTGTGATGTAATGTGAACTGCTCATTGTAAGTACTTCTCTTACTTAATGTTTCTTCATCTTGTGTTTCCTTTACCTATACGATAGTGCGAAGGACTACTAAAATGCTCCCAAGGTGGAGTCTCCTAAATCTAGCTGGGTTTCGACAGTACTGAGAGCACTCAATCTGGTCAATATCTACTTAAATACCACACACTGTGCTAAATGAGACCACCTGATGGTGCTGCCTCCTGATAGTCCTCTTGTGTGGACAGAAGGTGACATATGCATTGCGTTAACCTCTGTTACAGGCCCTACTCTAACCCTTCCCATCAGCCAGGGTCTTCTTCTGTCAGGCTAATTCTGACATGCCACATTGAGGACACAATGAATTAGTAGTGGTGACTAATTCACTGGAATTAGACTCTTGAGGGACCTGGGTAGACCTTACAGCCTAAAAGGCTCCTTCTTATGGCCCTACACCACGGGAGGTCATAAATGGAAACTTCTGCCAACACAATACTATTGCTGTGCTGAGACAAAGCGGTACTTGTGGCTCTTTACGAGGGGAACCAGGGCATCCACATGTTTCTTTCCCACACTTTTCATTGCAGCACTTGCAATGGATTACAACAACGATGGTCAAAACAAAGAAATTGCACAGTCATTGATGGTGGTCCCAAAGATATCAAGAGTTAATTGCTACTCATAGACAAATATGTTTATGATCGGAACTATAAATAGAAATGAATCATTTTTAGATAATATAGATAAGATATAAATCTTATCTTTCTAATTAATGCATATGACTCTAGGGTGAATCTGAAATATTTACCATTTCTCATTGCATTGTTTATATTCCAATATGTGATAAATGTGTTTTTCCATTCAGATTATATTAATCTTAATTGCACAATAGGCTAATATATCACTTTATTACAGTTTAAAGGATGGCCAGTTCCATCATGTGTTGGCAATTATAACAAAAGTTGACTAACCGGTAAGAAGGAAATATTACTGTGTGTATACACAAACACATGCTTTGTCAGTGAAAAAAAATAAAAAATCAGTTGTATTTTAGTAGCCAAAACACGAAAAAATCCCTTTAAAATAAGTGATGGACAGCAGCAATACGATGGTTTGAGCCTAAAATGTGGTTTTGGATAAAATATAAATTCTGCAGTTGTGCAGAACAAAACAGATTTTATCTTAGGCCTCAAGAGAAAAAAGAAGAAGAAAGAAATATATAAATAGGCAAAAAATAAGAGAAAAAAAATCTAGTTAGTGATTAATTAGGAAAAATGGTCAATTATAAGTTTGTACTAATGTCAGCAAGCATGGTATCACAAGTACATGCATTGTGCAAATATTAATGTCTGCACAGTGCTATCCTTTGCACAGTGCAACTGGTGCAGTCAGAAATGGACCAAAGGATTTAGTCTAATATATTAATCAATCAATCAATCAATCAATCAATCAATCAATCAATCAATCAATCAATCAATCATTTTTATTTATATAGCACTTTTAACAACACAGGTTGCATCAAAGCACTGTATAAAGTAGAAGAATACAATGACAGGGATGTATAATGATGAGAGTGAACAACTTGTTATTAAATGTAATCAATTCAACGATAATCACTTTAATAGAAAAGTCTTAACTTTAAAGACAGGTAAGAACATATAAGCTATATTAAATGTCACACATTTCTGAAGAGTTTCTATAATAGGTGTAGTGTTTGTACTTTCTAGACTTGAATGTAAAATATGCAGGGTGTAGTTTATCAGTTCAAGACACAAAGCTTGCAATTAGTTCCAGGAGTTTGTCCAATGTGAATAACAAGGATCATTCTTTACTCCACTGTTGCTATTGGGTCATTCTCAGGAAATTCAGCTCTATGTTGCCTATGACTTGCTACTAATATGATAAACAGGACACTATATTGTAGTCTGCTTAGTGTGCAATGTAGAAGGATTGTGAAAATCTAAAAAAACCCCAGTATGAATATAAAAAAATAAAATAAAAAATAAACATTTATTGTTCCCTTTGCTATTTACGTTCTGTTAGCTACAATTAACTTCATAACTACACATAAAGTAACCTTCATTAGAATATTAGTGTAGAACGTTTTTGTAATGTTACTATTAGGTTAGCCAAAAGAATCAAATTACAAGCACAGTTGTATTTTTAGTTAGGATATATATATATATATATATATATATATATATATATATATATATATATATATATATATAAAACCTGTTCTATGTAATTGCAAAACTGAAAAAAATATATAGGAGATTTGGACCTATAGCACAAGCAGACGTACAGATCATACAGTAATTTTGGGTATTTGCGTGAATGTTACGGTAAACTTGTTCTTTAAAGGGCCCCATCACGAATGTCCCCAGCACATACACGCTTTTCTCATTGTTTTCCTTTATCATGCATGTTTTAATGCGGGTGATGGTCATTGATCACTCAGCCACTGGAGGAGCTGCTGATAATTAAAAGTTCTCAACCCCTTGGAGCCCTCAGGGGCCTCAAGGGCCGGCTGGTCGGCAAGGAGCTGAGCCCACGCAAGCAGTTATAAGTCACGGATGTCATGCGCGGCCACTGATCGATCAGATGCTTAACACTCATTACTGATTGGTCAATTCTGACTGAGTCTATAGTCACCAAATTACATTTGGCCCACGAACATGAATGGCACACTCTCTGATAAGGCTTCTCATCTCATTCAGTGCACAAGACACAAGAAAAGCAAAAGATTGAATATGTTAATTTTTTACCTTACTGTAATCTTGTGTATTTGCTGTATAATGGTTTATAATAGATTCTGCTGTGACATCAGATAACATACCTACATAAGCAGTTTAAAGAAATGTAAACATTTATAATTAATATGATGCTTTTAACTTATGTAAATTTTTAAGTTAAGTATTTTGCACAAAAATTCTGTTGAACACAACTAGTTTATAAACACTTTTGCAATTGTACAGTTCTTACTAAGCAATTAAAATGAATTAAAACACAAGCACAGTTCATGTTTCTAAAAGAAATGGACTTTAAGTACAATGCTCCTTTAACCAAAGTGGTTTTATCACAAAAAGAATGGCATCTATGCTCGTAAGCATCATGCTGTAAAAAAAAATTCTTCCAGCATGACGTGACAGATTTTACAGCAGAAAGCAGATGCTCTGGGGACAGGTATGAACCAAAGTGCTGGAGCATAGCAATCTACATTTAAATTATACACACTGAGTACTTAATGTGTGTGTGTATGTTTGTGGATATGGGATGTAGAGGGGTCTTGTCAATGTGAACAGCATACCGCTCTTTCCCCCCTCAGGCGAAGGCTTCACTGTTTTCAGCAAACAGGTTTTTCTTTCTCTAGTTGTAAAACTCCATCCAAAAATCTGGCAAGCCTGAAAATGTTTGAAAGCACTGTACTGTTTCGAAACTTTTTACAACATTTCTTTATTTAATTATTTGATTTTACATTAGGAATAAAGAATTATATAGCATCAAAGTATTCATGGATTTAACATGCATGGACCTTGACTTTTAACTCTGAGGAAAACAATGGCACCACTAACTCTTGAACTTTGACCTAACTCTGGAGACACCTGATGTGGAGAGGCCCATAAATACCTTGCTACATAATCATGCTGAAATCATTGCTGAATCTGCATTGACAAATTTTATGGCTTGCGAAGCATCAGGAGCTATAAAAGCCCTCGGGTAGAGATTAATGAAAAGCATTCTACTGGAGACAAACACTACAGCTCCAAACAGTAAGACAAAAAGGGGCCATGAAAGCAGGCTGTCAGAGAAAAGAGGAGATTTGCATCAGTCCTTTCTTCTCTTCGCTGGCTCTATCTTTCAGTACCGGTGAAAGCAAAGATGCTTTGAAACGATTAAGTTTAAATAAACAGTGTGAGGCCTGAGGGTGTGAGCGTGCAGGCCAGAGAATCTGATGCTATCAGACAGGTAAAGCCAATAAGCACAACAGCCAGAACTGACCCAACCCTTCGCACAATCATCATCATCTACATATTTATCTGCAGTTTGCTATTCATCCAGACTACAATGCATCCATTTCTCTTTCCTTATGTGAAAAGTACTGTGGTACTACCATGGTGCTGGGATACTATCAGCTGAAATTTATTGGCAATTTGATGTAGGGGCCATTTTAGAAAACTCCCTCACTCCCTTTACTACTGACAAAATGTATGCAATCATGAACTTACTCACATTATTTTATAGATTTGGCACTGTTCGGAATGTGGTGACAAATTATATTTAAAATAAATGGTTTGTTATTATTTATAAGACGTTTACATTTTTCATTAAAACATCTAAACATTTTTTATGTTTATTTATTTATTTTATGTAGAACAATATCGCATGGTTACAAGCGTGACATTGTGTTTATACAACAGTTTGGCAGCACAAATGTGTAAATTAATAAGAAACAATAATGGAGTCTTATTAAAAAAACATTTTGTGCACAGAAATTCCTTCCTCCACACATTAAAATCTCAAGTTGACGGTTTAAGTCATGTGGTTTAAATGAGCCCAAACCCCTATTACTATTTTAGAAAAATGTCATAATAGTTATATAGAATAATGAGTTGTTTCATTGAAAGCTTATTGTGTTAAGCGGAGTATAGTATTGTGAGATAAAGCATTCTATGACAGTAGCCTTACTAGTAGGTTTAGTCCTCCACCATTATACTATTAAAACTACTGCAAGTTGAATGATCTTTCTAGGTTTTAACTCAATACAAAAAGATGCCCACACTTTAAATTAGGTGGCCTTAACTACTATGTACTTACATAAAATAATAAGTACAATGTACAATGTACTGATTATGTTCATAATGTATTGCAAAACACTTATGCTATTGCTATTGAGGCCGGATACGAGCCACCTAATATAAAGTAGGAGCAAAAAGATCATTGCAAGAGTAAATCATATTTGACCATTTAAAGATTCTCTCAGGTTACACTTTTCACAGAGACAGTAGGCCAGGCTCTTAACTTTTGACCAGACAGTATCCTGACGTCATGAACCGCACTTCTTTCTGCAGCCAATAAATGAGCTGCAGTTTGCTAGACATGTATGGAATATGATATTAAGGTGGTTTGAGTGTGTATATGAGATGAGGTGAGGTCATGCATGGATGGTGATCTGTTTAAGTCATTGTCCAGGTAATCGGATAACATCTATATGTGTCCAACATCACACAAACAGGGAAAGATTCAATAGTTCAGTAATACTATTGCTCATATTTGGTCTACACCTGCTTTACTCTTACTCTTAACACTATACTTTTAAATAAAGAATAAGCTAAGATCAGCCTGTTTTAGAACATTACTGGAATGCATACTATAAAGATTTATATCAGAAGATTTTTTTATCTGCCTCAAAAGATGATAATTTTATTTATTTAATGTAATTAATGATTTTTATATGTCATGTTTTAAAAAAATCCAAAATTCAAATGGCATTTTTCTCAAAGCAAAATTAAATTGATTGGTTTTGGTGGAAAAAATGACCTGGGCATGTTCTTACCAGGTCTTCTAAAATTAATACCTTTGAAGTGTGGCCCTCTTGAAGAGTTATTGTGGAATGAACAGGTGGGAGGGAGTTTCAATGAGGGTAACATTAAAGACTAAAATGGGATAAGTGGAATATTATATTGTCTTAAACATAAAAGCCACGGAGTGACAATGACCTCTTTGGAAAACTGCAGCGTTGCTACTAACACTCAAAAAAACACAATCAAATATGTCTAGATGTAGTTTAGAGTGCTGTGTATTAGTATAGTGGTCAAAGTTCTGTGTTAACATCACACAAGGCAAACATGAGTGAGAGACATTTAAAAAGTCCTAAACACTCTAGTGCCCTTGAGCGAGGCTCCTGCTGTAGAAAGGTTAACTGGAATTAAAGTACTGTGCTAAGAACTATAAAAACATGATTGATGACAACTAACCAAGTGATATAGTGGCTTAAAATGCTGCTTTTTCATAAATTGCTTGACAAAGCAACTATTTATTAGTAGTACGTAATAAAATAAACTATTTTAGTGGTTCATAGGTACAAGTTCAAAGGTCAAGAGAGTTGTTCAAATTTATTTCTAAACATTTGAGCAGTCAGAAATTCAACTTCTGAATGTAGTTTTCTTAATTTCTGCAGAAAAGACACTGCAAACAAAGTAAAAAGTCTGTATTGTGTTGTAATGTTGTGCTTATGCTCACCCACCCACTGATGGCTGTATATACAAAACATTGTTTCTTTTCATTGTCAAGAGCCATGAAGACTTGTCAAAACTACATGACAAAACTCTTGTGATGATTTTGTCAACCTGGACGTCTCTCGTAACACCCTTCCTTGAGTTTCCTGCCTTCCTGGCAAAATTTATAAACATGAATCATTGCAAAGAATGATTACCAGAAAACAAAATACTTCCTATGGCTCACACTCTCGCACATCTCTCTCTCTCTCTGTCTGTGTCTGTCTCTAGGGTCTGATTCTGTAAGTGATCTGATGCGGGAAACCCCTGCTATCTGATCTTCACTGTTTCACCCGTCCTTATGGGTAACTAAAACTCACTGTTGACTCAAAAATAATGATACTAATGACACTCAATACTCACCTCTCTCTGTTCTCAGCTCATATTTATTCCACAAACACACTAAAACACAATACAGTTATTGCATCATTAGTTTTTCGTGTTTTTAAAGAAAGTGTTTTAAAGATCTAATGTGTGTATGTGTATCTATCTATCTATCTATCTATCTATCTATCTATCTATCTATCTATCTATCTATCTATCTATCTATCTATCTATCTATCTATCTAACACCCCTCCCTTCCCCGTTTTTTTATTTATATATTTATGACAAACTACATTTTTAGTGCATATCATGACCCCCGCTTTTCTATGACACTAGAGAAAGCTAACTGTAAAAATAAATATTTTAAAATGATAATATTTCAAATTATAACCTTTAAATATTCATTCACTGACAGTAGATTGGGTCTTGGGTCCACGCACTGTTGACTTTTCTAATACATGAAACATTTTACGAAGTGTACCTTTCTCTCTTGAGATGGAGGGTTGAGAAATACTTTCTCACCAAGGCTGTGGTGGAGTATTTCTTCCATTATGTTAAAAAGAAAGGTTACCCCTCCCTCCTGTCTTTAGTCTTGTGTAAATGTTTAAATGTTACCTCAGCCCTCGCCTTTGTGTCAGGCTGCAATTAAGGGCCCATGACTGTGAATAACAAAAGCAGCACTGCTCATCAGTGTCTGGCCCCAGGTGCTATTGACACGGCCGCACTTCAAAGACATTTTTTAACCTCTCGCATTCCCTCTGCTCAGGTATTAATCCACACTGGAAAACATCATCCTAATCCCACAGGAAAAAAAGGATACCCCAAACAGGTGAAGAAAGCCCAGTAATGCTACATGCACCACATACACACGCACACATATACCTTAATGCAGCATTTGTTCATGAAAAAGAGTTAAGTCATGGATATGAAGCGATTTAGCTTACTCCAACATGGGTTTTGCACTTTAAAACCACTGCAATCTGCACAATATTGGTTCACTACCAGCAGAAGTATTATAAATAAATCCTAAATATTTAATAGATCACCCAACACAGTTTTTTTTGCATTAACTTTTCAAATGCGAAGTTTTACAAGTCTCACTTCTGGTGAATCCAATAGATATATATCTGTTAAGAGATGAAAAGCATTTGAAGCATAATTGCATTTAATTCATACTCATTTCACTAGGTAGATTTGTCAATGAATTTAAATCTATGAAGTATTTTCAGCTTTCATCTAGCGTTTTATTGATGTGACAGGATGACCTCAGGTTAGAGCAGGTTATTGGAGCGCTAAAG
The DNA here is from genome assembly GCF_018831695.1 of Puntigrus tetrazona. Taxonomy (NCBI): domain Eukaryota; kingdom Metazoa; phylum Chordata; class Actinopteri; order Cypriniformes; family Cyprinidae; genus Puntigrus; species Puntigrus tetrazona. Next base: position 11,969,730 of record NC_056722.1, on the reverse strand, counting down.
CACAAAAGTTCACCATGCCAGAGTACTGACTTCATTAACACCATGACCCTTGTGCACAGTGACCTGCTGCAGTTTTGTCTGAAAGTTGTCTGATGACAAGGAACAAGCTTTCATTTATCCCAAGTGTAGAACAGGAAGGCAATATGTGTAAAGTAAGTATCACGGCACAGGAACTGATGCTTTCATATTGATAATTGTGTTTTGCACTACACTCATGCAAATGAATGTAAATGCACTCCCCCACACACACACACACACACACACACACACACACACACACAAATACACACGCACTTCCTCAAAATATCAGTTTCAGTGCATTCAGCAACTAAACTATACAAACCCTTTCTTCCTCGAGTCTAGCTCTCTACATCCATTTATCAGCATCTAAATGTTTCCTGTGCATCTCAGGAAATGAACAACAGAAAACAGTAGACAAAAATTATACTCAATCAAAATGCTGCCATGTTTCTGATTAAAATAAGGAAGACTTTTATGTAACAAGGGTGATGCACGCGAGATGTTCTTGTAAGTCATCGCACACTTTTCAAACCTCATAAGAAGAGACCTTCTGCTCTCTGCTTTATTATACACCCCACAGCGCCCTACATACGCTGCTTTGATCAGGTTACACACACACACACACACACACACACACACTCACATTCTTCCTAATTAGGGTGATTCTCAGGAAGATTTCAGAAATGTCCTAATTTTTTTTCTTTTTTTTTTTTCTTTTTTTCTTTTCTTTTTAAACTGGTTACACACGTTTTCAAAACTTTGCCCTTTTTTCCCCCAAAACATTACACATAAAACATAAAATGCAAAATGTCTCACATCTCTTGCAAAACGAAGCACTGCATTTAATTTCAAACTGAACATTTTTGTGTGTTACATACAGAATTGTGTGTTGTGTTTTGCAAAAAGTGTTTTATGAAATCAAATGCTGAAAATTATTGTCCGGCTTTGCAGATTTGGTGTGTGGTTCTGGTGTTTGTCCGTCAGGTTTAAGAAATTGTGTGACAATAAAGATTTTGTGTGTAAACAGTTGAAAAAAAAAAACCTAAAAAAACCCCCTAAAATTATTGCTAAACTAAGAACCTTGTTTCACCACAACATGCCTACATTTCTGGGATGTAACAAAACTGTGTGCCAATACAGTGGAATGTGAATATTCAAGCAGTCAACAGTTACAGTGAATTATTTCTAAACTGTTATACCAATCCTATGCAGCCATGCACAATAATTATTTATCTTTACTGACCTTAAAGCAATACTCAATTTCCACCCTGTAAGAACAAAGTTTAAAATTCAAATAAACGTGGATAGATAACTGAGATAATTGTGGTAGTATCATACAGTTTGGGTGTGTCTTGTAATAAATCACTCCTTGCAATTAACCCATGACAATTCTCTTTGTTATGTACCAACCCTGTTTCACTCAAAATGTTTTAGGGTTAAAGGTGAAGAGCACAGAATAGCATAGAGAAACTGCTTTAGCTAGAACACAACATTTCACCACATAAGATTATTTACATATTTTTATGATATAACAAACATAAAATCATTCAAACATAAGGAAAACCCTTTAATCAACTAGTTGTTAAGATTTTTGATGTTAATGGATTACTTTATTGCAGATTAAACGTAATGTAAAATATTAACTCAGAAGTACCTAGCCAAAGAATTTTCATGTAAATGTAACCTAAAAAAAGAGTACCCTAAAATACATTTATTTAATTCATGTATAGTTAAATATTGCTGCAGAGTTAAATATAGCTTGAAACTATGTAGACTATATTGAGATTAGGTTAGGTATATGTTTGATGGTGTAGATAGCTTTAAGGGTGGCCTAAGGTGTAAGGCATGGGTCAACAGTGTAATTATAAATGTAATTACATAAATTAAATGTAATGTAAAAAATGTATATACACAAAAGTTACACTACATTATTTATTTAAATGTAAGTACATAGTAGTTAAAGCCACCTAATATAAAGTGGGATCCAGTGTTTAAATGCTAAATATTTAAAGTGTACCAAATGTTATACTTGCAATAGTTCTACTTTTGCACAATCAAACATAATTTAATATCTTTATACCAGTCTATTAAACAAAAAGTGCAACTGCAGGGTGTTTTATTAAGTACATAAATATGTAAATGCAATATGCTATATTTCAAATAGATTTATTTTCCACTAGGGTAAAAGGATAAGCATTCACTTTTAACCAAGCTGAAATAAAGCAAAAAAAAAAAAAAAAAAAAAAAAAATTAATTCAGACTAGTTCAGCAAAATTGTTTAAATCTCTAAATATAACAGCTTAGTAAACTAGAAGTACAACTGCAGCATGTTTTATTAAGTACATAAAAATGTAAATGTAATATACTTTTTAATAAGACGCATAAGGGTCTTGCCATTTAAATGCAAAGTTGAAACGCAGAAAAATTCCATATTAAATTTTTCATGCATATAAACAATTCCCATTAGGTCAAATGGCTTACAAAATTAAAAACTTTGGAATGTAAATGAACGTTCACTTACATTTACTTTTTTCCTCAAACATATGGTTGGTTGAGATTCAGTTACAAATATTATGAGACAGGTTTATCTTCCGTGTTATAGTATTTTTATTTTTATTTTTATTTTTATTTTTTTTTTTTTTTTTACATTTTTCTGTCAGCTACCCATATGCAGAGGCAAAATGAGCTTGAATTGCAAAGGATTGCTTGGCCAGTATAATACTTTCCAATTACTTTCCAGTTATGTTGAATGACACATTATTCTGCTTTACCGTTTGTGTAAAAACATGATGTAACATTCATATAATGTAAAAACAAGCTTTGCATGTTCAGTGAAAACTTGAGGAAATTCATCATCCTGATGATGACAGGGCTAAATGTACATATTCACAATATCTCTCATCAGCAGCTTGTGAAGAATTTCATAAACTGAGGTTGCTCAGCCGTGACCCTCTAAACTGTCACACATTTCAATAGAGTAATTTAAGAGCTGCCAGTAAAGTGAAACTACTCCTCACGTTGACACAGTGCTTTAGATCAACAGATTAGAAAAGCAGAAAGAGAGATACAAGAAGTTTAATTTTGAAATGTGCTAAAACCCCAATAGATCGGCTTATTGTATAAAATATGTTTACTATCATTCATTTGTCATTTTATTTTAATAACAATTTTATTTTATTGTTATTTTTTTAGATATACTAAAGGTCATAAGTATGGAGACACTTGACTGAATTTATATTTATATTTATATATATTCAAATACAGAATACAGTCCTCTAATAAAAAAAAATGAGAAAAGGGAACAAGATGCACCTCATTCAGACAAAGGGTTTTAAGCAGCTATTTTTAAATCTGCTGGCTTAAATATAGGGGTCATTTAATTTTTTTTAATGGAATGTTTTGTTATTTTGCCATGCGTGTAATTTTACAGTTTTGATTTTCTACAAATTTTGAAGTATTCTACAAAAAAAGCTATATCGGGTGATAACTAATTGTTTCCAAACTTTTTACAGACCATGAGGGTGTTGTGCTTTATTGTATTTCTACTACCTGCGCACTTAGTTAAACTTTGAGTTCAAATTAGAACAATTCGTGGAATTCAAAGCTTGCGTGTAATCTGCTTCACATGTCAGTGCTGTCACATGGGCAATCAATGTAGACGTTAAATATTAGTTTTGCTTTGAAGGGCTGTAGTGTCGTGTATTTGCATGATGGCAGTTGTCTACATGTAAGAAAACGCTACACTGAATGCCACGTATGGCTTCCTCTTTATCTGTTACTAAACTCAGTAACTAGAGAAATACAAGAATGAAATACAGATATGAAGATATAAATAATTTTCCCTGAGCAAATTGGCACCAAATTGCATAAAAAAAGAATCCCATGAGACGTGGCTCTAAATGTGATTTCTATGGTGATTTTGTCATTAAAGAGATGTGGCTATATATCGCAGAAAATAATAAGGCTTTATAATGATAAGTGTTGACATGCTAATAACGTAGAGGTTTAATTTGTCCTAACAGAAGGGTCAGGAGTCCTCAAGACAAGATGTTCTCTCAGTAGAAACCTGTTTATGCTATAAATCTAATCAGATGTGAGCAGGTTCCAGAATAGGCAAAAGAGATGTGATACACACAAACCCTCTTTATGAAGCATCACGGTTTTGATAACAATATTCAGGAGACATTTGATCTTGCACAGAAAAAAAGACAAAAAGTTGATCACAAACTGTACTATATATATAATAAGTATTTGGACATTATTAAGGGAGAAAATTTTCTTTAAGGTCACCTCTGAATGTTTCCATTTTTATAGCATAGTATAGCATTGCTATAACATGAAATGTCAAAAACAACCCGTTTTACTTCCATAATAAGACTTACTAAAAGTAAAACAGAATATTCAAAGAAGGCCGTTTGACTGCTGAATGTGAAGTTTACAAATCAAAAGCATTTTCAAGCATTATTACCAATTATTGCTATAATCTACAATTCATGGCCGACCAACATTAACCTTTGACAAGATTTAAGAGGGTTACATTACGTACAATAGCCAATGCCTAAAAAGTTGTTTGTCATTTGGTTAAAATTAACTAATAGTTTGCATGGCCTTTGACATCAATTCAACTTCTTGTATTATCTGTTTCAGTTAATGCTATGTTTATACATTTAGTTTAGAGACAATGTAATGTTTTATGGACCTGTTATAATATCTGTGTGTAGGTTTCATTCCTCTTGAAAATGCGTGCCTCTGCTTGTTTCAACATAAGCGCAGCTTGCTTTGTAATTCATAATCAAGCACACTTCAGGTGTTCAAATTTTGTGTTTCAAGACCTATTTACATGACACTTGTGTGTTCTTCAACTGGAACTTCCTAAAGAGAACACAAAGAACGTCTTGATTTTATACCTTGACTGAACTTTACTTCCTGAGCCAAGCCCTCCCACGTGTGTAATCGCAGCTTTGGTACCCGTGGCTCACAGACGTACCATCCCAGCTATCCCGGTTCCAGCACACTCCCTGCGACACGCTTGCATCCCCCTCTTGTCTTCTCTGTCTGGGGCGTGTGGATACAAGGCCATCTGGGGGGCTTCAGTAATGCATTTACATACACACACAAATGCATTCAGGGGTGCGTCACAGCAGTGCATATAATCAAATCAAAGGGAAATTTCCCTAGTCTCTGGACCGAGCTTTGGGCTTCTTTCTGGAAGTGTCACGAATGTAACAAAGAATGAAGAAAGAGAGAGTGTGGCCCCAGGGCCTGGGATGCATGCATCATTCCCCTCTGCTTCTCTGACCGCATCCACCCATTGGGAATGGCTGTTGACCTAGACTAAAGCAGTGGGATTCAGTGGCAGCATCCTTAACCTGTGTGTGCCACCTCCACACTCACCCCGTCATTATCTGACTCCAGCAGTTCTCCACATTTTATCTCTTATTTATGCCTATTTTCAATTCTAGTGCAGCAGTGACCGCCCACATTTCCAGCACTTTTGTCAGTATTTTCCCCATTCATGATCTCTATTAAATTTCATAGAAATGAACAGATCTGAGAAGAAACAAAAACTTTGATTTAAACATTAATTTGGCAATGAAATACTCATCCAATCATAACTGTGAATAATGTATTGACAGCAAGCAAGGCAAAGTGACTTACTGTTTTGTTTATATTTACAGAAATAGGAATAGAACATTACCGTTTCATGAACATTCTCAGTGCATCCAAGTTTTTTTTTGGCTAAATTAATCCTGTGCAGCGACCAAGTGCCTTCAGAATATGAATTAAAATACTATGATTTGTTGGTTTTTCTTACTCAAAATCATCCCCTGTTGTTAAACGGCCACCGTTATATTTGTTTAGAACTATTTACATTTTTTTTCACTTGTAAAAAGTGCTTGATCGGTGCACATTTCTTGATTGGTCACGGAGCTGCAAATACAAATCAAAAGCAATGCAAAAATACATTCAGTCCATTAAAAGATCTCCAGAAGACAACAGTGTCATCATTCAGCCCAGTTCAGTTCAAGTCTTGGCAAGGGAACAAGGCTAATGCTAATTTATTGGTTGGCCTATAAAATAAGTCATTAATATAAAACACTATTCTGTCCGCTCATTTTCTGCTCACCTCATGTCAATCCTGTCTTTCCCTTCCTGTGTCTCTTTAGATTGGATCGTTCTGTTGTGTCTAACATTTCAGAAACTAAAGTTCATTAATCATCACATGTAGTTCTGACAAAATGGACCATGGTGTCCACTAGAATGCGCACAACGGTCTAAACACATCAGCACGCAACTGCTCATTACAGATGATCAGGGGATCTTTCACAGTGTGAGTGTGTGTGAGCATGTTTCTACAATAAGTCATCTGTTAAGATGGACTTTGTAGGCATGACGCAGACCTCCAAGTATGCATGCTCAATGGAAGTGGTCATTTCTCGTTTTTTAAAGCTGTTTCTGGCTAAATCGAATTATAACCATGGCGCCTGGTTGGCACATGCTATCAGGAAAAATCCCCCAAAACAGCACCAGCTTCACTCATGTCTGTCATACTCATACCACTGAGTCATGATGAATGAGCCACTGAAAGGGGCTGGTGATATTTTGAGCACTGACTAAACACAGATTGACACATGAAGCAATGGCTCAAAAAGCCCATAGTAATTTATTAAATGATGAGATGGGGCTGAAAAGGTGCATGAATAAACAAATAAATAAGAAAATAAATGGATACGTGGACAACTGAATAAATAAAAGTATTAGTATATCACTAAATAAAATAATGATTTAATATTTAAATGAGAGTGTTGGAGCAAATTTGCTCAGGGAAGATAATTCTGTTCTCAATGGAGACTTGTCTGATAAAGCCACACATAAAGAAGAAGACAAACGTGTGTGATATTCTCTGCACAAACATATTGTACACACTTGGACAGGAAGGAAGTAGAAACACACACATTAACACACTGACACATTAATCTATGGTGCTACATGACAGACAGATCCATGAATGTGTTTGTTTGTGTGTTTGTCTGATCAATAGCCATCAGTGACCCTCCGCTCGGCTCTCACAGCTGTGATACACACATTGAGTGTGAAGTCAAAGCGTTCTCTGATTCAGAGAGCTGTTTTTTGATCTGTTTTTCTGCTTCAGTCATTGCTAAGCATGCAGTTTTGATCAGCTGCCACACACTTCTGTCAAAACACAATTATTAGCTATAGATTGAGACAGCCCAATTATTTTGTTGAAAAAAAAACTAACAACAAACTAACTAAAATCATTAAGAGTGAGGGAAAATTAAGCAAACTACTTTTCTAACAAACAAAATATTCATATTAGAAAACCAGCAAAATGGTAGAGTTCTGAACAGGCATTAATTTAAAGCCTGAACCTGGCCCATACAAGACCCTCTCAACTAATCTAACTTAACCTAACTAATGGTTAAATTTTAAGATCAAATTCAAATTGAAATCAAATTCACTGACTGTCTTTTTCTTTTTCTCTTAAAAAAAGACCCAGCTAATTCAACAGTTGATTGCTTAATCTGGTATTAGCAAAATGCTATGCTACTATACTTTTATACTTTATACTTTATACTTATAAAAATCACAATGAAAACACATACTTAATAGTATAATAATATTATCTATTGGAAATTAATATGATATGTTTCTCAAAAATGGAAAATCTGTCACGGTGTGTTTGTGGGAAGGAGCACTCGACAAGAATATTACTCTTAACAGTCTTTAATATTGCACAAAAGAGTAAATAATAATACAGACAGGCAGGCAGGTAGGCAGAATTCTATAGGATCCAAAGCACAGCCATAATGACGACCCATTGTGGAGCCGATGAAGGGAAGAGCCATGGAGGCGGAATGGCCATCGACTCCATGGGGCTGACTGACAGCGGTGGAGCAGGTGGAGGAGGAGACCAAGATGGAGACGGAGAGCCGAAGAGCAAGGGTGACAAGGGTGGAGGTTGGCACAGACTACCGATGTAGAAACAGGATTCAGAAGGCCGCAGTTGACAGAAGAGAGAGGTGGAGACGGAGGGATGGAGGAGCCTGACAGAGCTGAAGGGAAGGTGGGACAAGGCGAAGCCAGAGGAGTGGAATCCCAAGGCGATGGATGGACGACAACAGACCAAGGCAGAGCCAGAGGGACGATGGAGCCTAGTGGACTGATCGACCAAAGTGAAGAGGAGGGATCTAGGAGCCATTGGGGAGCCGACTGGTCCACAGGGCGATGTGGAGTGCTGAGGGTGAGCATAGGGGCTGCCAGGAGACATCGATGGAGACTGGAACATTATCTCTTCAGGAAAAAGTTCTTTAGGCGCGATCACTGGAGGGGGCAGACTCTGTGGGGCAGACTCTTGGGGGCACTTTTGAGAAGCAGTCTTTGGGCGACTGGCCAAGACCGGTGGGACCTCAGGATACCTGGCCGGAACTGGCAGGGACTCAGGACACAGGGAAGGGTTAAGGTCCATCTCCAGGTCCCAGTCCTCTAGCTTTTCTTGTAGATCCAGCAGCCTCAGATGCATAATCACCCTCAGCCTTGGTGCAGTGGGTGGGGCTACACTCCTTGCTCTCGATGTACCAGGCTTTCTCCACCGTGGCGTGCTCTGTTGCGACTCTGTTGGTCTGCTCACGCCTGGGCTCAGTGGTCTCGTTCTTTCTAGCGATGGCTCAGTGGTCTGACTTTGATCCTCCAGTGTGCTCTGGTTGTTGCTCCACATTGCAGTGACATGGTGGGCTTGGCTCTGGTTCCAGAGGAGGGCTGGAGCACCCGCTCGATGCAAGCGACAATGCTCTCTCGAGGATGACTAAATAACTAACAATAAGTCTGCTAAATGACTAAATGCACAGGAAACTGTCCAGGTAACATTGGCGAGGAACACAAAATCTTCCATGTGGTCCTTGAGAGAATGTACCCCCTGCTCCAGCAGGAGAATCCGGGGAAAAAAAACATACTGCTTACTAACGGTCCAGTCTTCTATCACGGTGTGGTTGCAGGAGGGAGCACTCGATGAGAATATCACTCTTAACAGTCTTTAATATTCAACAAAAGAGTAAATAATAATAATACAGACAGACAGGCAGGCAGGCAGGTAGGCAGACTGGAACCACAACCATACATAAACGAGACCAGATGATTTGACATAGAACAAACAGGAAATTATATAGGAAAAGGAAATTACTTAATTAAGCACATGGGGCATGAAAAACAACAACAAACTAGCCCTAACATGTGACAGTGTCCCTCCAAGCTTTTTTTTATTTGTGTCAGATTGAATATGGCATCTACCCTGACTAAGGTCTATTGCGATTTGTGTATTACACTTGTAGTTAAGTGCATGCACAATCTGTAAATATACAGGAACAAATGATTGTAAATAAGACATGCAATCAGAGGGCCAACTCTAATGAGGAAGTCAGTCACACGTGTGGAGAAGTGTTAGCTATAGAAGAGAATAGTGTTAATTGCTGTGCTAATTAACGTATGATTGCATTGCACTTGTTTTGCACTTGCAGGTGATTAAATTTTTAACGAAACATATTACTTGGCACAGTTAACAGGTGCCCATCACACACACACACACACACACACACACACACACAATACACAGACACACTGGTGGGGGAAGCAGGCTAGATTCAGTCAAGCTGTGCTGCATTGGGGTAATATGCAAAGAGCAGCAACCTATTAAAAATTGGCGCGGCATTCTGGGTCGTCCAGATGCTGTATCGAAACCCACCGAGGCGTTATCAAAAAATTAGGCAAAGTCCCGGCTGCCAACTCACACCAGTCCACACTCTTCATTTAGAAAACATGAAGCCACCACAGGGACAGCGTGTGCTCAATATGACAGCGAGTTTGGCGCATGATTTATTCTGTCCCTGTCCGTGCGGGAAAATCTGCATCTGTCACGCATGCAGAGCACACGTGGGGATCCGATACTACAAGATCTCCCGAGTGAGGAGTTCAAATCAGTAATGCAGTTAAAATCATTAGAAACAATTTTGACATCTGGGTAACACTTTACTTAAAGGACCAGTTCTTACTTTTAACATATTGCTTATTGCTCATTCATATTGCTAACATATTGTCAGTTTATTAGTCTTTATTAAGCATATATTAATGTCTAGTACTGCATGATCGTATTCTGGATCCCTTATCACTACCCAAAATCTAAACTTCCAGTCTGATCTCTTGGAAATTCATACATATTTTACAAGGTGGCTAATTCAGCAAATCTGTATGACCTCAATTGTACAATTTCATACAAAAGTTGTATGTATTTTATGAGTTGCCAATTCATATGAATGTGCGCAAAGGATCTATACGTAACCCTGTCTCTAAATCAACCCGTTATTGCGTTTAGACAAATCATACAAAATCGAGGGAGGTCTTACAAATTTGTACAAATCAGCAGCCTCGAATAATACGTACAAATTGGTCGTGAGTCAGTGTTGAAACTTCACAACTAGATACTAATAATTAATAAGCATCAAATTATTGGTTGTAAATCTCTTAAAAGCAAATATGTTAATTGACGACTGTGTAATTTATAAATCAAAGGGGATTTATGGGAAATGTAGTTTGGTTTGTTAAAGTCTTTCTCTTGACAAATCAAATGAGTAGCGTTTTCAAGCAAGCATTGTCACTACTATTATGAAATACAAACAATATTTATTTATTTTGTAATGATAAATAGCTGTAAATCACCTAGTTATAGCACCAAATAAACATGAATGAACATCAGAAGGTATGCTGAAAGAAAAAGCACTTTCAGTGTTCATAAACATTAGTCATAATAGAAAGAAGCTTTTTGATAAGTATGTGCACCATTTTGCATGATTTTCTAAACCTAAACCTAAACATAACTCTTACAGAACACCTGTATTTTTACACTTTCAGCTAAATATGATTTACTACAGAATGGTTCCCATGTAGCACAAATAAACACACATGCACAAAAGAGCTATGAGAAACCTTTCACCTCCTTTTTTTCTTTTGTTTAATGAAAGATTGAAATCAATATACATGAGATAAAATTGTCTGAACATTTCTATTTTTTATATTGTCAAAACGGTCTTATTTTTCGTTCTTTTTTTCAGTGTGTTTGAGATCGATGGGTCTAGGAAAAAAATCAATTCTGGGTTTGGAGATTGCATTGATCCTATCCAAATTCAAAGTCCTGTGTGGGAAAACAGGTACAACTAAAAATAAAGAAAAGAAAACAAATCGAAACATATTTGAACATTGAATACAGATATGTTCAAAATAACTAGTACCTTCGGCATTTATAATTACAAAGGTCAAAACAATTTGCCTTTGCTCTAATTCCTTAATTTCTTAGAGCTGCAGGAATATTGTCACTGCAGTGATGACTGACTGATGGCACTACAAGAACACACACATATACAAGTCCTTCATTAAGGAACAACTTGCCATACACAGCAGATGAAATAGCACATAAAGAGTCACCGGCAAACATATCACAGCTGTATAACATGTTACTATTCACACACACACACACACACACACATTGGATGTATTTGTGGTTTATGAGGACTCTCCATAGGCTTAATGGTTTTTATACTGTATTCAATGAAAAAAAACAAATAGTTAAAAAACATATTTTTATAAAGATGGCTATATGCAGATTTACATCAACCTAAAAACACTGTTCACAATGTGATGTTTTATTAACAAGGTTCGGGAGTTATCTGAGTTCGGGTATATTCAGCTATATATATCCGTCCTTCAAGACAGCATGTCAAATATGATTTATGCCCTTCAAATCTGCACATTTTGTATGTCTCCCTTATCTGACACACCCATTTCAGATCCTGGGCTGTGTTCAACTCCACTTTTAGACACTCATGAACTTCCCAAAGCACTTCCCTTCGGGGGAATCCCCGCTGCCATTTTAAAGTGCATTCCACTTTGCAATGTGAACAAGAGAAGTTTATATGGACAGACCCTCGATCTCTCGATTTTGACAGAGGGAGCGAGTCTGCTTCATTTGAACACTTCACACCACTCCATAGACCACAATGCAACATGATTATGACGTCATCACAGATCGCATTTAATTTATTCCCTAAACAATTTATATATATTTTTACTTTTTAATAGCCTAATCATACCTATATACACATAGAATGCTACACCAAACAAATTTGTTAGGGGATAAATGTAAACAACAAACCAACTGTATAGCTCATTCTAAGTGATCAAGGGCTTAGGACATCCCATTGCATCCCATTCCATCCAGTTCAGCCCATTGCAAGGGTTCTGCAAGTAATGTGCATTCATGCAACATGATCAATGACGAACATCCGAGTGAACAAGACGGAGGGACGTTAGGGAGACAGACAAAATGTGCAGTACTTGGGGCGGATATCCCAGGACCAGGGTTGAGAAACACTGCTATAGCCCAACACCGCTCCACCGCATGCAACTGCAGGTAGCTTGGCCTGGGTCAAAGGTCAAAGATCAGATTGTAGGACACACCCAAAAATGTATGGGGGTGTGTCAGGGTAATTAGGTATGCAGCTAAATGTGCCTTTAGGGTGCTCTGGGTCTATGTGAGTATATGTAGCATGTAGTATATGCATATTGGTCCTTTAATGTGACTGTAAGTCCATGTGCAATGAAGTGTCATGCTTGACTTGATTTAAAATGCCACTAGTTTTGTAAAAATGACTTTGTGTACATTGAATGAGCATTCAGATTCAGCCACCTAAAGAATGTGTGTGTTGTAATGCACACACGCACACACAAATAAAATTAATAAGTAAACAGCCAAACAAACAAACAAACAAACAGTTCTGGCTATAAAATCTAAGCGGATAAGATAATTTGAAGTTACTGGACAAAAAACTGCAGTCATGACATCTAGACATGATTCAACAATGGCAGCCAGTTGCACACCAAGCACATTATTACTCTGATGTTGATAATACAATTAGTACATACCTGCGTACATACACTGCTTACATTTAAGTGCTATAATCGGGTTCCCGGTGCATCTACCAACCAAGGAAACATGAAAAAGACCCAGTAATTTTTTTGCTCTTAAAACACGCCAGCATTGAAAGTGAGGTCATTATGAAGCCCCTTATGCACCAGTTCCAGTTTCTTCTAATTGGGTTGTGACAATAGTCAAGGCATCATCGTGGTGTGGGTTCAGGTGTCACATACAGAGACAGGCTATCATATCGCTCAGGTGCAAAATCCCGGCATCCAGTTGTCAGTCTCTCTGGCATCAGCGCACTGCTGACTGCTCCATAAATATGACACCTTGTTTTGTCCTGCTGGTGTCTGGAGGTGCAGCGTGGCCTTTGAGGGGGAGACAAGTAAACTAATAGGCTCTCTCTGATGCATGGGAACACAGGCTCGCGGCTCAACGATTGCCCGGCGGCGACTCCTGACAGCCACATAATGACTGTATACCTGTCAACTGGAGGATATCTTTCGAGCCATAAATACAGAGTTGCCTTTTTGACATCATTTTTTTTTTTAACTCAGTGATCAACAGAACACAGGCCGCTTGTACCCAGCCTTTTTTCACAAACAAACTCACAAACTCAGACATGCACAGCCACACATGGAAAACAGCTTCTAAGAAAAAATGTGTGCTAGCATAATTGTGATTTTCTGCACTGCACTGCATTTGTTTGTGTATGAGTTGTCGGCAGAAAGCACAATGCAGTCACGATTTCTACCGTGGGGAGACCACCAGAACCCGATTTGTACAGCCTTGGTGAAAGGGGCCCAAGTGGACATGCTGTCCAGGGGCCCAGAAACCATAGCGGTGCCCCTTGGTATACTGCCTAAGGGTTACAGGGGAACACTATCATTCCATTTTCAGGCACAGCAATATCTCTTTCACATCAATTGTTTCTCTTATGCAGCACTGATGCTATTCCTATATTCTTAGAGGAAGATACAGAGAGAGAGAGAGAGAGAGAGAGAGAGAGAGAGAGAGCGTAAAAAAAAACCTTCTTAACCCTCCTGGTTAACAACCACTATTTTGGAGACTTCAAAATGACCTAAAATAAATAGCGAAATGTGCTATACAACATTTCTTGAGTTAATTCATCCTCTTAATTGTCATTTTGTAGAAATTACAAGTGAAGAAGTGAAAGGAGGGGGGTCTTGTGAACTTTTAAGATGGTCTTTACTCTGTATACAAACAACTGGGAAAATTATGCACACTTGTTGTTTAAAAAGAGTGGGATAACCGCAAAAACACATCTCGAATACTGAAATGTATAACTATATTAATATTTAATTATTACTATCTTAGTGAAATGCTGAAACAAAAAACTAGGAGTAACCATAAATAAAAATACCTAAAGACAAAACTAATCATATGGATCCTTTAAATATTTATTTATTGATTTATTATGATTATTGATTATTATTTTTGTGTACAGCGAAGGGTCTTGTGATCACAAAGGATGATGTGTAATAATGTGTAAATGTACAATATGATTATTTCTCATTAAATGCTACCAAAGCTAAATAATTAGATATATGCTAGTAAAATTCATAAGTGAAAATACTTTTTTTGTGTGTGTGTGTATACAGTGGGCCTTGGAATCCCAAAGGTTGAGAACAACAGTTACTTAATGTGTAATAATTTAATATGAAATTTTCTCATTAAATCTTTCCAGAGCTAAATAACTTGGTCTACGCTAGTCACATTCATTTTAGAACTCTATATACCAAAATATCTCATTTATGTCTGTAGAGATGTAAAGTTGCTGAAGCATAACTGAGAGTTTCATTAAGCTACCTGGCATATAAAAGAGCTACTTCTGAGCGATAAATTGTTAGGAAAGCATGTATATTGCACACTAGACCCTGGACACACTCTTTGGCAAACAATGCATCCTTTAAATAGAACAAACAGCATTGTTGTGCGGAAATTCAAAGCAAATGCAATTGCACATTAAAAATGCGAAGCACCGGGCAGCCCTCCATGAATGGAAATTATTTATTCTGAATGCACAATAAAGGTCCTTTTATTTATATGGAGGGTTATTTACAACTCACTAGCTGCTTACTGCCCCTGTAATGCCTGTGATATCCCAAAAGCAGCCACTAAATGAATGCATCTTTTCAAGATCAAGCTGGGTGTTTTTCTTCATGAGATATGTGTGGTCTGCTGCCAAGGTCGTGTTCAGTGTATTCTGCTTTAATATCTTGCAGTGCCTGTACACATTTCTATACTGAATATGTTCTCAATGCGATGTCTTATAATATTCACATAACTGGCGAGAGAGAGAGAGAGAGAGAGAGAGAGAGAGAGAGAGAAATCCGTATCTTTCCTCTACTCTGCACACACACATGAACACTTTCTCACATTTCAATATGGACTACATTTGTGTAAATTTGGAGAGAGAATTATTGAGCCCAATGAAATAAGTGTATGACAGGAAGAGGAAATGAGCAGCCGTGCAAATTAATCACTTCTTTATTAGCGGCTATGCTAATAATACCTACGTTCATGTGACACTCAAATTAATTGATTTAATTGTATAAAAATGGATGAAGCATGGTGAAAGACTCTCATCCTACATTCAACTATTTTGAATATTCTTGAAAAAGATCTAGAATGAATGCTAAATTAAAATAAACTGTTTAAATATACTGAAGCTTTTAGACAGCTCTCACACATCTGTTATTGTGTTGACACACTTTGCTTATACGCACGTTTTCATAATGACAGAGAAAGAGACTTAAGAAACCTACAGGGACACTCTCACACCTGCGTCCAAACTGGCATCTACTAAAGGAGTTAACTGAGCTAAAAACAGGAACAGATGCTACAAACACACCTAACACAGACAGGTGACATTATGTCACAGCAGTGTAATAGTGACAAACACTCACCATATGCATATGTTTATTTGTGCAACCATGAGAACTGTGGCAGAGGACAAATATATTATTAAACTGTTGGAGAGTTCAGAAGAGATGTTATATCACTTGTAAAATTGTGGGAGAATAAACAGACACAATTGAGCTCACTGGGGTAGCATATTAATTCGTCAGAAACATACCCAACACACATATGCAAATGTGAACGTGAATGCTTGGCCTGTTGTATACAATGAAGGCTTTTTCATTAATGTATCAATTAACTGTGCAATACAGTTGCCCTGAACAAACCTGGATGAGTAGCTATACATGCATCAACAGTTCTAGCTTTAAAACATACTTGATTCAGACTGCTGCTCTGCCATAAAATTAATAATTGAGGAGAAAAAAGACTGTCAAAAAAATTGTTTATACAAATACCTTTTATAGTTCACATTGTAGGCCATGCTAAGAATGGTCTCTTGCACTTTTTAATATAAAGTCACTCCTACATGTTCCTTTTAATAACTAAAATGTTTCTTGGGAAACGCAAAATGTTTATTCTATGGCATTATCTTTATTTTGTAGGAATGCATATGTTATTTTTAAAGAGTGTTTAAGTATCAGTAAAGTATGTTGGAGTTAGGGTATATTTAGTATACTGTGCACCTGTAGTAAATTGAGTGGAGTAGAATGATTAAGTGTTAAAATTAATTTTACATTGATATAAAGTATATTGAAATTCCAAAACAAGGCCATGTTATTGAATTAATCAAATGATGTATAAATTGAGTATTACAGCAAGTACATTTTTCCTCCCATAACTTCACCCAGTTTGAGATCATCCAGTCTGTGGATGGTCTCTGGCTTACATCCCCACTCTCTTTGCGTTCTGTTATCCAAACTGGGGCCTGGATGCGTTTGGCTGTGCTCTCACTCTCTGTGGCAGTGCATTGTGGGCCAATGCAAAGCTTGTAGCCCCAGGCATCCTCTGTTTCAGGTCCACGCGGCCCAGCGCTCACAGATGTTCTCCGTTTGATACCGCTCTCCCTGCGCTCTTGGAAGCGTGGGTGGCCAACCATCACGCCTGTTGCACCCATTGCTGACACACTATTGGCTGTGATAGGGTGACGAGTGTTGAGCAGAGGGGCGATAGGCGGTCGACTTTTAATCCTGAGAGCATGAATAATCCCGGTGAAGACCCCTGAAGAGCCAGAGGTGATCCTCCTCCAAAAAACTCAAAGAGAGTGACACAATTTTGCTTTTCATTTTTATAACTGCATCGTGTTTTTAAATATCGAACAATGAAATGCAAGGAGTCTTTTGCTTTCTAAGAATAATTAAAAAAACTAACATGACTGTCATTAGTATTTTGTTGAAAGATCTACAAAAAGTGAGGTGAATTTTGCTTTCATATCAAGTCTGTTCTGATAGGATTGTGGAGAACAAAGAAAATACAAATAATAAACTGCAACTAGCCATATAATTCAGTATAGCAGGGATAGAGAAATATAAAGGCTTACAGATATTGATACTGTTAATTGTTAATTGTTAATTGTAGCAGACTGGAAACAATGAAATAATGTTATACACACACACACACACACACACACACACACACATATATATCACTCTATCACGCTGGTTAAATTTTTTGCATTTGTACTTTGACTTTGAAAGTCCTATGATGTAACAACAGGAATGTTGCTGAGCTGCTTTCATTTGAATGCAGGTTGGATTAGCAGTGACAGGTTCTGTTTAGAGCTATTTCCTCATCCCTCTTCTCCCCCAATGGCCCGTTTACAATGTCTCTCACCTGATGAGAATGAAATCTAGTGACCCCTCATCAACTACTGCTGGAAATACCTCAGTTTCTCTCTCACACACCTTCTCTTTGAACTCTAATCATTCAGACATGATAAATGGAGCAGATACATCAGTTGATCCACTCTCAGGTCAACATATTACTTTTTATTTTTCTCTGACAGAAATAGCTGAGATCAGGCAGAAGAGCTGAGAAAACTACAGAGACAGACAGCAGTTGAGGAAGAATGGCAGAAAACAAACAGGCAGAAACAAACAAAGAGAGAGGGTGGCAGGAGTTTTAATAGAACAAAAGCAGTCAGGAAGAACATGAGAGTGTTAATGACAGATGAAGGGGTGTATATTAATAATGGAGAGTGGAGTGGAATAGAGTTTTACTAATTCAGTACTGCTCGCTCCCCTCTTTATCTCTCTCACACCTTCATACTAGAGTAACAGGGCCTGAACAAGTTATTCAGAACTGGATTTTTCAGATATTCTAAAGAATTTCTGCTTGCTGCTATTATTTGAAGATGATTTGAGTTTTTGGCAAACTGATGTCAAATCAAGCCGAAATGTATTCGTTTAGCACTTTTTACAAGTGGTATAGCATATCCAAGTATTGTCAGTAAGAAATAATATAATTTAGACCATACAAGCAATCAAGCAATAAATGAATCAAATGAATATATTTGGTCCCAAACTAATTCACAACGAATCATCTCCCACAGCCAGTTTCACTGATCAACCAATTACATTTTTTCAATTGGCTAAGGTTTGTGATTAACTGGTTTGGTGTAAAAAAAAAAATCATGCATATGTATGCATATTAGACCAAACTTTATTACATAAAGTACTTGATGATCTAAAAACAGTTAGCTAAATACTATATATCGCTTTGCATGAGTGTACTGTATTTATGTGAATTAAATTATGTGATATTTTGCTTAAATAAGTAACAGCACACATTTCGTCATGATTTTAGGTCTCCTTCATTTACCAAAGAAACAATTTTAAAGTTTAACTCAAGCATGAGTAACTGCGTTCCTGCAGCTTAACTTGTAGAGCATCAAGCCAAGGTCATGAGTTTGATTATGTGATAGTAATAGTGATGTTTGACTTCCATCTTGACCTCCAGTTGCTGCAGGTATTCTGTGTTAATTTAACAGCTAGTTAGTCCTTTGTTCTGTTTATTGTAATGTGCTCCACTGACCTGCAATGCTGTGTCTGGCTGTTGTTTAACTCTAGTGCGCTGGTTCATGAAACCACTGGTGCCCAAGCAATCATGTTATTCTCATAGTCTTGATTGGTGAAACAAATTGAATGCAAATGAAACTCAAAAAGAAAGAAAGGGTGTTTGAAATGGAATCAAAGGTGCAAAAGAGAGCCCATCTGTGAGTGATTGATAGCAAAGAGTTTAAGCGTGTTTCTACAGAGCCACGTTCTCATACAGCTGCCTTTGCTCATTACAGTCGAGCATAACTCACATTGTGATGTCGGCCGTATATGTCAGAGAGTCATCTCAACCCATCCACCGCCCGCTTTTTTTCTGCTGCTTTCTGTCAATCCATCACGGGTCCAGCCACACACACCTGCCACCCTCCGGCATGCTGTAGCTGCAGGCCACAACTGCCTCACCGGTGACTGCTAGTGCACTATGAAGGAGCCTCATTTCCCTGTCAGATGTTGAGTGGGTGCTGCAGCAGCATTTGCCATGTAGAGTCTCAGGCGGCATTGTTTGTGTGAACATAAGTTGGATCATTGCACTTAAAAGCAACGTCTGTGCGCAGTGTGCAAATTCTACTCTGCAGGTTCACAGCAACTATAAGAAGCAATTTGTCTCTATGGCTCCTCACACTTCCTGCTAATAAAAAAAAGAGCTCAGCAAGCCATTTTAGACACGTTGTCGTTATAATTAAAGGTTCAGACAGACGTCACAAATACAGCTGTCCGTTTGAAATGTCACGCTTTTCAGTAACTGGGTTAACGGCACATTTTCCTCAGAGGTGAGACATGTTTTTGTCCCAACGCTTCCAGGAAGACCCGACTAAAGTCTTCATGAATAAAAACAAGGGTTTTAACCCTGCCAGCTTAGCTCGCCTTTAGACAGAGATTCCTCCACCAAAATAAAAGAAGTGCACATTGTAGACGTCTCCAGTCTGTTCGAGGACTGAGTCTGGTCATGGTACTCATGCAGTCCTGGAAAACAGAATACACAGGCGTTACATAGGATTATTGAAGCCACCGTACAAAGACAATGGTGGGAGTTGATACATCGAGAGAGATATGCGTGGAGTGACAGCCATGGCAGGCGCATGGAGCGCAGAGATAGGAGGAATTAGCTCCGTTACAAGGCCGCAACAACAGCTATTGTCTGCGTAAACATCAACAAGAGCTCAGCGTTCCCCAACTTGTGGATTTGACGGCCGAGATTGAGATGATGCGCCGTGCTCATTGTTTGTTAAATGCTATTAACCGCCGCGCCACTGACGCATAAAAGTACGAGCTGATGTAAATGACAATTCCGCTGTCATAATCCACACGCTGATGGGAAACCTTACAGCAGCCTTGTGTCTTAACAACAGATTACTTCCTGAGCCTGGCTCTTCACCTCTTCCCAAAGACTGATGCCACAGGATTTCTGCTTCTTTATACATCTGCTGATGTTCATTCTCCCTCTTTCATTCTTCCATTGATCCTTCCACAGCATTCAGGTTCTGCCAACGGTTCATGCCTGCAGGGGTCCACAAAACCCATTATCAGGTAGAGCACCCACCTCCATGCTCTTTAACTCAAAGATATTTGATTTTTTTAGGGTGTGTATTAGTGAGCGCGTGTGTGCGTGCATACATGTGTCTTTCTTTAACCTTCGATGGGGATTTTAAACCTTTTTTTTAAATAATACAAATTGCTATAGCAATAATAACAATAAAAGTTTACATTTCACGTTGAGTAAGTTTGTATCACAGTCAAATTAATATGTGAAAAAAAAATATTTTAGACACATAATTGCTACATTAAATTATCGATCATTTACTATAACAGAGACCCCCGTAACAAAGCAGGTTAATCAGTACACCACTTTGGGAATTCACATTGCAGTCATTTGCAACTGGGGCTTTATTCAATCAAACAAACCTTAAGTAGTTCAGTCCAAATGAATCTGCTAGCTAAATGATAACCAAAGGAAAGACACTCTGAAATATGCACACATGCCAATTAAGTGAGTAAAACACAACAAGACAACATGCGTCCAGTGCATTGGACATGCTGTGGTTTTGGTAAGCTGTACATTCTGTTTGTTTGAGGGCATGTGTGTAGTGCGGTACCTTTCACCAGGCTGTGCAAGTACAGTGTGTGTATGTGGCTGGCGGCAAGGTTTGTGTTGGATATCTGCCACCCCAGATAATTCACTCTATTGGGCTTTTCAGCAGACACTGGATGGGCCATGGGGAATCAAGCCAGAACATCAAAACTGAGTTGCACTGGCTTACATTCCAGTATTTCAGGAACTCTCATTCATATTGAGATAAAGTAGTCCCCTGATTTAAAGTGACTATTTATACTTTATCAGACAAACGCATTATGGCTTATATTTCAATATATCAATAAAAAAGTAAGAACAGATTCCTTGTATAGGGAGGTGGAGCAGAAGTATATGATCATTACAATGTTTATGTGGCATGCTGGGTCTTGCCTCCTCTTTTGGCTTTGAAACCCAAAGTAGCAGTTCCTGTGACCCAGCCTGAGGGGCAGCAATGCATTGTGGGAGTCAGGTACTTATAATAGCATATCTGTTTTTCAGTAGAACAGACATAACATTGAAATATTTAATATTCAGAAATGTGCACCGTTCAAAATGGCCTTTAAATTTCTATTTATTTAATGAATTTGAAGTGTGGCAGAAGACTTAATGCAGAACTATCAATTTTAATTGAAATAGAATGACTTTTTTTTTTTAATTTAATTATCTGTGTTGTCATATAAACAGCATATGATGGATTTTCTTTTATAACAGCGATGAATCGTGTTTAAAATATTTTTAACTCACTTTCAAAAATTCAAACGTGTATATTAATTATATTACACTGTTTTTATAAGTTATTATTTTTATGCCCTGTGATAAAAAGAATGCTTAATTTCACACAATATTTTTGCCAAGAAAATTAAGTTATTAGAAGTCAAGAAAATTCATTATTATTTATTTTTGTCATGAGACATTTATGTTTTAACTTTAATTGAATACCCTGTGAAGCATGTGGCCAATTCAAGTTGATTTGAACTTATGAGCTGAAATTCTAAAGTTAATGCACATAAAATACCCATTATTATCAAAAACCAAAAAGAGAACTAAAACATCTCCAACTTAAGTGCAAATAAGAAAAAGAAAAAGATATTTTCTGTTAAAAAGATTACAAAAAAGAGGTGAATGTGCGCAAGCAAGCGTATACACGTTATGGTGCGGTTGTGTGTATGTGGATTTACTATGCATGAGCATGTGTCCCTCATGACATCAAAAGACAGAGACAGAGATGAAGAATGTGTCGCTATGTGTGTATGTGTGCGTTTGATGGCACTTGAAGTCGGGTTCTGTCCCCACGTTGCCGTTTCCTGAGGGCTCGGACTCAGAGTGTTGTCACCTTGGAGTATTCCGGGGCCTGTGAAGCGCTCCAGTCCTCTGTGAGAATGTCACGTCCCGCCCAGGGCAGTTTTGACAAACAGAGTATATATTGATACATGATAAAGTATGCTAGAAATCACCCCACTGCTAAAGGCTACTATAGTTTTAATATCATCATTTGAATTAACAAGCATTCTGTGCAGGAATAATGAGTCTTCATTATTCAAAACATCATCCTTAGCCGCAGAGCTCTCGGGCTATTACGGCATGAGAACTTAATGAAGAGAAGATAAAGAAGGGTTGAGATAAAAGTTTCAATGGCCTCACTCAGTAACCAGAATTAAATTTTAATGCAGGGTGGGAGGTGATGGATGGGCACACTAGAGCTAAAGCCTGCTGAGGTGGAGGCCATCTGATGACCAAGTACAGGAGCTGACATATAGATCCTGTCTATGCCAGCCTTTAGATTTGGGTTTTACAATGGAACGTTATCAATCTGCGATGAGATTAACAAAACATACTATGCTTAGCGATTCTACCCCAAATAAATAAATACAATTAATATAATAATAATTTGTATGTACTTTATTTGAAACGCATATAAAATGTCCATCTGTTTGGATTGCACAGTTTTACCATACACAAAGCAATAAACGGCAGCAAATGCGATAAGCATTCGTTTACAAATTTAACAAACATGATTTCTGTACTCCGAACAAAAAAAGGAATAGTGTGACTATTTGAATCTATTAGATTCTATTTCAGAAAATAATAAATCTTGAATTATACATGGGTGGAACACAGAAGCACACATTTTCAAGATTGTATTGGTTACTGTTTAATGGAAGTCAATTAGGGACTTGGTCTGTTAAGCTCCAAAATGACAAAAAGCGCCATACAAGTAGCCTATAATCTGAAATGTAAGTCATTATTCACAGATAATATTCCCCTGTGCCGTAGCTCTGAGAAGAAGTCACGCAGAGTACAAAATTGTCGAGCTGACATACTTTGCAATAACAGCATACAGGTCTGGAACAACATGACGTGACTGCATTTAAAAAAGCATTTGTGTGTGCATGTTTGAATGTGTTTTTTTTTCTCAGGGGTTTCAGACTTGAGTGTGTTTGCCCGTTCAAGCATTGTGAAGCCCGCTGGAGGACATCTTTGTGAATGGAGACATCTGATGAATGAACGGGTCTGGTGAACAATCTGCACTCTGCAAGCATAAAGCATTGGGTCTTGTTGAGAGAGATTCACAAATCTACACATCTCTGACTCTTAAGTCACCATAGAAACCCTCTAGCCTGCAGATGCAGACTTGGACGAGTGTGACACTTCCTGTGTGTGTTTCAATGCTTGAGGAGAACTGTGAGTTCAATGTATCCAACCGCAATCATGTGGAGTAGGCTGTTTACATGACTTTACTAGCCTCCAGGGATACAATCACTGTGTAAACTAACAAGAGAGAGTCTGTGGATAGTAAATTAAAGCAATAAGCCACGGGAGGTTGTGCGTTACAGTGGTTTTACCACGGTTAAGGGATGTTGTTAGGCACAACTTGAAGCGGAACCAACGCTCAATAAATAATTAGATTTGTTAATTTGTTAAACACCCACGATAAACAATTCTTTTGTCAAATTATTTACATCATTAACTGTAGGCTATTTACAAAAAAAAAAAAAAAAAAAGGCAAAAAACAAAACAAAAAAACCCCTCAACTGATCTGGAGACACAAGTGTGTATATTACCTATAGTTTCAGTGAACGAGGAATCATTTATTTTGGGCAGACTTAAGAGCAGGGGAAAAATAATGCTAATTGTCATATAACTTGTAAGTTTATATTGGGGATATAAGGAGATGTTTTTAGCGAATCAGTGTGCTGTATTCAGGTCACATGACAAAGCTGCTTTTATTTTGAAAGACATATTTTGAGGAGTTTGCTTGCTGACTAAAAGTGATCAAGTATGAATAATTGTGACAAACTTTATGAACCTGCGATATTTTTTATAGGACATACAAGGAAAATAAAAGCTGAATTGTTTTCACTTGCAAAAAGCAGCACGTCACAATGATGAGGGAAAAGCACTGTGTATTCCGTGTAATCACATGCATACAGTCTATGATCCCAACAACAAAACTTGTCAGGTCATTTGTCTTTTGAGGAGATTACAAAGATTAAATGAGGGTTTTTTTTTTTTTAACTCTAACATGAAATGTGGGATGATTTGCTTTTGCCAAAAAATTACCGTTGGAGTGATCTGCTTTTGCTATTAAACAAACTATTAATATGTAAAAAATACTTTTTTGTAAATTTAGTAAATTTTATGTATTTGTTATTATTAGTAATCATTACTTAATGAAAACAGCCCAAGTGTAGTTTTATTTATATTATTTATAAAAAAATTAAGTTTTAGCATTTTTTTAAATGAACTCTTGTCTGTGTGTGTATATATTATTATTATTATTATTATTATTATTATTATTATTATTAGCCTTTATACTGGCAATAAAACATTAACCAGACAACATTGTTTGACTTTCTTTTATGACTTCTTTCACACGAACACAGTCTGAGTTTTTTAAAAATGTAAGAATTTATTTTTCCAAGCAAAACTTCCGGCAATTAGATTATTATTTCAAAACTAGAAATACTTTTTTACAAAAACCCATCGATCTGCTTCAGAGGGCATGTGATAACCCCCTGGAGGCATATAGGTTAGTTAAACGACAAAGTACTAGCAGATATATACAATTTACGGAGTTTCAAAATCATGGCCACCATTCATCAGCATTACCAAGCTTGGAAAGATACATTTAAAAAAAAACAAAAAACGGACTGTGCTTGTCTGAAAGAAAAAAAGCATATACACATAGGATGGCTTGGGGGTGAGTAAAGTATGGCTCAAATGTCATTTTTGAATTAGTAAAGAAATACTTTACCCAAAAGTTCTGTCATCATGTAGTCACCCTCAAGTAGTTTTAAACCTGTATGATTTTTTTCTTTGTTCTGCCAAACACAAAGGAAGATATTTTGAAAATTTTTTTTCTTCTTCTATGGAAGTCAATGGTGACCCAAAATGGTGGCCTGGTTACAAACTTTTTCTCAAAAACCTTTTTCTTCCCTTGTGTTCGGCAGAACAAAGAAATTCATACAGGTTTGGAACTACTTTAGGGTGACTATATGATGATAGAATTTTCATTTTTGTTCCTTTAACATTTACACTCTTGCTAAAAAAACCCTTTCCATTCTTAAGTTGCCAGGTATACATTTCTAGTACAATGCACATTAGCAAAAGGTTCTATTTTAATTTTTATTTGTTTATACACACTTTGGGCAGCCACGGGACATTATAAAAATAACCCAAAAAGACGCAACCCATGCACTCTAATTTTTCCTGCGACTTCATTTTCAAAATACCCAAACTATGTGGGAAAACCGTGACCCTGGTAAATACTGGTATGACACAAATAACCTTCCGTTAGGGCATCCATACAATATATATGAATTTATCCTTGGTTAGTAGTAAATACCTGTTTTCAAAAGGAGCAGCAGTAAATACAAGAGCCGTAAATCAAGCTACTCAATATTGCATTCAGCTTCGCAAATGTATCGCCTGTGTTACTGAACACAATGTTGCGTAGCTTGTCAGTGATCTAAGGCTCTCTGTATTAACTGTCACTCCATTTGAAAACAGGTGATTTACCACTAATCAAGGAACTGGCTTTAATGACCAGACGTGCATGAATATATTGTAAAATTTGCTATATATATATATATATATATATATATAAGACAAGAGCCAGGAGCAGGATCAACCAAATACTCTAGGTAATGTCTGGTTTTCCTAATATGAAAGAACAAAATTCTGCAGAGCTAGGCTATGGAGATTTGCTCTGTGTACATGAGATGATTTGTTTATTGTTTTTTTTTTTGTGATAATTCTTGGTGTAATAAACAAGATGTTTGTTGACAGGAGAAAGCATCAGCGGTCTCAGGTTTTACAAGTGCTTCCCTGTTGTTCAGGTAATCGGCCCAGTAAAGCCACCGCGTCTGTGTTTGCTTTAGAAAATGACTTACACCTTGTCACCATACATCAAGCCGCCATACATGTGCTGCCAATGTGCATTTCAGTATATAAAATGCTTATGTTGGGCTGTATAATCTTTTTAAAATAACCAATTAATGCCTCTACTAGCACAATAAAGTTGGACATCAAACTCAGGTGCTCCATGGAAAAAGTAAATATCATTTGAGTGTGTTTAGCTCAGCGGTTTTATGGCTCTAAGCAGAGTGAATTTCACACTTCAAAGAGTGAGTTTGGTTTTCTACACTCCCATAAAGGATCTCCCTTCATAACACCAGTCTGTTTATGATGGTCATATAACCATAATTAAACAGAGACATGTGTTTCCTTGCGTTGCCTGGAACAGTGATGACTATGCAAACAGGAAAGGTGCTCTCTCTCTTGATTTCTTGCACTCTCTGACATTTTTAAAATGTTTTTTTCAGAGTGAGCTGTCTTCAGTAAAGAGCATATTTCACTTTTTTATTTTCACCAAAATTTTCACGTTCATTCATGATGGCCCGCAGAGAGATATAGAGAGATAAAGACAGGATGCCCCCTGTGATTCATGTGTATTCGCTGCTTGACCCTGTTAGTAAGACAAACTATACTTTAGATTATGAAAAGTTGCAGGGATTTTGATTCCTAAAATTTATGATAGTTGAAGAAACACCAATTCATAATGTAAAGCCAAAACATGTACCTAGTAACAAGCTTATTGAGTTATTACTGGTCAACATCAGCATATGGTAGCCTGGCACAGAAACATATACCATATTGGCAAAGTGTAATCTTAAGGAATTTACAGCATCATGAACGCCAACTTTACTGATTACTTCAGCTTCTATAATTCGCCCCATTGCATCATTTCAGTGGGATTTATAGTCTTGGTCCACATGGCTGAAGAGTGCCGCCCACTTCTGAATCTGAACGACCTCACAGTAAACATTCACAAGCCCCAACCAGAAGAAACGATAAAACAGCTCACTAATCATTTCAATCCACGGCATGGCTACAAACCTGACATAACCTGATTTGTTTTGTTTCTTGCTTGCTTTTTGTTTCACCTTTTCTCACCTGACCACTCATTTTGAATGACGTCCTACAACAGCTGGTGCCAATCAAACTTTTAACCTTCTCAAGGTCACTTTTTTTTTTTCAAACTCTTAACCAGATTTTCTCATTTCTGAAATGCAATGACAAGCTGTTATTGAGGTTCTGATACAATGAATGGTTGATTTGGTTAGTTTTGGAATCAGCTGACACCCACAGGCTTCTGTACAGGTATTTGATTTACGAAAAGGAGGAGTGCCTGGCACAGAGCAGTGTCTCCAGAGAGAATCTTTCCACTGATTTCCCTTGAAATCATAAACAGCTGTTGTTTAACTAGATCGGATCAGTGTCACACGGCTCCAGGCCAGAACAGGAGCCACAGCAGTCCTGATCATGCAGTCTGTCATCTCAATATATCTTGTACCTTCACTGTCCTTTTCTCTCTTGTGCAGTTTAATGTTCACTATATGACCCATAAAAGTAAATAAAAATGACACTTTTGGTAAAATTGTGTGTGTGTGTATTTGTTTATGGTACCTTGTGTGGAACGAGTGTCCCCGCAAGAGCAGATGTTATCCAAAAGTTTAACCATGCAAGCAGGTCTTCTTTAAGGGGAAGGTTTAGGGTTAGGGTTTGCTCAGTATAAAAGTAAAATAAATCTATGGAAACCACTAGATACACCCAAACTACACCCAACTAGATACACTCTTCTTGCAGTCCCTAAACTCAATATACTGCTTTAGATAGAAATGGAGTAGAACCAGGCCTTACAGCCAGGACCATTCTTGCCTTTGGATGGTAATTTATAGCTCTGAGAAGAACCCTACACTTGAGTGTGGTCCAAATCATTAAACCTTACCACAATAAATTCTTGTTTGGACCAACCACCTCCTGGGGGCAAATCCAAAAAAGGCAATCTGAAAAGTAGCTTCAGTTGAAAGAGCAGGTGTCCTATATTATCATTAAAGTCTTTTAGACATAACACTGGCAACAGAACACAGATGCACAAAATCTGATGAATCCTCCCAGTGTATTTTAGGTAACTATATGTGAAAGTTGTTAATAGTAACAAGTTATTTTACATGGATGCCATTGTACTGGAAACATTTTCTTAAATACTATGAGGTGGGACAGATGAAGTCCTATGGAAAAAAGAGTTTGGGTTCTTTTGTAGTGTATTATATAGTACAGTGAAATGTTCCTGTCCTTTAGTAAAAGAGATGGCAGAGAAAATTGTAGCACGCCAGTCCTCTAGTCTGGCCTTCAGCGTCAGTGGAGTCTGAACTTTAAATATCAAACAAAGCCGCTTTTACTGCAACTGTCTGTTACTGTCTGACAAAGACCACAGACCCAAGTACAGATCTACAGGGCTCAGACTGAACGCATGAATGCACAGGGATGAACATGGGGAACTAGGTGTTTTCTTGTGAGCGAGTGTGTGATGTAAGAATTCTGCGAGTTGTGTAATATATGTATGTTTGATCTGTTCATACACACATTACAAAAACTAAAACTACAAACAAAATTCCAAGTTTCTTTTGACATTATTTCAGAAAATAGCTACTATAGAAAATGGTGTAGATCTGGCCGTACAATGTGTTTCTGTTTCTTGTCAAATTGTGCTATATGTCACAAATGAGATTTGCCAAAGCAAATCAATGGCCATTTATTTCTTACTAGGGCTGGGATATATATATATATATATTTGCACATCGCATCAATAAAGCTGGTTCTTTGATTAGCAGTGAATCTCTATCAGTTGTTTTCAAATGAAGCACCAGTTAGCACACGGCGCCGTAGATCGCTGAAAAGCTACGCAATATCGTGTTCAGTTTCGCAAATAATTCATTGGCTTCACGTCTCTGGACTGTGTTATTATTGTTTTTGTCTCGTGCCACGTGCTCTGTGTGCCCTGCCTTCCCTACATGTTAATTGTATTATTGTCTTCAGCCGTGTCGTGTTAATTTAGTCAATTTCCTCGTGTATTTAGTCCTGTGTGTTTTGAGTTCACGTTGTCCGATCGTCGATGTCCCTACGCGATTTTTGTCCTGCCTGCCTGTCCTGCCTGCCTTTGTATATTTATTTTTGCCCGTTTGGATTAAATCCGTTTAAGTTTATTTCGAGTCTCGAGTGCTCTCTCGCCGCACACCTTCAAACGTGACAATTGGAGTAGTTTGTCAGTGATCTAAGGCTGTGCATATTAAAAGCATAAAAATACTACAATATGTTTGCAGATATTTAAGAAACATTCTAAGTTAATGTACTTGTTTATCTGAAAAACTATACTACAGTAAATTATTCTTCTTTGAAAAAAATGCACATTCCGGCCCGGTTTTTTGTGAAACCCACCCACTGCCAGTTTACCCCATCGTGTTTCAGAACCCCAGGTTCCAAATTGGCAGAAAAAACACTTTAACACTTGATAGCTATGCCTATTAGAAGCTAAAAAAATACTGATTTAAATTATATGAATAAGCAATGCTTCACAAAAACCATTTAGACACTATAAGGAATTTTGTAAACATAAAAAATCACACTTTTTTTACTACAAAATATTTTTTTTCCTGAGGGAATGGTAAAATATGCCTGATTAGATTGGTGCAGGGGCTAATTTAGCATGTGCAGTTTAAATATCTTAACTCTAGCTCATTCCTAATCGAAGAATCAGGTTGATGTTGCAACCGTCCCCAGTCTCCCATAACTTTCTGCCACTGTGTGTCTGTCTAATAGTAAAGAGAGCAAAAACAGACTACATCAAGATTTGATATTATGAAGTGTCTTGAGGCCAAAATTCTAGTCAAATTTACTTTAGTGCAGCAGGTCAGCTGGTTATAGAGATGAAGAAGCGATCAAGGTAGTTCTAGAGGCATGTCATGAAACCATCAGCACCGTGTGGAAGTTTTTGGCTTTGACAGTTGGCAGTGTTTTTGCCAAATACTTTGTTTAATTGTGTCTCTGTTAAAATACGGTCTTTAGCAGAGTGACAGTTTTTGTTCATGTCTCAACAGATCCAGGTCAGTTGCAGTCACACTGTAAGACACAAAAAAACAAACTGCACTTTTGCCATTTTTGACATAGAGTGTTAAACACCCTTAAATGTCAATATGTGGCACTGCTGGGGTGGGTTTTGTACAACATTGTACTTCCTGCTCGCATACCTTATACAGTTACAGTGAACGCCCAGTATTTTACTGCTTTCAAACTGGAATTCTACCTTTCTTTTTTTTCCAAAGCGAATTCTTTTAAAAATAAAAATAAAATTACATATATATATATATATATATATATATATATATATATATATATATATATATATATATATATATATATTTTTTTTTTTTTTTTTATTAAAGTGTGACTACATTATGCTTCTCTGTGCTCTTATTCATATTTATTAAAAATAATTAATGTAAATTAAAAGACTGACAGTAAGGCCGGTTCTTTGATTAGGAATCTTGTCATTATACATTACTATCATTCTTTTCTCCTATTGGATACTGTTCAGTGCTTTGACACAAACTGTACTGTTTAAAGCTCTATATACTGTAAATAAAAGTGATTGACTGATTGAAGCTATGCAATATCACATACCGTTTTGCAGGTGATTCATTTGCGATACTGAACCTGATACTGCATAGCTTTAAAATGATTTGAGATGAATGAAGACAATATTGCCTTTTGAAGAGATGCTAAATAATTATACTATTGTCTCGTAACAGCATATCGTAGAAGATATGACATGACAAATAATTATATGCAGCCAAAAAAAACGTACAGCCCACTTTTTTTCTAGCAGCATTGTGTTTGTCTCAAAAAGTCTAGCACTGATTCACAAAGCTTTATTTCACAGGAGGGAATTGGCCATCAGACACAGAAACGCTCATTTTCCATTATTTAGGGGGGCAGTGGGCGGTGTCAGAAAAAGACATTAGAGCTGAGCGCACTGTTCATTAGTAGACAAGAATGACGGCAGGTATGTTGTCCCATTAATTAAAATAATCACATCATAGGTGCTGGAATAATTCATTAACTCAGATTTAGTTAAGGCTTAATTTAATATGTCACTGTTGGTCAGGAGGACAGAAGAAATGAAGTGAGGAAAGACAATGAGGATATTATGCTACAGGATTGAAATTGTCAATTTGTGTTGGGCTGCTCCGCTGGGGACAGCTTTCCCTCTTACTGCAGATCTATCATTTCATGAAAAAGAAAAGAGGCAAATGTATGGGGGAGGGATATCAGTCGCTTACTATTTTTAACTGCCCCATAAATCTGTTTTTAAATTCCCTTCCATTTAAAATACCCTGGTGAAGCGTGCCTTCATACAGCCTGTTAAGTACCACAATCCATGCATGGCGCTACATTTATCCTAACAGTGTAATTGGTCCAGCTCCCTCGGCTGGTGGCTCAGTTACCGGTCCTCCCCCAGGCCTGCAACCAGGAGAAATCCCAAATCACCCAAGGATCCCACGCACAAAGACCCGGCACAGAGACAACGGCAGCGAGAGAGAGAGAAATAGACAGGTACCCCCTATGCAAACATCAACTCCAATGTTTTTCAGTATTTTTGTCTTAGCACAGAGCCAGGACACTCTACCATCACTCTTCACACTCTTCAGTGACACCAATATCAAAAACCAGTATAAGACAGAATTATGCAAAAATTCCTTTTTTAGGCTGATATGCAACTATCATTAATGAGTTGACAACAGCATAACTAAATGCAACAGTCCCATTATAGACACATTCCATTGGTGGACCTAGTTCTTGCGTGGTGCTGGTCATGTGCTTAAACAGAGCACTGTTTTTTAAAAATAATCTATCTCAAATAACTGATGACCAAATACCATTTTGTCATTTTTATTACACATAAATATATATATATATAACCAAGATTTTTCCAGAAACCTGTTTAAGCACCCCTTAGGGGATGCCTATTCATGTTTGGGAATCACTGAGCAACTCCATGCTGGCTAATAGTTCCACTAGAGGGAAATGTGTTTGTGTATGTGTGTTTGAGATATGGGCTGGTTCTACAGTCAACAGATGAGAAGCATCACACACACACACACACACACACACACCCAGAAACACACTATCACCCTGAGCACATTTGCTGTGCGGCACCATGCACGTTACAATTACGTGCAGGAGGACAAAAGCCTGAGAGAGGGGCGGCAGAAGGCCGACTGGCAGCGAGTTTCACCTGCAGCTAAACTCAGAGGAGGGGCCGGAGAGGGTGAACAGCGCATAATCAAGCCCAGCACTAATTTAGAGACTCCAGCTGCTCCTGCCAGAGGGGCCCAGGAACACCTACCACTAACCCCAGACGCTCTCTCTTGCTCGCTTTTCCTGTTAATCATCCAAACGACCTCCTCCTTTTCTCGCTTCACGGATGCCAAAACAAAGAGGCAGCAGTGTCAAACACCTTCAAATGTCAATATGTTTGGGGTGGAACTGCAGGGCGGGGCTTGTATATATGTTGTGCTTCCTGCTAACATACCTTTTCGTCAACAGTGAATGCCCAGTTTTCAGAAATGTATTTTTTGTCATTAATTTTTCTCCACGGCGAGTTGTCAAACGACAGCAAAGGCTACATTATTCTTTGCGTTTTAATCGCTTTATTCAAATCTCAGCAAATTTCTGACTTGTGGTAAAGACAGAGCGAGTCATTGTGCCAGATTGGGAAAAAAAATTTTTTTAATTTGAAAATATAACCAGACAACAAGTTAACAAGTTAAAATGAAAGTTAAAATATTGAAATATCTCCGTGAGAAAAAATCTGTAGAAATAGTTGCTTAAAATGTTATTTCAGCATACGTTCTGATCTTTAGTTATGTTTATTCACACAACAACTTGTAGGCATATTATGTAACTTTAAAATACTGTTCCGTAATAATCAATAACTACACATGAGTAATACAACTAGTGTGCTAGGACCTACTAACAAGAAACTCTGATTAATAAATTAGTGAGTAATATTAAATAAAGAAATTACTGATTATTTGGATCAGTATTCCTAAGTGAATAACATGATAGCTACCATTGTAAGCTTTTGAGGGTTTTGTTAAGTGCTGGATATTAATGATTCAAGTGTTATTACATTCATCAAAGGAATTACTAATTACATGGATCAGTATTCTAAAGTGAAGATCAAGATAACACCCTTGCAATGATGGAGGTCTTCATAAACTTTTGAGGTATTTGTGAGGTTCTGAATAGTTTTTTTCAATGGATTTGGTAGCACTTGGCTACTGGGTTACCATGATCTTCAGTGAACTGATCCAAATAATTGGTAACAATGACTACAAGCGATATTAGAGACTTATGATGCTTTACAGTTTAGAATACTTATCCAAATAATTAGTAACCCCTTCTTAAATACGTGAGCCATTGCTAGTGGATTGCCATGATATTCATTTTAATAATTTTTTCTTTAATTATACATTTTTTGTTATTTACATTAGTTAAGAACATGTATATAGTGGTTCCTAGCAGTGTTTCAGCAGGTATGAACAGTAGCATCAGTTTTTCTGTTAGCTAATAGTAGTTACTAGAATATTAAACACGTTTTAGTCATTTGTTCCTTTATAATCATCCCCTAATGACAGAACAGTATTCTAACGTGTAATTGGTCAAATAGAACTTTAAAGTGAGATTGCGCTGATGTATTATACCTTAACTTTACCAACACTAAATTCTAAAAACTAAATACATTTTCAAGATATAACCAAATATAATCTTTCTATATAATAGTGCAGACAATTGCTTTCATAAATTTGTTATTTAGTGTATTTGTAAGATAAATCTTTGTGAGATTGATCGTTTTGACGAGGTTGTCTGATTAAACATTTATATTTGGTGAAGTACCTGGCATGAAATACTTTTGTACCAGGCATGAAATTCATTGCCACCATAAAGTTTCATTAAAAGCATAGCTCAGTACCATTAAGTCTGAACAGAATTCTCTCAATGCTGATGAGACATTAAAGACCAGTGCCTGTAGATTTTAAACAACATAAATATGTCTATCCACAAACACTTCATAACATAATTATCAATTTACAGTACACATTTACATAAACCAATCACAAATTTACACAACAAGCAGATACTGTAAACATCACCTGATTGAGGATTAAAACCCTTTTCTATATTATGAATATTTTTATTCTAAGGAAACTTTGTGTAACAATATAATGTCTAAAATAGTATGCAGATAGTCCCATACACGCACTTACACACACACACACACACACGCACACAGACATGCACAGCTCTTCAGGTGGTAAAGCCGAAGATCACAGATGTCACAGATTTTCCTCCACAAACCCTTAATGTGTCACCGAGTGCTCCCTAAACACATGTGGCTGCAATTGTTTCCCCTTCAATCTCAATAGCCTCCTGAACTAGCTAGACACAAAATCACACACACACCTATTTTTAAAAACATGCGTTGGTTATTGTGTCACTAGCAGAGGTTTAAATAAACGATAACAAAAATTGTTAACAATAACAATAAAAAAATAATAAAATAAATAAAAACCAAATTCATGTTATGTGTGTACTGTATGTGTGTGTGAACGGTTACCAATTTCTTATAATGTGAAATAATTCTTAGAATGCCCTGCATAACCCTTCTTTGACATTTTGCATGCAGATATTTTTTTTATTGGTAAATATATATAACAAGATGTGTTTCATATTATTTAGTTAATGCATATTGTGTTATTGTGCTGTCAGAGGCCAAAGATAGATAGCATAACATTTTAAGGTCATGTTTACTGACCACAATAAGCTTTTGCCAGCTTTTGAAACATACGGATTCTTCTTCCTGTGACAATATTGTGAATTAACATAGATTTATGTTAATTGAAATGTGTTTGTAATATTTTAATAATTTATTATTTGTAATAATAAATGCGTACTGTCCCAAAATGTGTATATATATATATATATATATATATATATATATATATATATATAATTTTTTTTTTTAACAGTGAAATATATGCAACTTAATAAAGAAATCATTAAAAGAAAAGGGAAAAAAAAAAAAAACAGGAACAACAATCCCTGCATCCCCTATAGATCAAACACACAGAGATGCACACGTGTAAGAACAACAGAACAACAGTAAATGCAATAGTACTAGATGATTGTATGATGAAAGATTGTGTACTTTTCTCATCTCCCCTCCACAGTTCTGTAGCCCGCGCGATTAAATAAAACCTTGCCTGAGTTTCACTAAATGCATTAGAGCAATCACATTCCCTAGACAGAGATTAAGGGACTGGCCTCATCGGATTGGATTACTCAGGACAGTGTGCTTGCTCTAACACTGCTGTCTCACCGAGGAAGAGCGTTCGGACACTCACATGTCCTTTATTGCGTCTTGATTTTGTCTAATTTCACATGGCTTTCAATCATTTCTTGTGTGAGAGAGGAGAGGGGTGGTGGTGGGAGGAGTGTTTAAGGTTCAAGCCCCGCAGCAAAACGCTGTGATACTGTAATGATGACGGATCACAAGAATGATTGACATCACGCTGCATTCGACAAGAGCCACAGGTCGACAGCACAGATAAAAATATGGAGCAATCAAAAGAAAAAAGGAACAGAAATTCAATTAGAAATCAAACTTTGAAATGTTTAAGATCGGAGAGAAAAAAAAAAAAAAAAAAAAAGAAATATGTGTGGGTTTGCTAAGCTATATTTCGAGAAAAAAATATTTGAGGGGAAACCTTACTTTACAGATATTTAGTGACATTAATGAATAGTTTCTTTAATAAAATGTTTCCATTTAATAACCCTAAAATTAAAAAAAAATGTTTAATCTTAGAGGTAGGGGTTACTCCATTGTCATTATAATTAGGATAATACAAAAACAACAGAAGTAGAGACTATCTACTTATTTATTCAAAAGTGTGTGTGGGGAAGAGAGAGAGAGAGAGAGAGAGAAAGTGAGTGTGTGTGTGTGTGTGTCAGCGTGTCTGTGGGTGTTACACACTCTGTGGGAAGATTCCTTAGATGCCCAGTTTGATTAAAACTCAGGATTCCACCACACACACACACACACACACACACACACACATTTGACAGGCGCTGACAGGCAGTCAAATCTTCTCCACACCCTTTCCTGTGCTCCTGCACACTGAAATGTGTTCACTCTGCAGGGTGAATATCATGACTTGGCCACAGGTATGATTTTTAAACGTCTCTGAAGTTTTGTTATATCCGTTCCCACGGCGCTCTCGGTTAAAATAGACGTGTGGTGTCACTTTCAATACGCTATAGGATATCAGAATGGATATGAAACGTCCGTGATACTCTACGTTTGAAGAGCACTGGATAAATTCCAGAAACAGTTTGTGAATGTATGGGTTGTGTTATGAACTGTGAAGTTACAAATCTGCTATAAATACATATTAACGCAAATAAACGAAATGGGGTCAGTCTTAATTTTGTGAAGAGACACGTCTACTTATACATCTGCTCTGCCTTCACCTCGAGTCACTGTACACAAACAAACAGGCATGCTGAATAATAACAGAACAGATAACGTCACGTGTGGTGGCACTTCCTGCGAAAGAACCAGCATCCAGTCAGTGACTATGACTGCATTAACCGCAGAAACAGTAAACAACAACATTAACGATAGCGCGCACACACACACACACACACACAAACTATTTGAGAAGGCCATATTCATCACTGTATAACGTAGAAATGGCAGACCACTCCATCATGCAGCCATGTCACACTGTTCAACCCTCATTCACATTTTAAACATTCAATCATTCAGCTCTCAAAGCTTAAACACAGTCCACCCCGCACCCCACCACCCACTCCCCAACACACACACCCAAAAGAATATTTTTCGAATATGTAGAGTAATAACTTATTTTTCTTCATCTATTTTCACTAAGGTTTAGTATATGTATACATTATCTACATTTTAACAAAGTGTATGATGTTTAAAGAAACACACTGGGTTATATAATGGATATATAATAGATACTTAGAGATGCATACAGGGACAATCTATATAAAGCTATATACTTATTGTATCCTAAGCCGACAGAATAAAAGATAAAGACAAGAATTCTGAGAAACAGTAGTCTGAAAAGAGTTACAAAAAACAAAACAAGCGAGAATCTCCACAAATACAAGCAATCTCTTTTTCTGTACGGTATACGTAATGTATTATTGTACAATAATATAAGGTTACTGGTCCAAAAAACAAACAAACAACAGCAAACAAAAAAAAAACAAATACGTGATGAGATAAAACGAGCAATTACTTAAGAGAAGTCTGCAGCTGATGTCACTTCCTCACCCAAAGCTGATTGGTTGGCTGATGGAATAGAAGGTTACCTCATAGCCAATCAGATTAAATCTCTCTTTAGCTTCCAGCTACCACAATTTGAAAAGATTTGCATCATGACAAACATGTCAGGGCAAAAAAGCCTTGTGCAACAACTCAGAGAAATAATAAAATGGCCAATAAAACGAGTGGGTGTTGTTTGTGTGTGTCTGTGGCATACATGTGTTGTGTGTTATGCAGTGTTTGTCTCTTTCTCTCTGTGAAACAGAACTAACGCACGGCGGCCTGAGGTCACACACACACAGTCTCTCTCCCTCAGGGGTGTGTGTGTTAGGTGTCCCTACAGAAACTCTGCATGCAACCATGACACGCCGAAGGAGAACCACACACACACACACACACACACACACACACACACACACACACACCAGACTGGTTTGAGCTAGAGGGTTTTAGGAAAGCCCTGCATTTCTCAGGCTCATCTGTCTTCCTCTATAAAGCATATGTATATGGGTTTACTTAGCTATCGTTTAGTGACAAATCTGTCCATAATTTAAATAAATTTGATGAAACCTCACACATACAATACATGCAAAAAGAAAAAAAAATCCTTTCCTAAAACGCAAATAAATAAATAATACATGCAACTATTTACAAGTTTTAAACCATGTATTAACAATCTTTTATTGAGCTTTAAATAAGTATTTTGATAAATATACAGCACATGCAAATTTAAACACTCTTCATATGTCAGCTTAGCATTTAAAATAATGTAAATGGTCCCACTTTATTTTAATAAACTCCACAGTTAGCAGTTAGCAAGGAGGTTATAAGTTTACATATTGGGTAGGATTAGGAATGTAGAATATGGTCATGCTTCATAAGTACTAATAAATAGTGAATGTGTTAATAACAACTAGCTGCTTATTAGCTTGCCTAATAGTAAAAATTGCCCCCTATACTAAAGCGTTACTGCATAAACTATAACACTCTTTTTAAATGAATTCTACACATGTATGCCTTTTTTTTTACAAGAGGCTAGAATGTATCTATATTAATAATAATTAGGTCTATAGACATACATACATATATACGTTTGCTACAATTTAGAAAACTAACCTAAATGTGGATGGGCGGGCAGGCGGGCAGGCAAGCAGGTATGTATGTGTGTGTGTGTGTAGCTGAGTAACATGAAGCATCCTCATAACCCAGTGTGGGAGCTATCAAATAGCACTAGTCTCAGCTTGCATCACCATTTTTGAAAATCTAATCATGTATATGGACTTAAAAAAAAAAGTTATTTTGATGAATATCTGGGTCTAATCAACACTGTTACTTCAAATAATCATACAATTTGTCTGTAAAATAATACAATAAGAGGATCAAAATTTATTCAATGAAAATCATTCCTGTATACTTTCTATAAAAAAAACATACTGCCTATGAAACAGGTAGATCATATTTCGTCATGTTAATCCATATTGTTTTGTTTCATTCGAATACGCAGTCCTGTTGAAAAAAAACTACATATGCTGGTATGTTCTGAAGCATTGTTGTAGATTTAAGCTGGCCGTGCTGGTCAGTAACTTGCTACTGCTCAGGACCATTTTAGGACTAGCACATTACCAGCTTAAACCAGCTCAAACCACATTTCACCTACATACATACATACTGTAAACCAGTAATCATGTACCTTAGTGCACGTTTTGCAGCAATTTCAAAGTGAAACTTCCAGAGAGTGGCGCTAAAACAGACATTCAATACGTGACAGTAGCACGTTTTTATTACATTGGTACAGGTATGTATTGCAGCTAAATTCAATAATGAAATGCCTTTAACTGATAACTGTTCAATCTATAGTTTATCACTATGCATTACTAACACTCTATCAAATACACCAATTTGATACTGTTAAGTGCTTTGACACAATACGTGTTGTTTAAAGCGGTATATATATATAAATTACTTGACTTTCAGCTTTTGTATTATGCTTGAGGGCCGCTAAAAATGTATGCTCTATCACGTTGGAAATATCCCTACACCATATTCAAACCTAAACCTACTGTTTTGTTGAACCATATACAGTTTTCAAATCGTGTAGATCGTTAAAAACCTTTTTCCTTCAAGTAATTTTCTTTCACTAATCCAAAATGTACCTGTAAATCATACTTTTAACTAATGACACAATAAACAAAATACTATTACTTATTTGGAATGAAATAATATAGAATAAGTATATACTCTTAAAAGTATATAAGTGTGAGCTAAATGTATAAAGTGTGAACATAACTGCAAGTTATTTGGAGTTAAAAGAACATTAATTATATGCATTATAATTATAATTATAATTATATGATTAGCTAAAAGTACTAAACATACACAGTACTTTTTCCCAACCCACAAGTACCTATTTATATATAATTTCATAATTATTTCTATTGTATTTTAAATATGGTTAATATGGAAATATGCCATTTATGGTAACTAATCAATGTTACAAGCTCAATGTTACTTTCACTGAAAAAAATATAAAAAGGTGATAAAACATGATTTAGTGTACTTGTTTTTCAAAAGGGATAATTGTCCATTGCTTTTTAAATTGTACAATAACCTGATACATTTTTTCAAATGCATGCAAAATTCCAGTATAATGTAAATTGCAATGAACTCATAATGCTACGTTACACATTCAGCTGACTTGGGCCAGTAACACACACACAAGCATGAATAATTACATTAAAAACCTTTGCAACCGCATAGTAACATGCTAAAAATCTAGCCACAACACCCTAGCAATGGAAGTTGTGCACTTGAGATCTGCACGCACATTTTCTTCAGATAATATAAAAAATATTGTTTGTTTTTACAGCTCTACTGATAGAGGCACACATGGAGTGATAGAGCAGAGAGTGTGATGAGAAATGTATTGATCTGAATGTTGTGTTTCCTCTCATCAAAAAAGTGTATGTGGTGACAGACTACTATATTGACTGACCACACTAAGGTCCTTGGCTGGTGTGAGTGTGTGTGTGTGTGTGTGTGAGACAGATGGAACACAATAAGACTGTGCTTTTGTTTTTATTACCATTCACAACAACTAAACTGCAACAAACGATGGGCTGTCTCTGTACAAAAGAGCGTAATGAGATTTCTTTTGAGTTGACATTTTTTTTTTATCTTTGCATTATCATAAAATGCAGTGAGGTGTGGGAATCTAACAAATAACACATATGACTCTCATTAGGATTTCTCAGTTTTCTGTTCGTCAAGGCTGAGCAAAACCCTCTTTGACCCCTATGGAGGGTTACAAGCCCCCAAAACACCACCCATCCCCAGACTGGGAGTTTCTCCGTGACCCTCAGTAGCCTTTGACGCAAACCCTTAACGTGAGAACCCTCACAGCTGCTATGATGAGAACCACCGTTACTTTTCCAGCACGCTGATTCCACCTCCATTAACCTAAGCAGTGTTTAGATGGCTAATACTGAAGATACGTCAAACAAGCTTGAGCTTGCTAGCTAAATCCAAGGGTTCAACCACTCCTAAAGATGCAGCGTTCAGGTGAGTCCAGGCCTGGGCCTGCATGATAATCAGAGGTAATGTTAGAGGCTGTTCCTCTTTGTCTATGTCTATGTGTCCATTCTAATAGAGGCTGACAGTTAGCTTTGCTCTTTTATGATCTTTGCGTCACTTGGAATCAGTCATTGTGAAATCAGGCGGTAAGAGGAGGGCAGGGCAGGGCGTATGTGAACACCCTCCCTCCCTCACTGCATTCACACACACACACACACACACACACACACACATACGCTAGCCAGGGTGTGGGTTAAAGCCTGGCCGTTCTTGGGATGTGGGTCACTCTGCCCTGGCCTGTAAAGCCGTATTGATTTTTTCTCCAGTCAGAAAAAAACTAATATGCAGCCACTGTCACTCCAGTGCTTCGAATAATTCTCTTGCTGCTTTTCTCTTTTCCTTTCTGAAATAGACAGACAATGGATGCATTTGGCAGAGTGGAGCCTGATGATTTGACAGAAAGTCAGACAGACAAGAATTCTTCTTACCCCCACCTCCTGTTTAAAGAGTGTGGAGTTTCACCCATATGTTTGTCTGTCAATATTAAGAATGTGGTCAATTGGAAAGAAATCATTATATTTTCTGTGTTTGTGTTCTTAACAATACTTAGCAATTCTACAGACAAATATTGTCACCAAAAGGTAAATCTGTCCCCCAAAAGGTACATACACAATAATGTAAATTAATTTCATCCTAATTTAATATATTTTAGGGACAATACTAGACTACACATGAAATACATTTTTGGGATTGGACCTCAGTGAAAAAGTAATTAAGAAATGTATGTATTTGTGTGTTTGACTGATTTATTTAAGCTGAATGTTTATGTGCAATATGTATACATTAATTGAAGTAATTGTTTTGCTTTAATGAGGAGTCATCTAAGTGGGTGAACATTTTATCTGTGAACATTAAAACATTGTGTGGACATTAAAACATCTAATTTGATCTTGAAAAATAATGTCTAACACAATCTTACATCAATCTGTAAGTATTTTATGTTTTTGCTTATTGGTGGCTACTTCTCATGAATTCATACAAAATTTTTTATGTGTTTGTACGATCTGCTTATATCCCCTGACAGATAGGTATAATGGTTGGTGGACTTTCATGCTTAAGATTTATTTATTATTGTTTTTCCCCAAATAAATATGTTTTCGGTATGAATCACAAATTCATGCGAAATCATCGCTCCATGAAACTGTGTTGTTTTGTCATGAGATTGGGTTCGAAAGTCAAATGAGTTTGGAACAATATGAAGTAAATGATGGCAACTTTCATTTATGGGTGAACTATCACTTGTAAATGCTTACAAACATATGCTGAAAACTTAAAAAATTGATTTGTCAGTTTTCGGGAAAACTCAGACATGTAAACTGAATTTGGAATGACGGGCCACAACCATGAAAATGAACATGTCAAGAGTTCAGAGCCCTCCCCACATCATCGTGCCATGGCCTGAACTTTTCACCCTGCGCTGATCTCCAGTAATTCTGAACAGCCAATGCTGAATAAATAAAACTAGTCTATGCTAAGCAAAATCACTGCATTTCAACCCCAACTGTGTATGCGACAGCAAAGGAAGGTTTAAGTTAGGAGATGCTATAGCAGAAACACACCATATTCATTGCCCCACCAGTGCCCGTTTAGCTCTCTCATTAGCTTGCTATTCGTTATCAAGTATGCTGTAGGCCTTTTCTCAATTATACTCATTTAAGTTCTGCTTGGTAATTACATTCAACTCTGCTACCTGTAAGGTGGGCAACTGTAAATTAATTTTTTAAGTTTTTTGTCTTTTTCTCTAGGGAGGTCATGCTGATGGTGGGACATTATTCAACACAGCAAAGCAGCAGTACAAGAAAATCACTCCATGAATAGAGACATACAATAAAACAGATTCGGGGAACACTTTTGGAATACTGTTTCGGAATATTTATGATCAACTACACATGAACAACTGACTAATGCACTATTAACACTCATTCTAAAGTGAATAGCCCCTAATATCAAATGAAGTCATTGTAAGCTTATGAGATATTTGTAAGGGTATGAATGACTCAAGTGCATCCTTCTAAAGGAAGGAGTAGTATTCTAAAGTGAAGATTATGGCAACCCAATAGCATCGACCACCAAATCATTTGGAAAAATGTACTATCCAGAATCAATACTATCCAGAAAACCGTTGTTTTCAACAGCTTCGATCATTACTAGGGAGTTATCAGGATCTTTACTTTACAATATTGATCCAAATAATTTGTATTTTCTATAGTATTTATAGTTTCTTGTTAGTTAATAGTATCTTGCATTACTCGTGTTCCTATGTAGTTTTTAATTATTGACGGAAAGCTTTACCCAGACTTCTTTCATATGAAAATGTATATGAACCATTTTTATTTGACCACTTTGTGCATTTTGTTTTTTGGTCTTTCATTTAAGACTCATATCTGCATCCCAAACTTCTGCAGTACCGTTTTAATGCACAAATAACCTCCTAAGGCAAAATGCCAAACAATTGGCTTTGGTGAGTAAATAGAACTGGTTGACTGGTGACACAATATTACTTGATTATTTATAAAGCTTAGAACGATCTAAATCCTTAATAACTGAACTCTGCAGGAAGATGAATTTTCAGGAACTCGAATAAACACCCCTTATTTAAATTATTGTCAGTGGTAATCAACAGCATTTGGTACAAATTCATTGCTGAAAATGACAGACATAAAGTAGCTGTCAAAAAATTGAATGTTCTTTTAAAATATTTGTTGTATCAGTCTGTCATAATGCTACTATATTTAGCAATTTATCAACCAGCTTTCTAATACTCCTTTGACCCTTGTCCACTGAATGATTCTGAGAGCCTTTCTTTCTGCACATGGCATTTACAGCTTGTGTGTTTTGTATGTCAAGTGCACTTGGCGTATTTCGAGTGGTTCTCATTTCCTCCGCGGCTTTAACTGCTTGTTCAAGCGTCTTGCTGATTAGTGGTCAAATAAATCAAGCTTGTGAGGGCGACACACACACATCGACAAGCTGTAGTGCTTGTTTGTGACACTGGAAACACTCAACAGTTACTAATGACTAATTTGCTAATTGCCAAATTCCCATTTTCTGATGGGTTGCTCATGCTTTACACTTAGAGTCTCACCATC
Organism: Puntigrus tetrazona; assembly: GCF_018831695.1. NCBI lineage: Eukaryota > Metazoa > Chordata > Actinopteri > Cypriniformes > Cyprinidae > Puntigrus > Puntigrus tetrazona. The sequence goes on along the minus strand of NC_056722.1, from coordinate 11,925,242 downwards.
TGACTTAGATTCACCAGAACGCTGCCTTGATGACAAAGCTTGTTCTTTTAAAAACACTGACCATATTTTCATGCTTTAATACGAAAAACATTGTTAAAAACACACACAATATGATACAAATGCCCTTTGTGTTTCTGCTAGCACTAACAACGGTTTTCCTGTCACACATACCCACACACACAAAACACTTGCAGACATCAAGAGTGTTTGTGGTGGCGTACTGCTCTCAGGCATTCAGTGTCAAATGAGAGACTTTAATAAAGTGAACTGCCACTACTTTAATGTGCTGTGCATTCTAGGAGCAACTGCACAGTTCAAAGTACTGCAGGAAAAAATCATGACAGATGCCAAACGTTTAATATGTGCACAGGGCTGAACATTTGGGCATGCTGACAGAATGAGAGAAAGGGTTTATGATGACATTTCTGCATAGTGCTCATGAATCTGTGGACTGCTCGGCCTGAAATATACCCTATACTCAACAATTATACAATTACGACTATCAGTTGCTTTATTGTGCTCTTGAGTACAGAGGTGTGTTACATATGTGGCTGTTGTACTTAGGGATCATTTTTATTGCAACAAACAGAAACCTTTGTTTTTGATGTTATATGACATCATTAAAACGGTTTTGGAAACATTTCACCAAATTTACCAGATTTACTTCTGAAATGATTTTTTCCACTGTCATTTCTAATACATTCCATACAATACAAAACAATTTAAATATACTTAATATGAGATGCGGTGTAAACGACAGTTGCTAGCTTAAGAAAAATTACAGGTCAGAAAAAAAGGCCAAATATTTTCTCTTATAAACACATGCAATGATATTGTAAGATTTTAATAAGTTACAGTTTCAAAAGATTTTTGGTAGCTGATTTCTGGTCAGTGGTGCTAATTAGCTGAAACGGCACCAATTGATTTAAGTCTCCAATTGTATTCCTGTGTGATATGTTTCTGGCCTTCCTCCTCACTTAAACAAATGATGAGCATTAACTCATCCAAGCTTATTCTACCAAAAGATTAGATACTGTGCATGCACAATCCTAACATCATTCTATTTAGGTGGAAAAGAGAACTACTTCTGACTTCTTTTCTTTTTTACACATCATGGCCACTGTAGGATAATATGACCTTGCTTTGCTCAGTATTAAATGATTAACTAGTTCAGTCTGATGATTACAAGTTCAAAAGAATCTGGAGTTAATGGAGTTAACATGAGCTGAATGTGCTACTGGTTAACGGCACATCAACGGCTCACTCTCTTAGTGTGTACAGGTGCAGCGCTCAGATGATCAAGGGCTCTTTTAGACATGCTGGTTTCTAATTCACCCAAGACACACAATTATGCACACTATACATCATCTCATTTTGAGAAACTGTTACCCTCTGTAAACGTTTTCTGTTCATAGTTAATATTTTCCTCATGCCGGACTATTATCTAACAGGGAATCAGGTGTCCTTTAGCTCTGTGGTTCTCAGCTCTGGTCTTGGAGAACCTACATGACTTTTCAGATGTCTCTATTAATTAAACACACTTGTATCATTTCATCAGCTCCAAGACCTCAAACAGAAACAGGAGACATCCAGAATACGCTGAGGGGCTACTTCGGGACCAGGGTTAGAAACCTCTAAAGTCGAACTTTAACATTTGCTCTTCATTCAGGAAGTTTAGGAGAAATGCTTGGCTGACTTTTTTTTTCATTTGCTTTATTTTACAAACTTGCTACAGCAATTATTTTAAGAGTTTCTCAGAACACTTAGCATAAAGCCATAAACATAATGAGGCCTGGCACCAAAATGAAAGCATGTCAATAATTCTGAGTACTGTAGAAGGTTTCGCAAGCAGCAACAGTTTGTGCTAAACAAATATTAGCATGCAAGTGTATCACTCCATTTAAAGAAATATGATTCGCAGCATTTGGCTTCTAACAAAGACTGTACCATTACCACATCCCAACACACTTTTGCTGCTTTCACACTAGAACTTTTCATGTGTACATGAGCTTTTGTGATGTCAACCATTTTGCAGGTTTTTAGTGTGCATTTAAAATTTAATCATTTAAAAAACAAAATGTTGTTTCGGAACATTATGCTGTGCTAGTTATGAAGGAAGTGTGGGTTCAGTTCATGCTCTTGATCATTATGTTGTTTTAGGAGTTTAGCATTTTTGGACTTCAGATGTAGAGATGTTCTGTAGAAGAAAGCAAGCCATGCAGCTTTGGAACAACATAGGTGAGTAATGACTAGAATTAGAATTAGAATTAGTTTTTAAATCCACACTGAAGAAAAAGAGATTTATGGTCGGTCATCAGAATACTATGAACCCCCGTCAGGAAGTGACGCCAACAGCATCTTACCATGTTCTCTAAATGTTCCCTGTGGTCCTGATGTTCTAAAGATCAACTCCTAATGATGACCTTAGGCCAGTTTCTCCAATTATTTGTGGTGCCCTTTTGATGATCCTGTCAGTGTCATACACAATACGACCACTAAACTAGAGATGCTTTTCCATGCCAGGCTCGTTCACACGATCTTTCCTCTTTTCTTTATCACAGTGAGCAGGCATGCCGCATTCAAAGAAAGCAGAAAATTCTCTAATAGTCTTATTCCTCACTTTACCATGCATATTAAATATATCACGGCAGACACAGCCTCTGAGCAATCCAGTTTGTAAAACACTCTGTAAATATCACACACATCACAGCTGTAGTTTTCACTCAGATATCAGCTGTGCTCTAAAAACCACTCAATCTCTACTGTCTACTTCTAAGCATTCTAAGTAAAATGGAGCTTCAGATGTGATTTTTATGGACCACTCTAAAGACAGCAATTTTGTATTTCTCATCAATAGCATTTCTTATGTGAAAAGATTCAAAACCCCAACATAATTGATGCCCATTTAGCCTTAAAACTAAGCTACTTTAAAGTAGTAACAGTACAGATACACAATTTAACATGCAGGTAATATACATTACAGATTTGTTTTAATTTATTATTTTATTTGTATTTGTTCAATTTGTTTAACTGTTATCATGCTATACTTGTTGGCTTTAGTTTTTACGTACACATTTAAATTACAACTGAGCTTAAAGTGAATATAAAATAAACATTACATTATTTAATTTTACTTTTGTCAGGTTGAATTTTAATTTTAAATTCAAAACACAGCCATAACACTAATACAGTATTTCATATTTCAAAATATTAAATATTTCTAAAATATGAATGATTTTTCTCACCATGTGATAAGAAATTAATTCTGTGTCATAAAGCTCAAATGATATCTCAGGCCTGCAAACCCGCTGTTTTGTGTTAGTACCGATGTATTTATTTCCTACGATGCCCTGTTTACATCAGAAGTTGAACTGACATAGTTGAAATGCATACAAATACGAGATTTGATATATTTCAACATAGTGTAGTGCTGCGGCTTTCACGTTTGAGTAATCTAGACATGAATAATAAATTAGCCTTCAGGTTTATGTATTTTTTCCCTGATATGAGCTGTGTTATTTATAGCTTCATCTTTATTACAAGCTTAAATATATGACAAAATATTGTGACATTTTGATGGTGGAAGGGGCTGGTGCAGGCCAAACAAACATTTACTTAATCAATCACTGAAATTCAGCATCAGGCAATACCTCCTACAGCGCCACTGCACATGTAACTATACCAGACTCGTCCTGCCAAACTCTGAAACATGGTTTGATTATTTTTGCATTCATTTGCACTAATGCTTAATGGTGGATTATTGCAGATAGGGGAGGTTTTATTTTGCTGCATTGTTTTATTTGAGTGACCTTGAACGCACAAGCCAAAGGCACTGAAATAATAGTAATAATAAAAAAAAATCAATTAAACACAGTTTATAGTTGAAACAAAGAAGAAAAAAAAATGGCTAATTGAACAGCTGCAGTCTGATGAAATGCCACTCCATATGATGAAGTTAAAAAAAAGCAATTTCTGTGCATCTAACAGAGGAAGAGAGTGCGAAAAGCTCTCATTTAATCAACTAACATTGATATTACTTCTGGCAATTAGAGGCATGCTGATAATGATATGAGTTTTCAGCTGTAAATAATTATGCTGCCTCCAGGCCATGCTTTCCTTCCTCACTGTATCTATAAACAATAATCAAACCACCAGGCGAAAGTTGAGGGGCTTTTGTTTGTTGCTGTGCTGCAGTTTGGGGAAAAACATCGGTGCGGCCCCCTGGTGTTGCCCTTGGCAGCGCTGACCTTCAGGAGCCTGGTGCTGGCAGCATTGGGAGCTAATGCATCGGCCTATCGATCCCTACACTTTCACTTCAAACGGCCTGTGTGCGCGCACGCTTATTTAGCCTGAGAGCTGGGTGGGACGCGAAACGTTTCTGTGGCCTAATACTGCGAGAGTCACGCAGACGGTTTGAAGACTGCACTTTCAGTGGTGCAATGTGAGATTTAATAATGAGAAAGATACACACAGACCTCACGCAGCTCTGTTTTAATTGTTTAGCAGATTCAGTCTTGAACCTATTGCAGTCGCAGTCAGCATTTGGGTTTGGCTAATTATGGCACATAGATTAGCAGTTAATGCTTAACTCGGTTTTTTATTTGTTACATGAGTCAATTAAGAACTGGCAAAATTGATTAAAACAAATCAAATTGTATCAGAAGAAAATACACACATGCATATAGACATAGAGACCGTCTCTGCATTTAATAAGAAATTGGTCACTCTCGTCATTATACATCCCTTGTACTCTTCTACATTATACTGTACAGTGCTTTGATGCAACCTGTGTTGTTAAAAGCGCTATATAAATAAAAATGATTGATGCATATAGTGGTGAAAAGGAGCTAGTTGTTTGACTTTTTAGTCTGTAGCCTAGTGAATATTCCTTGGTGCAGAGAGATTTCTGAAAGTCAAATTCAACCATAACTGCCCACCCACCCACTAACACACACACACACACACACACAAACACACAAAGAAGAAAATTAAACAGCCTGTAACAATATGTTTTATATTCATTTTAGCAGTTAAGCAGTCATTATACATAAAAACATTGTTTTGACCGACAAAAAGTGTAATTAATAATTATATAATAACATATGACAACCTGCCCCAACCTGACACTCAGTGAAACTCTTAGTTAAACTCTTCATTATACATAATACACTCACAAAAACACACTTAATTAAACCAAAAGCTATTTTCATCAACATAAAAAAACAGCAAAATCATTGCATATAGTTCTCATTAAATTGGATCATAAATGATGTGCAATAAAGTTAAATACGCCCACTATCAGCTCAGACAGATTATACTAAAAAAAAAAAAAACTTAGAAAGTCTGGCAATTAATGAAGCTGTAAATGTACCACCTCAGGAAATTCACATCACTGAAAGACTGTAGCATTTCTATTCTTTTCTAACAGCAGCATATGAGGTGTTGTGAGGGCTGAGAGCAGTGGACAGTGAACTTTGCTTACTAACTTCATCTGGTGTGAGTTAGAGACTAAGATGAAGAACATAATTAAGAAAACACATGGAAGGCTACTCGAGGTCTGCGATTAATTAGCCTCTTGTCGATATTCTCATCAATACCCGATTAACAAATGACACATTGCCCTATGAATGCTATTGATCTGCCTGCATTTCACAGCATTAATAAGATGAAGCCTCTAACAAACTGAAAAGCTGACAAAGCGGAGGAAAGTCATTTATCTCCAACAGCTTGTTGATCCGCTTTGACAGAAAGGCCTGTCTAATGTCAGCTTACTTTACAAGTTCACACAAAATAACCAAACTAAAACTCAGTAACTCAGTTTAATTATCAGTTATGTGAGTTTTTTGACGTTGGATCTAATAATTATTTTTATTTACGTTAATATTGCACTTTATATTCATTGCAGACAATGGCTCCAATATCATTTTTATGGTTAGCATATTTTAATTTACAGCCAATTTTTTTATTTTGTTGTAACCAATTGAATGATTGATATTAGGTATATACTTAGATATAGTCAAAGGATAGGAAATATTTTATGACATTTTACTCGATCACTGTTTTGTCTGTAAGTTAAAAACTTTCTTTAAATGGTTGAATGGTTTACAAAAAGCATCATGTATAGCCACACAAATGCGTTTTATATTATACTATTTACTAGATCAGTCTGTTTTCTTTTCATTTCAGAATAATTAAATAAACAGCAGAATCTTCAGCCAGGTTTAGCTCCAGACATGGACTATATGGTCTCCTTTTTGAAAAACGACTGCAAAGTGAGGTAAAAAGGGACTCAATATAAATTAATGGTGCCCTAGCAGCCCAAGGTTTAGTCCCCTTACGCTAATGATAGTAATGAACACTTAGATGAGGGATGATCAGGCCTGTCCTCCAGTCAGAGCTTTACGCAGGTTAATTAGGTAAGATAACATCATCAACCTCTTTCATGCCTACACATGGAATTAATTGGATAAGCTGAAGCTGGATTCAGGTCTATATATAATCATGTGAACAATCAATGGGAGTAATGGAGAAGAGACGCCGGCCACGTCACAAGATGTCTTATTTAGATTCTCAAACAACCTGCCTAATAAGCACGTGGACACTAATGGCATACTTTACAATAATGAATTGGTAAAGTAGAACAATAGCACCGTGGCAGTTGCAGCATCTGTAAAAAAAGACATCACGGGCAGTTTGATGTGCTTATCTTAATATTAAGTAATTAGTCTAAGCATAAAGACGTGATGAAGTGTGGTTTAATAAAACCAAGTCAATGAAAACGTCTTTGAGGAAAACATCAATCAATCCACGATTCGAGTTAAGATATGAAGGCACTTCAATTATCCTTATTGATTTGTATATTGATATTATTAAAACTGTAATGATTTATGCTTATGATACTTCAATTAATGGAACTCTGTCCCCCAGGACTATTCAATGAAATTATAGGCTAGATTATGACACATTATAGCCACCCACCCAATCAGGCATAATCAGATATTTATCCTAAGACATGCAAACACATATTAAAATAGATGAAATATAGTTTCAATTTGCAAGTAGCATAGTCAAAAGTGCCCCGACTAAAGTGACATCCAATAATTAGATTTACACACAATTTGTCAATTCTAGAAACATCCATAACTTTGATAATAAGTATCTTGTGACTGGTCTTGTTATCATATGTGTGCATAATGGGTGCGTTCTCAGGCCAAACATTTACCATGCTGTGGTGTGTCAGGTACAGGAGAGCACTGTGCTCTGTTGTGTAGCACCTATGATCCATCACGGCAGATGTTTGGCTCCTCTTTTTGGCTTTGTGTGTTGCTAAATTATGTATGGGGAACTTTTGTGTAAATTGTCATACTACATAATGTATGTTTACAAAGCTCACCTTAGATGAGAACTCATTACAATAATTGATGCAGAGAGATAACAAAGGGCTCTTTTGCACATAAAGTCACTTTCTGATCTCCATCAATAATGAAAGATCGTTTAGAATAGACCGGATAGGCCATCTGCTACACGCACCTCTCAACTCATCAGCTGAACCGACAAACACAACATTTTCCTTCAAAAATCATTGTGTACAGACACATTATAAATGTATGTCATGAGGGAAAATTGGAAAAATTGTTATAAATTAACCAGCCCTACTACGGTGAAGGGTGGGCACATGAATATTAATTAGTTTACGTGACTGGACACTCAAAAAGTTACCAAGCGACGTCAGCAGCGATTAATATGCATGAGGCAAGCCTTTGTTGTGTGAGCGAACCGTAGTTCAGTGAACTCAGGGATACGTCACTGTCACCATAGTAATGGACGCCTCACATGACAACTCTGCTAGCATCAGTAATGCATGTCAGTTTGACCCGAAATGTTTTTCTTTAACTTTGCATTACTTTTCAACCACTGCAAGCAAAAACAACAAAAAAATAGCTTTACTTCAATTGTTTTTAGGTTTAAACTAAATGAATGGGCTATTTTGCTGACATAACCACACATTAAGATCCCAAAATGACACTCCAGTGTTTCATACCTAACTGAGGTAAGTGATGTGAGAAGTGTGTTTGTGTTATTGACCCTAGTCTAGCAATGTCTTAACATATACGTCCTATATTGAACTGCTGTTTTGTCTACACTGAAATGATAGAAATATGATTCTTTGATCCGTATTGTGCTCTGTTTGGTATTGAAAGAGCAGAAAACAACTAAGTATAATTGTGCAGCATTTTTGAGAACACTTTCTCCATGTTAAAAAAGAAAATCATGTTTTGGACATCTACTATGGTAGTAGACTGTAAAAACGAATTAATTGACTTAAAAATTTAAAAATGCTATTTACCTTCAATTCACTGAAGTCACAACACATTAAATTAAGTTAAAAAGAAGTCCCACAGACTGAAAAAGTCATGTATTTATTGTGAGTACTCCTTACTTATTCTTTTGCATTTATTTAGTTTTATTCTTTGCTATTACTCTATTGCTATTGTTGTTGTCGATACCAATATTAGCAATATATTTTCAAGTTTTTAAAGTCTTTCATTGTTGTGTGAACTGAGTGTTAATGCATATCATATCATTCTATAGTCTTTAACTGCATCTCAAATGATTCACTATACACTATGCACTTATACTCTATGTACTATGTAGGCCTATTCAGCCATGTAGTATGTAAGTTTTATAAGGTTATTTTGTCATTAATAATTAAAGTCTGATAGCCTGTTTCCCCTCCCCTTCACAATGTAACTAATGGTGCAACTGAGTGCATTTGATCTTAAAAGTCTTTTCATCAGGAGATGATTTTTTTATATCGTTTTCAAGAACAGTTCATTTTTGAAGCTACTGCCCCTTTAGAGTTTAAAAAGAATAAAGGCTTTTTAAAAATTTCTATGATTTTAAAAAAGCGTTCATGACTATGAAAGCAGACATCCCACCTCTCCTGCAAGTTCCAGGAGTCTCCTGCATATTCAGAGTGGCTCTCTAAAACCCAAAAATTAGATACAATAAAGAAAGAGCAAGAAAGAGCAAAAGCACTAGACAAGATCTCCACTTGAGTGAGAGACACATAGAGATAATATAGTAAGCAATGAATTAATGAATATTTTGCTGATTAAAACTCCTCATATGAGTGTCCCCCCTAACAAACACATATATAAAAAAAACATGAACAACAAAAAGTGCATGAAAGTGCATGTTAATTCTGCTATCATTATTTACTGTGTTGCAATTATTATTTTCTCAGTCTACAAGGCAGGAAATGTTTCTGTCTCAGAAACCTTTACCTATGTATGATACATATCAAACATCTTTTGATTACAGATTTTTAATTACAGATCACTGTATTGCTTCAGTTAAAGTGGCATGTGAACCTGACCCTTTCCTTTCTGATTTATGGTTGGGACACAACTGTAGAGCCTTGGCATTTGAATATTAGCACAGCATATTTTTGCCATGTTGTAAGGTAGTTCCAAACCTGTATAAATTGCTCTGTTCTGCCAAATACAAAGGTAAAATGTGTAAATACACTCTAAAATTAACAAAAAGGAATTTGAGGAAAATTGCCACGCCCTTTCACCAATTTACCTTTCACAAACACCCGCCCCCCCTTTGTTACTGTTGCTGTGACCAAGACAAAGTGCCTTCATGCTACACATTTTCTCAGTGAAAAATACATCGCGGAGCAAGAGGAAACGGATAACATGCTGACAGACAAGGCAGAGCAGGTTCAAAGCAGTCTCAGCTTTCAAATTTCAATTGTATATTAAGAAATAAAAACAATAAATATTATTTTGTGGCAATATGTGGTGACAGATCACTGTAGTGCCTCAGTTAAAGGGACATGTCAATCGATCATGTCTTCCTCTTAACTTGCTCTGCATGCAAATGACAATGCAAATAAAATTAATGAGCATCAGAAAATATCTTGTTTCAACCATCAATACACACCATGTAAATATGAGTATATGGACAAAACAATAGTTAAAGCAAATTTAATGAAGGAAGGTATCGCTACAACTTAATATAGCTATAGGTCTTATTAGTGATTTAGTACATTTACTGAGATCTTTTCATAAAGGGAAAACTAGTTAGGACAGACGCTCTGATGTGTAATCCAAGTGGATTTTGGAGTTAGCAACAACAAAAAGTGTTCAACTGAAATAGCCTTTTCTTATGTACAAAGCTAACTGTTTAAATGTATTTGTAATGCATTGAAAATGCAAGGTGTTCACTGGCTGTCAAGTTTAGTTAAAAACTATGTGAACCCCAGCCGACGGCGCACTAAACCAAAATGATACCACCAGATGTCTTTTTTTAATTTTTTTTGGTTTATATTGGCTATTGAAGTTGACATTGTAATGTATGCATTGCAAAATATGTAGAGTTTGCGTTTCATATTATAACAACATTATGCTATTGGATGCCATGTTACATACTCTACAGTACTGTGTGGCCTCTCACACCTGATTGCTTAAATTCACTCACTGATGACCATTTGATGTGTTGCAGTCTGTGACTTTATTGCTTTAAGGTCTGTTTTGGAGGTAAGCAGAGGTGAGTCAGCAGCCTTTGTGCTGTTAAATAGCTGCTGGCATGCACGTCATTTTCAGAACAACATTTGGCATATATAAACTAACAGCTTTTACTACCAATTGTCTGGACTTTTTGCTGTATTGCATTTTATGGCCCCTATAAAATATTCATCCTCCAAGTAACTTATTAGTTACTGAAAAAACAAATCAGCAAATGAGAAACACTGGTTTGAAAACCATCAGTAATCCAATAAGATGCACATGTGGAGAAACCGCAGAGACCAAGTGCTTTATCAGAGAGAATTATGGGTGCTCTGAGCACCGAGCTGACTTACAGAATGAATTGAAGCACAAAGACAGGGATTGGTGAAAGTAAGCGAGTGGAAGAACAGCCTTTTTCAGTTTCTGCCTATTTATCTTAGTGAGCTGGCGTGTCTAAGGGGTAAGACAGAGGGATATCCTGTGCTCTTTACATTGGAAAGGTGGCGGATAGCTTTTCCTCCGTTATTGCACACAGTGTAATTTGAAACAATTACCAAAACACCGGCTCACTTGTTACTACACACAGTTCTCCCCATATATACAAAGTGCAGATTCAATAGCTTAACATGTTTTACAATCGCACCCGGTGGAGTAGCGTTTAGTGTGAAAAAGTATAGTGTTTCACTGTAACCCGCATAGTATGGGATAATCTTTCACATTTTGCCTGGGGTTTGTTTTGCTATTTCTGCAGAAACTTGTGCAGGCCGTGTGAATTACAATGGGGGAACCGATAGAAATACTAAACAGGCTGCGTCTGATAGAAATGAATAAGCAGGACTTAAACAATAAGAGGAAATAAGTTGTTACCTTTTATAATAAAAACATTTTTCTTATGTTGTCATTCAGCTAGACACGTTCCAAAGAATTAACAGCATAAATATACCTCAACACAGCCTGAATTTGTGGAGTAGATTACGCATAATGGATTAAGTAGCATTCTAATAATTTTGGCCACCACTATACTATTCTAATAATCTTGCCACCGCTGTCTGTGTATAATGTATGTATGTATGAACAGTATCACACGAGTGGAATTATATTTGGCTGTAAGTAATCACAGAGTGCCGATATACAGCAAGTGTAAATACATAAGAAACAACAACGGAGCGTCTTTTAAAGCCCTCTTTCATGCAGAAAGCCTCATTTATATCAGTTGAGTACACACAAAACCAGCCCTGGAAGTGGGATTTATTAAAGCAAACTTAATGGGGACATTTGCTCACCTGCACGCAATCTCTAACCCATGGGTTTGAACTCTTTCCTGGAGTGATAAGAATGAATTCAGTTTTTAGGTCTGTTTTCATGTCTATATAGACCACAGAACACATTTACATTTACTTTTTGAATTAGCTTACTTGAAAGTGATGCAGTTTTACATTGCTACGAACATAGGCCTATCTGTTTACAAATAACTAAAAGATGTTCACCTTATCAGCAAAACTATGTAAATGTAGTTTGATGTAAACAACTAAATACTATTTGGCCAGTGAAAGAGATTAACTCTATTTTATTTTATTTTTTTAAATTATAGTACTTTAGGCGTCTGCTGTATTGTTCGGTCCGCTTTTAGATGGTGACACGAGTCAGCAGTAAAGACTTTTACATATATCATGTCAATTAGGAGACAACGCATCCCTGCCAAAGATGAATTTTTACTGCAAAACCCTATTTAGGTTTATTATGGGAAGGAAAGTCCTAGAGCAATTCCAGAATGAGTTACAGAACATCTTGGGTCAACCAGGATCGAAGGCAATACAGAAAATATTTGTAGGTCATATATGTAGATCTTGTTTTGAGCATTTTGAATCTGATCGGAATGAAGCAGTCAGTGATGGAAATGCCTTTACTGACACACACACACACGCGCGCACACACACACACACACAGGCTATATAGGCCTATATAGGCTGTATACACACAGCCTGAAATGTGTGTGTCTGTTTGTTAATTCTGTTTAAATATTTAATTATTCATATAATTATTTACAGGTGAAAGAATGCGATATCTGAATGTATTTTGCTTGAAAATGCAGTACTTTGATAAAAATGCACCGTATGCCATTTTCTCAGTTTTTTGTCCAAAATGTTGTATTTCTGATTAAACCTCTCTGCGTTCAAATGGTGATTAGCAGTATTTTTTTTAATTTTTTTTGCCCAAGGATTAAAATAATAAAACGTAAAACACACAGACATGCTTGTACATGCTTGATAAACACAGGTATCCAAATAGCTCTAATAACCTGTAATTCTCTATGTGCAGGTAAAGGTCAAAGGCCACCACACAAGGAACAGTTAAACGTACCCTCTGTGGCGATGGATGTGAGTATGCTTTCAATACGGGTCAGAGACTTTAGCTTACAGTTTTCTATTAAGTCAAAGGCAGACTTACCATTCACATTTAACATTTGCTGCAGTGGCCTGTGAGAGGTCAGCTGGGAATTGAGCGAAGGAAACAGCATAACAGAAAACTGAGAAATTCTCAAGTAGCTGAACAAAAAACCTATTTAAAATCCTGAAGAGTTCCCATGATCCCAACCCGGCTAGCCCCTCATTCAGCTGGGCTACTCTGCCACTTGGTTTTACACACAAAAGAGTATATATCGACATGTTTATAATACCTTGCCTTGTTCAGCATTATTGTATTGTTTGAACGTAACGTAAAGGCGCGAACTAGCAAAACACTCTCACTCTTTGTGCAATATATAGTGTGTACTGCGTTTTCGATTCACAGCATGAAGATTTGCTGCCTGGAATACACTGTCCAAGCATAATATATCCCACAATGCAGTTTGCTCAGCTTGACCTTCCAAGTCATAAGTGAACCAAAAATAATTGTAGATGAAGTGTTTTAAAAAGCAAATTTTAAAATAAATCACTTAACACCAAAAACTGGATGCAACAATGTTTTGTTTGAATTGCACTGTCTATATAAACTGAATTGCACTGTCTGAAGTAAGCTAGATATTCTGAATGAATCATATCTTATCAAATATGCTTAGCTTATGCAAGGATCAATTTTGTACCCTTAGTTTTTTTTTTTAGTGGCATTTTTTAAACGCCAAAGAAAGTTCTGTAATTTTTCAAGGTTCTGTTTTTCCCCTCTTAATCAGTTAGCATCAAAGGGGCACACATGCATAAATAATTGGCTAATTCACTTAAAGGGGCCAGCGTAGATTAATTAAGTCTGAATTCTAATTATGTTTTCCTGTTTTCACCAACTGACATGGTTGTTGTTCAACATAAAGCTATTAGTTTAATAACAATTAGTATTTTGTGAAAATGCAAGCTCTAAAAATACACGAAGATAGAGCTGCAGTGAGGGTTTCTACAAAGAGAGCTAGCGCTTTCATCAGTCTTGTTCTTTAAAGTATTTTCGGGCAAAATATGAATTTAAAATATCTAGATCTTGTGCAGTGTTTGTGAAAAAGACACACACACACACACACACACACACACACACACACACACATATATATATATATATATATATATATATATATATATATATATATATATATATATATGTGTGTGTGTGTGTGTGTGTGTGTGTGTGTGTGTGTGTGTGTGTGTGTGTGTGTGTGTGTGTGTGTGTGTCATTAATGGATGCAGGTCTGTGCTGCTGAAGAAATTCTAAATTGTTTTTGGATAAAGCAGCTTTAAATCTTGTAAAATCACTATAAACATATATGTGACTGCACATTATATATTAATGCTATTACTACACTACAACCATAAACAGCCTATGTTTAGTCTAATGAAAAATAGAACTTGGTAGAATAATGGCTTTTTTCCAGTAATTGATATTGGTGTATTAGACATCTGCGACTTTTTAGGATATTGCTGTTGCTGCCATTTAACAAAAACAATAACCTATTTGAGGCTATGTGTTACAGCGATTTTACCATGTTTAATGGTGCTAAGCTTTGCATTATGCACCACTTACACTGTACTGGTGTTAAAAATCACTGGAAAAGCCTCTCTTGGTTTATTACTTTATTATTCACAATTATAGATTCATGGGAAACTCATATAGGGAATTAGAGAGAAGTACCAGTCCAGATGTTTCACTGATTTCAGAAAATCACACGTTTTACCTCAAGATTATTATGGTCAACTCATTCTTTATTAGGTTTCAGAAATAAAAGGCAGAAACAAAATAGCTACTTTCTACAGAACTGACTTATTGGTTTATGAGACAGGTTTCGATGAGAGGGCACTACCTGTTAGTTTATGTGTATTTGTTTATTTATTTATAATAAACTAGTTATTATTGAGATAAGGGCAGTCGCAATACCTCGATTCAATTTGAGTATTAGATTAAAATAAATAAATCAATAAATAAATAAAAACTGCCTGCGCCATCAAACCGGCGAAATGCTTTAAGTAGTGCATTTCACATAAAAGAATCCATGCAACGCATTATTAAACCATTTTTCAAGGCTGCACGATATATTAAAACCATTTAAAAGTTATAATAAAGAATAGTGCTATTGTGAATTGACAATGCAATGATTAAATTAAATAAATGCATATATGCAATACCGGTTTAATATATGCACCGTAATTATTTATATGTATGTAGGTTATGTATGTGCGTGCCAAAATGGCTCAGTTTACAGTAAATACTGCCCCACAAAAACAGTTATCACTTAAACACAGGAAAATACGTCATTAGTTTTTTCAATATGTTAACTGTTCATTGCAATTTCATATTAAGGAAACTACGGTGTCTGTATTTCTGACATAAAGAAATGGCCAAATATTACAAATTAAGGGGATATTTACATTAAATGCAAAATGTAAAAACAATCATCAGGCCATCGACTATGTCTGCAGTCATTTGTTGTAATGCGTGTTATACCTTAGCTCTATTGTTTATAATACATTATATTTTAACAGTAATTTTAAAAACCATTGTTCTTATGTGTTAAAATGACAATAATCTCAGAATAATGAATAATCGATTAATAACTCAGTTACCAATATAAACATTAGTGACAGCCTCATTCAAAATTATTTTTTTTGGAACATGTATGTAGATTTAGTGTAGTCTTCAGATTTTGGGTCTTGTGCGCGTAAGTGTGTTTGTGTGTGTTTAAACTTAAGGTTAAAGCTGCAACATAGAGGACAGAGCCTGTCAGCACATCAACAGGGTGAGAGAGAGAGAGAGAGAGAGAGAGAGAGAGAGAGAGAGAGAGAGAGAGAGAGAGAGAGAGAGAGAGAGAGAGAGAGAGAGAGAGAGAGAGAGAGAGAGAGAGAGAGAGAGAGAGATTGTCGTAGGGCTTGTTTACTGCAGCCAGCAGAAGAAAACAGTCAGACGTAAATGAGGGTTGACGGTTTCATGAAGCACAATTGGTTGAAGGCAGATTCAATGTGACTGCTCTGAACTGGGCAATGATCCGTACAGTATGCAAAATTCACTCTGGAACTGGTCTATGCCCACCAGCCTTACGCCTAGCCGCTGCACTCTGAACGGATCCCAGGCTGAAGATGGCATCCGTGTTCCCAATTCTTTTCGACAACAATCACATTCTTTTATAAAGCTCATACATTTCTCTTGTCATCCATTAGAGAGGATTTCTTGCTCTTCTCTGTCCATGGTAAAGCACATAGTGGCATGTTGTTAGTGTTCATTGAGAGAAAAAGCTGCATTTTCATTTCTAACAGCAGACAGGGATGCCTCCGGATGTCAGCGGAATCATTTTTTAATACTTGTTTTATAGTGTGTTTAAGGCAGATATCAGCAGGATTACTTGGCACCTTACACCAGCCCTGACACTGAATTACTAACACACTGGCTATGTATATTTGTTCAGTTTTTAGCATATTAAAAGCAAGTAGCAATTGCTTAGAGTTTGGTAAGAGAGTTTGGCACAGGGCCCTGCTGTTGAATAATTATCATTACCTTATTGTACCATAGTAAGATTGATTAATTAATTTAGATGCTAAACAGATGATAGCTGACCCTAGAGCATGTTTCTTTTTTACATCCCAAAAAGATGAGAAAGCTAGAATTAATGACAGTGGGAAAAAAAAAGATCCCGTGGTACTTTTCAAATGAGATTCCTAGCAAGACTGACCAACAGTAAGATACATTATAATATTTGTTTCATGTCTTGCTTGCCAAAATTTGAATAAATAGCATGACATTTTGTTTGTGAATCTTAAAATTTTGTCCAAACAAGGCAATAGTTAAGATATTTCATATTTTTTATCTACTATATAAAACACAATATACAGCATATATTGTCACAAGACAAATATCTTTTAGCATAAAGTTATAGATGTTTATTTGGTGTGTTTTTTTGCCAAACAGCCAAACAGTACAGATGAAAACAAGATATTCCTGAAGAATCATTATAAATCAAGCTGTAGCACAATGTGGTTTGTAACACATATGCACTGATATTCATGTGTACATGTGCAAAAATTAATCTGGGAAAAATTGAGTAATATGACAATGCTGGTGTGACAACTTCAGAAAGTAATTAAAGAGATTTGTTACTGGGAGATAATTGAAATCCACCAGTGTAAGAGAGCGCTGGATGGATAATATGAAATGTTGAATTGGTGAGGATAATTATGTGTCATTCTGCTTTTGGCAAAATCATTATTTGCTTATTTCTCAAGTGGTGGCCCAATTATCACTCGTAAATTTGCATGTGGGACATGCACCAAAGTGTATATATATATATTAAAAATATATATATATATATATATATATATATATATATATATATATATGTGTGTGTGTGTGTGTGTGTGTAACCCATTCTAGAATGAATATACATTAAAAATAAATAAATACAAAAATATAATTGACACATTTGAAATTTCTGGTCAGTCTCACCATCTTCCTGTTGGAGAAATTGATTTGAAGACAGTAGGGGGAAAAGCAAATGGTTTTTAAATAAGTTACAATTAGATTAGCATTAATCTCAGCGGTGCAAATGAATGTGTGGCTTTAGGGCTTGTTGGATGTTAAAGCAGATTTCTAAACTCTGCTCCAGATTGGAGTGTGTCCTGCTCAACTTTAATTGCTCTGTCATGTAAGATGAAAAACATTTTCCACTTTAACTGCTGTCTTTAAGATGATGTTTTATGTTTTGTGCATCTGTACACCCTGTTCATATATATTGCAGTGTTTATCACTGTAATCTGTGCCATTCAGGACTCATTTACATGTGCAAGAATTACTGCAGTCACAGTTCTCATCACTGAGCACAAAAAAAGAAAGAAAATCATAGATTTAAATTATATTTATTGTCTTAACACATGTGGAGGCATAGTATATGTATCCACACTAAGTACTGTAAGTTTGCAATGACTTTTGCCTTTTTGGACATATTTTTTATGCTTTTCTGCAATATTTAACAGCAGAAGAAATATAAACCACAAAACTTTTACCTAAATGTATGTATGTATGTGAAATGGAGACCTGCCTGTATAAAAATATTATACAGATGTATTATACAAATGTATAGCTATTTTGTGTTTATTATTGTTATTATTTGATATTTTTAAGATTTACATTCATTCAGTTACAGTACATTTATAGTTTACTACATTCAAAAGTGTAAAATATCCACAAATCGTCCTTGTTAAGAATTTTCTTTTTAATTATAGTATATATACACACTCATACAAATTTAACTATGTGTTTGAACCAACAAACCACTGCAGGAAAGAACAAGCGTTGGTGTAATCATGACAACTACTCCCTGTTTCCCCCATTTAACTGACAGGTGATACTCCAAAAAAAAGTGTAGTTATTGATGTGTCAGATTTGATCTCACAGTGTTAAGAATAATGAATGTTTTTTTGACGTAAATCAAAATGTAAATTGACTCATACAAATATGTGACATTGCACATGTCAGAAACTTGTAGTCCTGAAAAGTAAAGGGATTAAAAATAATGTCTTGGGCTGCAACTTTCATTTTAAATGTTCAACCTTATTTTCATACTCTTTTATGGCATGTTAAAGTTTTAGTATGTGGTAATCAGTTTCAGGACCCTGGTTTATGTTTTTAATTTGGTGCGAGGTCTCTCGTCCTATTTTCTTCCTCGTATGTTTGAGCCTTCATGCTGCTCGCAATGTGTTTATAATGATTTGCATATTCATATGCACGGCAAACCTCCAACATTTTCACGTAGTGCTCATGAAAATGCATCTTTTTTTTTTTTTTTTGAGGAGAAAACGTTGTTTCTCTGGGTTGGAGGTTGGGGTGGGATTTGGGAAGGTGGGGGTTGGACATTGTAAGTATTTTAATGTGACCTTCATCAGGCATTCATGTCAACTTATCTATTTATGATTCCAGTTTCTTCCACTCTGTTGTTCAATTAGCGCTTGACCCCTTTAGCGGCATTGTAAATTAAATGACATTTCCGTGTCGTCCCATATTTAAAATACTGCGTTAGTTGCGGATCAGAAATGATGATCTTCATTCTGCAGCTAATTTATTCATTTAACAATTTCCCTCCAGAAGTTGCAGCAGAAGGCTGTGGAGCAACCTGAGCAGAAGAAATCCAAGTCGGCTGAATTTCTGATGGGTGAGTCCCGCGTGATGAGTTATTGCTCATAATTTGTGTAAGGATTAATTAACTAATTACAGACAAATGGCTCTGGGCTAAATTTTGCTCTTGCTTGTCAGGGCGCAATTTGTAATTATTTTAATCATTTCTTCTTCTTCGTCTCCTTCATCTTCTTCGTCTTCTCTCTTCCCCTCTTTTTCACACACCCTTCCTCTTCGTGCTTTGGGTTTAATTTTAACCTCGTTGTGTTTCTGTGTCATTTTAGGAGGGAGGAATTTTCGGTTGCTATTAAATGTGCTTTGGAATAATGCGCTACTCTGACCTTCTCTTTTTTTATTCTCATACATGCTTTGTCTTTCTGTCCTGGGCAGAAAGAGTCTTGATGGAGGGTGTTGTGAATCCTGCGTTCCAGGAAGACTCAGAGGAAGAAAGCGAGATGAGAAGTGGCGGGCACAATACCACCCTCGCAGCTCAGCAGTGTGCGGGGCTGCAGGCCACATTTACGGCACGAGGTGAAGCTTCATGTTGTCCCTCCTTCTGTAACACAGGCCCGGCCTCGCATTCCAGTGCAGCCTGTCCCAACAGGTATCCTGGTGTAGCACAGGTTCATCTGCAGATGTTGCAGGAGAGAATTTTACAAAAAAAAAAGCGTGTGTGCTGGATCTGCATGAGATTATATCATGCTGTGCTAAACGCGCTGCTCATCATCTAAAAGAAACCAGTTTAGACCTACACCTGGAGCATACACCCACTTGTCATAGCAGGTTATGAATCAGAAGTGTAGTTTGTGTGGAACTACT
Organism: Puntigrus tetrazona; assembly: GCF_018831695.1. NCBI lineage: Eukaryota > Metazoa > Chordata > Actinopteri > Cypriniformes > Cyprinidae > Puntigrus > Puntigrus tetrazona. The sequence goes on along the minus strand of NC_056722.1, from coordinate 11,905,332 downwards.
TTTTCATGTGTTTGGCAAGTTGACTTCATGAAAAGAGTCAGTGGCACTTTCAAAATATTAGTCTTGTTCAAGCAGATTGTAAAGTGTGAATTTTTTTATGCATGGTGGACTGTTTACTATATGTGACAGACAGGCTGTTTGGAAAATATGTGTTTAAAAATACTCAGTAGATTTGCAATTTTGTTTCATTGTTGAGGTATAAAGAGCAAAGAGACAGTTTGTGCATATAATCATTAGATCCACAATGAACTATCACAATGCATTAACATTATTATATTTAACAGAAACAGTGACAAAAAAGTAGTACTCGTTTTGCATCTTCTGCTCAGCTTGGAAGTAGAAATATCATTATGAATGAAAAGCATTATTACATTATTAAAGCATTATTGCATTATTAAATTGCAGGATTATATAAGCAATATACATCAGGAAAATTCTGTATTCATGTAATGGATATTTGTGGACTTTAAGTATTGCAACACACTAACCATCTGCTAATAATACTCATTTTCTAATAATAGTTGTGTAAAAAAACCAGATATTTGTAAATTTCTTTTCAGAGGTTTTGTACGCCAGCTCTGCAACGCGAGAACTTTTATTTATTTAGTTTATCTTATTTAATTGATTTTCTTAACCGATTACTTTAGAATTAAATGTAGAATATATACACAGAATAAAGTAAAGTTGCAAAATGTGCAACAAAGCAAGTGAAAAAAAAAGAAAAAAGAAAGTCGAACTGGAGTTTAAATTTCAGGCGGTTGCCGTCTTTGTGTGTGTTGTGAAAGCTTACAGAGCACTGGAACGAACATAGAGTGTGTTTTAGCTGGCAGGCATATTCCCGCATGTAAATAATTCAAATGATTATCAAATTCAAGCTGAGATCAAACCTTAGCTTTTGCCTATGCATAATTTCAAAAGTAAAACCGCTGTGTTCAATTCCTTTGATAAATACTACATCAACTTTCATTTCACACTGCAAAAGAAAAAAAAAAGGACAGATCATTTTGTCCTAAGAGAAGCTGTCTTTTGGGTGTTTTTGTAAATTTTGTCAGCATGTAGTTGAGAATGTATTTACTTATATGTACGAAAATTGCATGATTTCCCCATTCTACATCTATAAGCAGCCTCTCTGACAAATCAGTGTTATTCTAGCGAAGTCGGACCGCATTGCAGAGCTGCATTATTGATAGTCTTCATGGAGAACAGAGGAGAGTTTGATTAAGGATGAGAAACACTGGAAGATGGCCAGGCAGTGTAGTTAAATCAAAGATATAATTCAAAGACATCATTTCAAAGACCGCCAACGTTATGCAAATGCAAATGTGCAGCCCCTTCCAACAAAAACAGATATGGAAGCCAAACTGTGTTTACCGTGGAAAAAGAGCTTCACTTCAGGACTCAAGTCACTTCAATTTATTTGATGGGTGAATGTCAGTCAAAAGGGGCGTTCACACTGACAACAATTAAATCGCTTGAGGTCGAACTGTATCACGCGGGGGATCGCTGTGTGCACTCCCATTGGTAGTTGCAGCCTCGCATCGCTGCTCATTTGCATGAAGTCAACTCAACTTTGTTGCATCGCCAAAGGTCGCTTTTGCTCATGACGGCAGAAACAGAGACAGTATAAGTAGGAGGATATACTTTTAGATAAATGGATAAAAGAAATTGTAATTCTCACTATGGCTGTTGTAGGAATAAAAGTCTCCGTTTAGAGCTTAAGGACCCAGTTGCCTTTTTGGTAGTAGCATTGTGCAGAATGTTACTAATGTTTTTTTTTTTTTTTTCCTGTTTCATTTCTGGCCAGATTTATAATAAATGTCATGGTTAATTGAAATAGTTTTTTTTAAAACAATCTTTGGTTGATTTTGAAGATTCTGGCCCTTCCCCTTTAAAATTGGGTACACTACTTGATCACTTTCACTGAAACAGAGTGACTTGTTTTTTCTGCCATTAAGTTTAGCTAATTTGAAACAGAAATGCTCAGCTGTTTTGCAGATGAGGTTTGCTCAAATGCATCTTTTCAAACCATTTTCAAGATGTAAAACCAGACATGGACGTGTTGAGTAGTGAAGAGCAGAGAGCGGTGACTGTTTAACAGGAATAACCCCTCTAGCTGCTGGATTTCTATAAAACTCTGGCAAGACGCTTTGATGCCCAAAGGTCAGCGATTGCTAATAAGGAGTCAATGGGATACAGCGTTTGCTTTGTCGCCCCTCTCTCACTTTCTCTCCCTCTCTCTCTGACCAGTGACCCCGGAGCAGTGTTAGGGTATTGTCTTTGAAATCCAGGGCTCTTTGGCTTATACACATTTCTTATTAGTTCTTTTGAACACAGGTAACATATGGCAGGTTGTGTTTAAAAGATTGCCTGCTCTGACCTTTCCTAGCATGCTAATTAGGCCCCTGAGCAGCATTGGGCCCTCGTGAGTGCAGCTCAGGGAAACGTGACCGAGCGGGGCCTTATCAGGTAGCCTGTGCCAGCCGGCGAGACTGGTGTGGACTTTCAGAATTAACATTTTCACTTCATGTGCTTCTAATAATCACTAACCTCACCCGGCCCACCAACCATCAACCCCCCCTCACTTTCTCTTTTCTCTCTTTTGCCCGCCTGGACTTTCCACAGGAAATGAAGGTGCCCAAAATTACTTTGACCCCTCGTCGACAGCAGAGGGTGACCCAAGGCGGTGCAGGATGTCTGGGGTCGGAGGCAGAGATGAGCTGGAATTAAGTATGCCATTTTTTCTCATAATAGGCCGTCTCAGTTCATTAAAGCGGGGTGAGCGAGATCACTCGTAGCCAGTCAGAGCGCTGGGTGGGCTGGTCTATGTAAATACTTTTACCAGTGGGTCACGAGATAGGGCGGTGCTGCGACTGTCATTGCTGAAGGTCACCTATCATTGGTCAGTTTCATTTCCGATCCCTATGCTTCCCTTAACTTCCTTTAAATGAAGGGGGTTCCTTCCAATACCGCTATGTGCACCTCAGCGCGTCTATTAAAAGTGTGCTCTGGGGAGCGAAGTCATATGCATGTTATAATGAAACATGGCTATTAACAGAAAAGCCATTCTGACGGTATCTGTTGGACATCGCCATCCTGTAATATTCCACAATCCTCACAAACCCACAAACCTTTGATAATGATACTCCAGAGGTGGGGACACCTTCAAATGATATTTTGCATAAATTTCATTGCTGTAGAACGACTTACATTGGGCTTATTCGCGTGTTATTATTAGCTCTGAGCTATAATCATTTAATGTAAATGAAGGTCAGGAATTAGTGTCAGTTGTTGGAAATTCATGCCACATGTTCTTTTATGTTTGGTTTGGACTTTGCAATCCATGTGAAATCAGTCAGTGAGAGGTGTTTGGGAGTGCAGCAATAAAATGTATCATATGCCAGCTGTAATATTAATCAAGTCTCATTTTTTTTCCCAGAATTTATGAATGAAGATGAGCGAAATATTTATGAGAAACTTTCTGAAATGTTTCAAGAAGACGCCTCCACTGTCATAGATTTGCCAGGTAATGGTTATTGAACTTTTGTAAAGAAAAAAAACACAATTGCTTTAATATTGGAATTGTTTCTCCTAGACTTGAACAGGATCAAACAAAGTATTCGCTTATGTCTTCTGCTTAAGGTTAGAAAGAAGTTTCCACAGGGCTAAATCTGTATCAGTTTCTGTATCAAGCCCCGTTCTCTGAAGGCACCATGTGAATGTTGTTGAAAAGAATTCAGTCAGCCTGGTTTATGAAAATAATGATTCTCTGCTTTTTACCTTAATTATCAGATGCTTGTTTTTACCAAGCAGGTAAGTTATTATTCCACCGATCTAAAGCTTCTGTGCAAAGAGTGTAATTCCCCAACAAAGCATTGAGCTCTCAGGTAGGCATAGAGCTCGACTTCCTGTGTGAGAGCCATTGTTGTGCATGACTCCAGCGTTTGTCCCATTAGCAGAGGGTCGGATTAAGACTCTCTCCCAAGTAGAGTGTCAAGCTTATGCTGCTTTTGTCTTGGTGTAAAATACTCTCTGTGAATTGGTTGAGGAACCGCACAGCAGGTGTAATTAGTTTGCCAGACTTTCATTGGGTTTAGGCCTCATGGTACACGCGAATACGGTGTTAGCCGTCTAACACTCAACTGGATTGTTGTGGATTTAGCTGGAGTATATAGATTAGCCTCTTCACTATTGTCTTAGAATGCTCATAAAATCCTTCAAAGAAACAGAAGGAAAGAGGATACAGGATTAACACACACACACACAGTAGAAGGAGGAGGACGATCATGGGTAGCATCCATCCATGAGGCTTTAACACTGTCACAATAGACTTGAAACAATTGCCTGCAAGCCTTCTTCGCCGCCACCTCTTAGTGTAGGTCATAGTCTGGTAATTCTCTAAATATCTCCACACTTATAACACTTAAAGGGTTTGGAGCATCATTAGCAGAATGGACACAGTCCAGTATGCTGCGTGTAAAACTCTGAGGGAACCAATTGGTTTATTCAGATGTTCCAAAACCTAGTTGCCTAGCTTCCATAGAAGCTTCACGGCAGTCATATACATATACAGACAAACATTGGATTCTTTAAAAGTCCATAGGCTTTTTCGTTAATTTGATCGTTTGTTGTATTGAATATAATTTATTTATAGCCAGCATCTTGTTTGTTCTGTCATCTTTGATGAATGCTTTCACCCAGCCTGTCACAGTGCATTATGGGATTGCCCTTCTGTGTGAAGGCTTCATTAGGTGCAGCCTTAAAATTGGGCTAAAAGAGGGTTTCTATCATTTGGAACATCATCAGTTCATATGATATCTTAAAGTGCTGTCTAGGTAGGTAGCTCACAGGGTTTTTGGAACAGACTTAATATGTATCTTTGCACTTTGGCCTGTCTTGATCCAGGTGTTTCCCCATTGGTGCATTGTGCAACACTGTGAAACAAGCGTAATCACATTAGGGCTTCATTAGCACTACTTTGTTTGATTAACTCACTGGTTTAATTAAATCGCACTTCTGTGTAATTTGGTTCAGATGAGGAATGTGTCTAAACCTCTGAGCAGAGTTTAACATCCCTATCACTGACTTCTCAGATTTGTGCTTGTGTATTTGTATTTGATTTTTAATAATAATGCGTGTATTGCAGGTATGGTAACGTCTGAGCATGCAGAGTATGCAGAACCAGCAGCTGAGAATAGACGGAGGGATCGACTGAGGGCTGACCTGTTGGAGAGGAGAGTGGAGGTCATTCCTCAGTACATGGAACAGCTTGAAGAGTGTGTTCAGAGAGACATGATCCCAGTTAGCACACTCACATTAGAACAGGTCAGTTATATATAAGATCATTAATCTCTGATGACCAGAATCATCATTTTAGAAGCTTAAACAGGATGTTTGTAGTTTTGATCTAGTCATGTCACAACACTCATCTTTTGTGTAGGCACATTCCTCACTCTGATTTACAATTTATTTTCATACTTTTACTTGTTTTTCTCTTTTAATTTTTGGTTTATTGATAAAGAGGGGACATGGGACAAACCGTCTGCACGAGCAGTTCATAATATTGCCCAATTATTTATGTGATGCAGGAAATGTGTTCGAACTTGGAGAATCCAGTCATAAAAATTAAATGTACTGTACAATGCAGAATATCATGCGATTGAACATTTTATAGCAGAACACGCTTAATCAAACTGCAGTATAGACTAGTGTCTGTGAATCACAAAAAAATGCTTTTGTCACATATTGTCACAGTGTGAATGTTTTATCTATTACCTATACTGAAGCACAAGTGATGATCATGGTGTTTTTTAGTGTCTTTAATGACATGAACACCTGATCTTAATATAAATAAAAAGGTTTATTTCACTAGATTTTCACAATTTCATTAGAGAAAACTATTGGTATATCTCACAAATTAAAACTTCACATCTCTTCAAAAGAAACGTTTGGTTTAGCTTAAAGAAATGATGACCGAAATACATACTTATTGTACAACCGTATTCTGTTTGTAGAAGCAGCATCCCGACTAAAATAGAACACTGTAAACTGGTCATCAGAATATAATGGGTGCTGTAATTTTTTTTATTTTGGTAGATGTACATGTGCATGGCCTAGATTTATGGTAAAAAAAAAAAAAACCCTGTAAATGCTTGTCTTTGAAATGTACAAAAAGTTCACATTACGTCTTATTTAATTTATTTTTGCTTGTAATTTGTTACCAAAGAATAAAAATCTGGGATGTTGTCAGGTCATATCCAAACAAAATGCTTCGCTGTGCGATTCTATATACAGAGAAATTGTCAAAAACACAAAATAAAATTACACTGAACAAGATTAGAATTAGCCAGCATATTTAAGCAGTAATCAGTCTTGGCAACTTGTTATGACTGAAATGCGAATGAAATGTTGCACATTAAATAGAGAATCCGAAGTTGAAGTGAGAAATGAACGCATAAGGAGCGGATGAGATGTAATGGTTGTTTGAGTCATGGCATGTGTTGAATAATCACTCTTGGTTTGTGTGCAACTGCAGATGAGAGCTCTCCAACTGTTCGGAAAACACAACATTATCCCCACCACACTCCACAAGCATTTCACAATAATGTGTGTTTAAGCAGCACAGGATGTACCGCTGTCAGTCAGCGAGTATAAAGCCTCTTAAACGTGCTGACTGAATTCCGTGGTGTGTGTCTGTAGGGTTTGCCTGCAGATTGTATTAACACGTCTCTTTAGATGTTCTGAATTCAAGTTAGCCACATGCAGTGGCAGAATGCAGTCTGTTGGTCCTAAACAAGAACCTGGATTTTCCTTTTTGGCAGGAAGAGCGTTCAGAGCGAGGGAAGACGGAGGAAAAGGTGTGGGCGAGGAAGCAGAGAGTAATGTCGCTCTTAAGGGGAAATTCAAAGGTACTGATGTGTGTCCAGAAAAAGGAAAGATTACTGTAGGTATGTCAAATGAGATTTCCTGAGGTACAGGAGCTGCTGTTGAGACCTTCTGCTGTCTTTGCCTATCAATCACACTGCACTATCACTCAAACACGCAGTCACAGGCTAATGCGGACAATTCTATGGAATTCTATAGAATTCTAACACATCAAATGTGTATATATTTGTAACACACACACACACATTCTATAATTTGTGCAGATGATGAAAAGCAAGACACACATAGTGTTATAACAACAGCAAAGCAAACATATATACAGTAGTCAACATTTGAAGTGGATCAAAATCTTTCATAAAAATAAAACCATTCTTGTCTTAAGACAAGAATATATATATATATATATATATATATATATATATATTATATATATTATATATATATTTTCATATTAATCATAATATTGGAGAAAACTTAATGATGTATGTGAAAAAAGTAGACTTTTTGTATTTTTCTTTATTTCTTTTTTTCTTTCCGTTTTTGCTTTGGATTTATTTTGGTTTTGTGTACCCCTTGCATTATCGCAGCTCAATAATATTTTTATTGCAATGAACATGGCCTTAGATGGCAATAAAAATAAATAACTAAACTAAACTCTTCATATTGGTTATATATGACATTTACTGTATATGTACAACATTTGATATATGTATAACATTTGATTTATTATTTGCTTCTGCAGATTAGGCGCGCAGATGAAGAAGAAGCTGTTCTGCAGGACAGACTCTATGCTGTGTTCCAGCGGTGCGTGAATTTCTCTACATCCAATCTGATGTGAAATAATCATTAATCTGTGTTTCCAAAGCCATTTACATTTTGCTGACATTTGTGAGGAGATGTAATATACTCCACATTGTATTGTCTCTACCAGTGCATTCTGGGTAAGTTGCCAAAGGCGAGGAAATCTGTCCGTGTCATTGGACGCAAAGCAGCATCATTTTCATCCTGTTCACTTCAGTCTGCAGCCCTTTCTCTCTCGTGCTCTCTGTTTCTGAGTGTCAGGCCTGCAGGCTCGGCTGTGTTTAAGTTTTTAATAATTGTGCAGCACCACACAGACTGATCTAATGAAATCAGGGCTGTTAGTTGGACACTGGTGCAGAGGTTTGTTAGATGACCCTCTCTATGTCCTCTCATATCAACCTTGGATGGTTGTTACTCAGATGAGACGTCTGTATCAGATCAGGGCCACACCACCCACAATTACTCAAAAAAATACTGTGACTATGTCTATGTTTTAGCAGATTTCCAAAACGATGTCTTTGTTCAAGATAGAAACTTTCAGTGACAGTATTGCATAATATTATTTTATCTGGTGTGGTTTAAATGTCTGATAATATTGTATTGTATGTATTTATTAGTTTATTTTAAGTTAAGCTAAATGACTTATTTCTGTTGACATTCTCTATTAGAAAGATGCTTGTATTTATTTATTTATTTTGGTGCTGTCAAACTATTAATCACAATTATCTGCATCAAAATAGTTTTGTTTGCATAATATATGTGTGTACTCTGTGTATTTATTTACTCTGTGTATTTATACAAAAAAAAAAAAAAAAAAAAATATATATATATATATATATATATATATATATATATATATTTTTTTTTTTTTGTATATGTGTGTGTGTATTTAAATATACAGAATATACACAGTACACACACATATGTAAACAAAAACGATTGAGGATGTAAATAATGGCAATTAATCTTTTGACAGCACAAATTTATTTATTTATTCTTCAGATGGCATGGAATGTCCTCATTTAGATAAGCTAATTAAATATGTATCAATGTATATTTTCAGGGCGGAAAATCGCTTACTGAATTCTCTGCGTCAACGCCAGGCTGAGGTCATCAACCAATATGGTGAAATTTTTGAAGAGAAAGAAAACACAGAGCCACTGGGCATTGAATCCGATCTCCACTGGCAGGTACAAACTCTCTTTTTCTTACTGTCTCACTTTCTTACAGTGATCTCTCTGCCTCATGCAAAAATCAGAAAACCCCAAATGTGGACTGTATTTTATGTAAATGAAGGTTGAAGGCAATACTAATTGTGGAACAATTGCCAACTAGTAACAACTACTGTATCAAATATAGTTTTGCACTGTACTTATGTTTATCAAGAACACATTTTTTCCTTTCAAAATGTATCACTTTTATAAATAAAATATATACTGATGTATACAATTACTAATCATACAGACTGCGAGATTTTTTGCCTTGTTACCATGCCGTCTAAAAAGATGTCACTCCTTTAAAGCAAAATGCATTTAAAAAAGATCAAACCATTATTTTAAAGCCAGAAACATCGCAACATAAAAAAGTACAAATTATGCATTTAGGTGAAGCCCTGGTATTTTCATTTGAAATTTAGGAAGAACTTAATTCTGTTTTAGCCCATTAATACGTAATGACGATAAAGAGGAACGTGCAAATTGACTGATATTATAAAGAAAGAATAAAAGCTAAAAGAAATGTTTTAAATGTTGTTTTGCATTTTAGACTAAATAGAGCCGAATCAAATAACACGATTAGGTTAATGAAATCAGTCATGGGGCTACACATATTACACATTCCATGAGAATAAGCGAGAAATTAAAGGGTATGAGAAGAGGAAGCCACACCTAAATTTTCAGACTTGACCAAAACTAAAGGAAGAGGACAGCAGCCAATGCAGCTTGTTCGTTTGTGTGTGAGAGACGTTGTTGCAGCGAGGTTTTGCGTTGTAATGAGTCCTGTAAGAGGGACTCAACAGCAGCAGCAGCAGCAGCAGCAGCCTTGGTTTGCAGACAGAGCATCAGCTTTGAGGGAGGCAGTAAACGCAGTGAGATTGTAGTATAATTCCTCAGCCTGGCATCCGTGCCCCCCAGTCACTGTTCCATTATCTCTCAAATTGCTGTGTTTCAGAGAGATAAAGATATTTTATGGCTTGCTGACTTGAAACAACCCGCACAGCCAGAAAAGCAATGGCCGACCTGCCACGCATAGTAATTTCATTGGTAAATGACAAAATCTTTGTTTATATGACATTTCCAAAATTACAGTGGCAGATGAATCTCAAATATAAAATGTCACATTTGGCATGCAAAACTATGAAAATATATTTCTGTACAAAATTCATGGAGGCATTTAATTTAGAACGTGTTTAATAACTAAGCCTGCCTGCATCGGTAATCCTGCCTTCAGGACTCAAAAAGATTGTCATATTTATTCACTAGCTCCCCACCACCCTCCTTCGTTCTCACGCCAAAAATTTTAAGGGTAAATGTTCATTGTTAATTAAGATTTACTAATTAAAATGAAAATAATTAAGGAGAAAGCTTAATCTTGGAATATTAGGCTATACTTAGAAAGAAAATAAGTTTTTATGTGTGTATGCATGAGTGTCTGTGTATTTTTTTTTTTTTTTTTGGAGGGGGGTGTTTCCTGTTTGCGATGTGTTTTGTCGGATCTGTCAGTGAGGTTTCAGCGAAAGCCTGCCTGCGTGCCAGAAAGCGAGGGATGAGAAGTGTAAAGGATCTGGCGAGCTGCTTTGATGTCATCTAGGCGAGCGTTATGGCGTTACACCACTTACGCCACAGCTGCAGGAAATGCAGCGTCCTCCTCACCTTTATTTCTTGAAAGTCTGTCAGATTTGAATGACATGCTACTTTTGCTGTTTCTGTAGTGTATAGAATGTGTGCTGTGCACGGAATGCAAATGTTCTGTTCGGCGGCCGAGTACATTTTCCACAATGTGCAGTATAAATCAGAACACGCCGCATACCGTAATACCTTAGTGTATTGGTAACTTTAATAAATGCTGACAAATTCTGTGTAAATATTCAGCACGAATCTGTAAGAAAAGGTAGAAATGTATTTGCTGTAAAGGTTTTCCTCTTATTCTCCTCAGATCCTTCTTACATAGTGAAATATTTCTTTCTTTCTGTGTAGGTGGAATGGACTCGGACGCCGGAGCCCATAGAGGTGCTTGTTTTCTGTTTGAGGTCCGTGAGAGAGAAGCTGCCCAGAGGTCTGTACTCACTGAGCGTGTCTCTTCAGACTCGACTGTGCGGCCGCACGCTGCACTGGTCCCGTCTGAAGGAGCAGCAGTGGGTTGGAAGAACAGAACCCGTGGAACATCAGGGCCGATACTTTGACATAGAGCTCAACATTAACCAGAGCCTCTACATGGTAAGAAAACCCCAGCAAACTGCCCTCCTGAGACACCGAAAGCACTGCAGTTTATTTAACCCTAAATACAAAATGGCTCGTGTTCAAAGAACCGATTTGATGATTGTTGATGTGAGAGGATTTATGCTACATTAAAGAGCACAGCAATCAAACGTCATCACCTTTGCGTTAGAAATTATGGACTCTTTTACCACTATCAATCATGGGTGCTGCTCAGAGGGGCCGTCTGTCATTGAGGGCATTTGTCATAGTTTTATCAGAAGTAATGAGTTTTGAAAGCATATTTAATTTTTTTTCCAAATCTTAGTTTTTTTCTGTTATGTTTTTAAGATGTTTTGCATTTTTCGTAGTTTACCAGGAGATAATATTTTTATTTTTTATTATGTTTACAACTATCTGTTTTCTTATATATAATATAATCTATATTTATTATAGCTAAGCTACATTTTCAGCAGCCATTGTTAGAAAACATTCTTATTCACTGATTGGTCATTTTTTTCTTTACCTTGCAAACATCTGTTTTGATCAGTTTATAATGTCCTTTCCAAAGGAAATAAATCCTGTAATCAATCCATGAAAAAAATTAAATAAAATAAAAAAATAAACAAATAAAAATTTTTTTTACTTACGCCAAAATTTTAAAAAAGCATATTTTATTGCAATATTGTTATATATCACAAAGCATGCATTATATACCGAATAAAAAAAACTAACTCACATTCACTTTACCCAAAAATTTTAATTCAGTGAAATGAAAACTACTTTGACACTTATTACATTTTCAAAAAGATATTGTAAAACTAATCTTTTTTTTTATGGATTACTAATCCATAATCCATAAAAATCAATTGCTTTATATGATGAACAGATGTAATTTAAGCTTTTATTCACATGTAAACATTAATTACACACACACTCACACACATCAGTTGTCAAAAATATCTCAATGTAAATATGTGAATAAAAGCTACAATAAAACAGTTCATGATACTTTATGAAACAATCGACTGGCTTGACTAAACCAATCTCTTTATAAACCTTTTGGTAGAAATCTGGCTGATTATCAGACAGGACTGCATCCCAGAACAGAGCCACTCTAGTTTTTCTCTCTGCAGTTCCACTTCAGCTATTGAATATAGAGTTAGAATGAAGCTTATGAAATGTGATATTAAACAGCGAGTGTGTATAGAAGTGGAAAGAGACTGTATTAAAAACTGCTGCTGAAAGCTTAAGGTTTGACTTGAGGGACAGTCACTGCGAATAAAACAGCTGCTTTTCCAACATGACATTTAGTGTGTGAATGTAAATCAAATTTATAATTCATTATACAAGAGCTGACGGTTTATTGGGATAAAAATGACGTACAAATGCTGTAAAACCAGAACTCAGATCTACTGAGAAAATAAGAAAAAAATAAATAGCTGTGCTTTTAAATTATCGATGCTGTTCAAGAGCAATAAAGTTAACATTTTCAGTTTAGGGAGTGATTTTTAGCATTTAGAACAGATCTTGTTTTCTGTTGCCTGTGTATGAGAAAGGTTGAAAGAAGACCTATGAATTGTAAGATCAATGTGTCAGTGGGATACTTTATTCATTATTTTTAATGATTTTGATCAATGATTAATGAGTTGTAGTGCTATGCAAAAAAAAAAAATAAAATTATATATATATATATATATATATATATATATATATATATATATATATATATAGGGTTTTTACAAGAATAAAGTGATGTTTATGAGATTGAAAATATGAATATCTCTCTAAAATTTAATTCTTAAAAAAATACTTTAATCTAATAGCCTTGCTTTATTTTTGTAAATGGCCTATTATGAGTTAAAAAAAAAAAAACAATTTTATTCTTTATTCTCTAAGGTTATGGCATTAAAAAAAAAAATGCGGAAATGATCTGATGAAGTTTGAATGAAGTCTTTTTGTTAAGCAGAGTGAATTAATTCCAGAAGTTTAGACCGACTTCTCACCAGAATGTTTGTTCAGTAGAGCCTCCGAAACACTGTAAATAAAGAACCTAAAAATGTGATCACGATCGATAACTAAAGCACCAAATCTAGCATGCACTTGTGTAGTCAGGCCTATATCTGCAGACAGAAACGTCTGACACAAAGGAAATAAAGTGGGCCGCTTTAACTGAATACTCCTCCTCTCTCGTCCAAAACCGTGGGCTCTTATTTGGCAGGCAATCGTTTAGCGCTCCATTGAGATTGTCTAGTGTCAGTCTCCTCTATCCTCTACCAGCTCTTATTTATAGCCAATCCTGTTGCTGTTGATGTTTATGTTTCGAAGATTTCCATCAGATTTGTCTGTAATTGGCTCATTTGCTTTTCGCAGTTGCCCACATTACCGTGCGCTCTCGCCTCGTCTGTTTTTCTCAACAGCTTTCGCAGAGGAAACGAGGAATTAACGTTAGTAGGAGGATAGCTACAGCTCATCATGTTTTTCTTGAGTGTCTCTGGCTGGCGCAGAGATGCTCTGGTCTGATCCATCTTGGAGATTTGAGTTTTTCCTTCAAGTGGGATGTGAAAAATGTGATGGTCCAGGCAAGGAAGCAGAAGATAAGAAGAATCTTTCGATTCTTTGCCAGTCTCCTTTTCACATCTCTTCATTCTGTTGTTTCATAGCTCTTCCATCTAAAGCAAAAACAGTCATTTAATGTTAAAAAGCAGAATGACACCAGCAGTCCATGAGGTACTTTTTTTTTTTTTTTTTTTTTAATGTATGCCTTCACATGTTTGCATTTTCTCTTTTTCGCCTTTTTCTCCTGTGGAGTTTGCTCAGTAAGCACAGGTCTGTTTTGAATGAAATCTGATCTCTGTGATGCTTTAATAGATTCCCAGCATGTAGCAGTTCCACCTGAGAACTGACACAGGCCTAAAACACAATCTTTCAGTCATTTCATTGCGTTTTCACTCCTTCCTTTTTTTAATCTGTTTTTCTAAGCGAATTGATACAGTCAGCAGTGTTCTTGCTTATTTTTCAGTGAATGAAGCATCTGAAATATTTTTCAATATGTATAATCCAGGAGATTATGGCATAAATTTGAGGCCCAATGTGGGGAATCTGTGCCTTTTTTCTCTTTTTTTTAGGTGTGAGCACAAAGTGATTAGAAGAGAAACACATGATGAATGTGATAAAACAAGTCTTCTCCGTTTTCCATTACTCCTAATGGAAGGATAGAATATTCCTGGAGTGATTGATGAAGTCAAGCGCTTCTTTTTGTCAGTTCATTTTTTAAAGGTCTGTCTCTCGCTTGATGGGTAAATAAGGATCTCTGCGTGTTAAACGCTGGAATTCCTCATGCCACGTTTTTCTGATATATCACATTTTTTCTTAAATGTGCCCGGTTTGCATATGTTCTAGTGATGTCACGGCTGTCATGTTGGGATCGTCACATGCTGGCGCTCCTGCTGGGATGGCTTCCTGAAACCAGCCATAATCACATTCCGATGTTTCATCATCTAGGTTCAAACTTTAGATCGTATTAAACACATTTACATCTTAAGCTAGAGAGAGGAAATTAGATACAAAATATCTGTTTTGTAAGAGAAAACTTGCTCTCTTTACATTGCACCCTTTTTCTGTTCTACTATCTCTAACAAGGAAATATAGCATCACTGAAAGGTGCTTAACTTTACAAAAATGGTGTATGTCCACATAAAAAAGTAGAAATAATAAAAAAATTATATATTTTTTTAATTTACATCTGTTTTGTTTATTATTCAATTATTTTTTTACATGTTACACAGGAACATGTATTCCTAATTTATTTTTCTTTCCAGAATTCTATAATAATAATAATAATAATAATAATAATAAATACAAATTAAACTGTTAAATGAATGTTTTTTTTCAGGCATAAACGTTAAGAGGGCTGCAATATTTGAATAATTAGCTAATTTGGGACTACACTACATTAATCTTTATTCTTTTTTTTTTGCATCCACTCTGTTTATTATTATATTTAAAAATTGTCTATTAAAGCATTTGTTAGAATTTGCAAAACCACCATTTCATTTTGTGCTAAACTAACAAACTATTTTAATCACTTATTTTAATCGTCTTTGTATTAAACGTGTTAATACATAATTTTGACTTTGACCCTGAACTATTTTTGTCTCTTTTCCCGCCCTAGATTTGATTTAAATAACAGATTTAGATTTATTGTAGGTGTTGTTCCCACTCTGTCTCTTTCAGGTCTTGCCCGCATCATGTGATCTGTTGCCATCCAGTGTGTTAGTGTTCAAGCTGTTATCTCTGCCTGGTGATCACAGTCATGTGAGTTCTGTGGTGGGTTGGGGTGCATTTCCTGTCTGCAACTGCTCCCTCCATCTCTTCAATGGCAAGTTCAAGACCCCTCTCTTGCGCGGCAGTCCGAACCCCTCGCTTCACCAGTTCCGCAGAATTGAGCATCTGCTTTCCACTGACCTGGACAACTGGCTATGCAACCTCTACTTCCAGGTACCTATTTAAAATGTACTGAAGGTTTACTTTTACGAAGACACTGAACAGTCTAATCATTCATACCATAAATAATAATAATAGTTATAACAGTTTTGTTTACTTTATGATTCAATTGGTTTAAGCTAATAAACCACTGTAGTTGCCCTAACTGAACTCTGTAAAAGACAGTTTGGGGAGAATAGTGCCGGTTTTGTTTATATGTGTGTGAGAGAGAGTGTAAATGGCTCTAGCAAGAAAATTGGAAATTGGAGCCAGGTTGTAAACAAACCACATCTTTACTAAACAGATCCAGATATATTTGAGGAGAAGCATTGATCCCGTTACTCAACAGCTTAATGAAATTAAAAAACAGAGCAAAGGCTTCTCTCAATCTAATTCGAAAATACTGCGTGTAGTGAATGTAACCAATTAATATATTCTTTTAAAATTTGCACTCCACATAAAGTTTGACACATTTTACCATGTTTAAATTCAATCTAGATAAATTTAGCATCCAAATCGGTGCATAAAGTGCAAAAGGAAAAAAATAAAGCGATCTGTGATTTTGCGCTAGAAGAGTCCCAGACAGTAAAAGAAACGACAGCAAAATTTAAAAACATAAAATGTAAGCAAGCATATTTGTGCAAAGGAGCCATAGCAAAGGAATTCAGTTTATCTGTAGTTAAAAAAATTGAGGAGAAATGCTGTCGTTTTTTTGATATTGACGTCAAAGGCTGTGTCCAATCAAACTACGCTAAACCTGGTTTCCCAAGTTTTCTGGGTCCTAAATCAAACCAGTAGAGAACCACAGCTGTACAGCATCTATTTTCCAACCTTCTCATAATATCTTTCATAATCAGTCTTTGTCAATCAGCAGACATCCCTCTGTGCAGGTGAAGAGACTCCCGCGGGGCAGCACTGGGGTGCCGGAGCGCAGCTTCACCCTGCAGATCCCTTCTCACCCCCAGCTGAGCTCCAGCCAGGGGCTTCATCCCCATCCGGACACCTCCACCCGCTCTTCTGCTTCTCTGCCAGGTAGGACTTCTAAACACCCCCGATAGGAAGAAATGCCAGCGAATGTCACTGCCTGCCACAAACTCCCACAAAGAGGCAGAATGGCAGCTGCCAGTTAGAATCTGGTGGGGCATTCATGCAGAGAAAATGAACCTTCTTCATTCAGACTAAAGCACTTCCAATTTGTGCTGCACAATAGGTGCCATTTAGGCCAAAATCGTTTGCACTGTAAATGAAGCTCACTAACATAAAACGTTCAGCTTTACACCTGATTGACATTTGTCACTGAATGCTATCATCATCACCATCACCATCATCATCTATTGCTGTGTTAGCAAATGGCACAAAATTCCTCTAATCAAAACTCTCAGCTAGAAGCCGGCTCACATTGTTGTGTCGAATTGTGAGCAGTCAACATTAAGTGGGATGGGTTGATAGCAAGATCACTAATAGGACTCATTTGCTTGTGTGTGCCTCCATTAGCTTATTGATTTTTTTTTTTTCTACTGCGTTCATTGTTTTTCAGTTGTTTGGGAAATAGCATACGAGTCTGGAATGGTGCACGTAGAGATTAAAGCTTTCAGCACACATGTTTGGAACTGTATTGAAAATCTTCATAGTCATATTGAAACAAATGAAGCAAGTCAGGAATTGTTTTCACGTTATGTCACTTGGGCCCTTTTGCTTGTGTTGTTGTCTGTGTAATGTCTTTAAACAATGCCATCTTTATTGGCTTATTTTGTTTATAAATGATTTAGACAGCATGCATATGCCTCAGTCTTTTGATGTTTTAATACTTTGGTCATACGCTCCCATATTTTCAAACAACTTATTAAACTTAAATTTATTAAACGTATTAAACTTTTTCAGCCATAAGTTGTGCAATTACATTTACAAGCATTTCAACAGACAAAAATATCCCATTACGCTGAAGTTGATGTGTGAACCACGTTTAAAAATCTGTAGTTATCATTGTATGCATTTTATTATTATTTTTTAAGATTCATATTTTTTATTTTTATGTAACTTTTTTCTATCAGATTTCTTTAAACGGATATGAAAAAAACAGAACCTGATCCAAATATCTTTTTAATAGCGGAAGAACATTTTGGAATCAGTGTGCAATTACCATAACTCTCTTCAGTGGCCTAGCAACTACCCAGAATGCCCTAGCACTTAAAAAGGACAATTTAAAAACCACTCAGAACAAATAAACAACTCAAAAGCCAATCAGAATTTTTTGAGAATTTAGGAACATCCTGACAACCACCTACAACACTATGGAAACAGCATAGCTAAGAATAAAAAAAAAAACACATTTGCAACTAACCAGAACTGGCAAATGTTTACATTTGTACATTTGGCAGATTATGTAACATCTATAGTAATTTACAGTGCAAATTATTTTAATTATTACTTTTTTTTTTTTTAAGTTTTTATGCTACAACCTATCTACATAGAAATATGAAATATGAAAACACACTGCTCTGGCACCATCTTGCAAGGGTGAGTTTTTTACAGACAAGCATAATTTCTTATTTTCTTAAGGAGAAGAAAAAAAGGTCTAGTTTTCATAAGCAGTTGTGTAATTTATGCTCTTAAATATCCAGCACTCCCATTGCATAAAGATTAGTTTGGACAGGAAAGAGGCAAATAAGCAGTTTCCTTTCACTCAAGTCCATGTGTAGAGTAGCTTTTACTTCAATAAGTGTGTGTCTCCCAGGCAGACCTTCCTGTCTCCGAGCGTTCTGTCCTCACATGGGTCACAGAACATCTTGACGCCAATGCAGTTTCATTTGGTATTGATCTAGCGCAAAGACCATTGTTCTTTTTTTTTTGGCAGTACTCATCTTTATTTAACAGAGCAGAACCCTAAAAAAAAAAATTCTGGGGTGCTCAGCTTTAAACATCACATAGGCTTTTTAATTACAAATGAGTTGTGACAGGTCTGCTGGGTAGCAACCTGTCCCATTTTAAGCGTGATGCTAGCTGACAGCTCGGCGCTGTTCTCAGAGCGCCGCAACATGTGGAAGAAATTGGTCTTTTACATTTCACAGCTTGTCACTTCCTCTCTGCCGTGAACTTTGACCTCCCACTGTGCTCCTAACACCCCACATGGGAAGCGTCCCCATGCTATGGCACTCTGGGAGAGTTGTGTTCTGCTTACTATATATGCCAAAAAAAAGGGAGGAAGGAAAGAATATGATGAAAAAGAAGCAGGTATTGGACAAACAGAGGAAAACTCAACCTGACTCGAATAAGTGATCAAAAGGTGTCCCTCACCGGACATCACAGCGTCAAACCGCTGAGCAGAGATGACGTTAGCATAAGGATCAGTTCAGGTTGCATTACTGCTGCACACTCTTATGATATTCAGATGGAGAATTCCCATCAAGCGAGAGAGCAGGATTGGACTGACAACCTCACATTACTCTGAAATGAAAATCAAATTCAGTAAGGAAAAACCGCAAATAGAGAACATCCAACTTTGGCTCCACGGACTAACGTTTTTTTTTTTTATCACGTGTATTTTCTGCTAACTGTGATGGATATATCTGTAATATTGCTTGATAATTATATGATTGCTTTTTGAATTATTCAAACATGTATTATAATAATAATAACAACAACAACGCACTCTATAGCGGTGTCTGAGTTCATTCTGGTCTTTATCTCTTCAAAAATCAGCTGAGAATGTACAATGTACACGTACGATCCTTATCATTCTTAGGTATTATTGCAATGCTCAGACATGTCAAATAGGAGCAATGGCAGCTAATATTATTTTCCCTCATTTCTGTGTTCATTGCAACATATGACGTAGCTGTAGGCGTTATGAGTTAACTGACCTTTCACATTAAGTGAACGATCCAGTTACACTAGGTCTGTTTGAATTCAAATGACTAATTAAATTAGACCTTTCTGCTTTGATCACCCTTAGTGGATCTGTAACCGCATGCAGTGGGGCTTTTGGAAGCTGTGTTTGATTGCATCCCGCCCCTTAAGTAAATGCATCGTAGTACACTCGGCCCGTCAGCGCAATGACAATTTCCAAGATTTGCTCTTAGAGTGTTTCTGGAACACAGCCGCGCTCTTTTATATCATTGTCCCTGAGGGGCCTGTCCCGGTCACTGCAGATAACCTTAATACAGGATCATACTTACTAAATCACACTGCATTTTTACCCCAATTAATTTACCACTGCCCATCTTTAAATGGATAATTTAACCTTGCTTACATCAAGCTCGATTTTTAGTTGATGAGAAAACGTAGCCTCATGTTATGAGAGTGATAGAGTCAGACAGACGTTCCCAAAGGCTGCTTAGCTTATGTGAAGAAAAACAAACTGTTCTGAAGTGACAAGCCTTGCATAATGCAGATTTTTAAACATGATATCATTGCAAATGCTCAGATACTTGCTAAATTTCAAATATTTGCTAAAGCTCACGATTCCCACAGTCATGAAACCTGAGAATGACTGTAAAATAATGCCTCTGTAAATAGATGTAATGATTTAGGTATACTATAATGTTGTGATAAAAATGTTCTATAATAACTGAAAAAATTGTTTTTAAATAAATGATATGATGGTGATAAATTTATAGCTGTAAATGATTGGTTTTATATGTAAACACACACACTTTTGATAAAAAAAGATTTTTTAAAAATCCTTTTGTATTTAAAAAAGGTTGTTGTCCACAATTTATATAATGCTCTCTACTTTATTTCCCTTTGTTTTGGTTATTCCTATTACAACGGGTAATTATGAGAGTCGTGGATTATGCTCATGGGTAATCAATAATTCACTGACCTTTGATTTTCGGCAACTCTGGAACTGTCACCAGGGCAATTAGAAACCTAGGTGAGCGCACAGGTCCCCGTCGGTCACGCAACCCTTCAGGCCCGGTTCCTACTCTCTGTGCGTTCATGGTAAGCAGAGGATAACAAGCCTCTCTTGTTCACCCTGGGAGAACGTGGGTTGTGGCTGCAGCACTCCGAGTTCATGGACGTAGCCTACAGCTGTCAACGCTGCGCTAATTCAGACCCGACACCATCTGAGCATCAGGCTGGAGGAAGGATAATTAAAGGCAAAGTTGCAAAGTTGTGTTGGCTGGCCCATTAAAACATGCATGATCGTGGCGCAAAGGCAGGCAGAATGCTCTGCTGACAGGGATTACAGTCTCTGGACACAGAACAGAGGTGGAGGGCAGGCTTTTGCTCCACATCGCTTCAGGCCGTAGATTGGAACGGGCTAAACCTTAGATAAAAATTCATGCACTGCACATGGCAGAGACAGGGGTCTTCGGTTTATGTAAGGTTAATGTCTTTATTACTGTGTCAGTATATTTTTTAATTCTGATGATGCATGTCGATAATATCATTGTTGGGGGAAAAAAGGCAAATTGTTGCTTTTTTTTTATTTAAGTAATATTTAAGCTGAAAATTGCATTTCCGTTTTAGTGCTAAACTTTTGCTAAACTTCGCATTTATTACCTTTTACCTTGGAGATGTAACACCATTGTTGAAGCTAATTAATGCATTGTTGCCGTCCGGATTCTTTAATGAGCAACATGTTGGACAAAATAATAATATAGTGCAGGAAGTTTAAACACTCAGAAAGAAAATAGGCTATTAACTCCCCTGGTACAAAACTGGAACAAACTGTTGGAAGCAACCATGTGAAGAAATGATTACAAAACCATTATGAACCAAACACACCAGTATTGAATGGCAGAGAGCCATTGGGGCTGGTCTTATAACTTGAAGGTTTTGAATAAACCTTTTTTACATATAACTCCATATGGTTTCGTGGGTCATTAACTGTGTGTCTTCCAAGAGAAAACAGACTGACATATCTTCTGTAGAAGACAAATTTCCCCTCCAACACTTTTTGACTTTTTCAAGCTTCAGCAGTAGAAATTGTCTGTAATTTGTTTTCGTTGTCTATGGTTGTCTATTTCTTAAGGCTTGTCACTACAGCGAAAAGACAGTGCGTCAGAGGTAAGCCATGCAATTGAACGTGATTATTCATACATTATAATGAAATAACCACCCGTATTTATGTTAAGATAGGGCAGATGTAATGCTTTCACCTGTAGGCATCTCAAATGTTTGCTGGTGTAACTTGTAATTAAAACCTACATCTGCGTTCAGATTAAATGTAATATCAGTTCAAAAACAGCACTGAGGACATACCAGCCCTGAACGCTCCTGCTATTAAAACCTATTTGAGTCTTCTGAAGCCTTCCTGATACGTTGCCTATATTTAAAAGTTATTATTACTGATATATTTAATCCCGCAGCAAGAGAAAAATTATATCATCTGGGAAGTTTCCATATTTATTATATAGATGTGACTGGTTGAGGCGAAGAGAAAAACGCAATGAAAAAAGTTTCTCATGGTAAAATTTTTACATGTATCAAGCTAAGGTTTACTTAATTGGAAGCTCCAGGCAATGCAGGAACCCTCTTTTTAAATTCTGTGAATGTTAATATGCTAAATAATGCAAAGCTCCTGCACTTCAAGCATGAGACACACATCTGGCAGCTTACCATTTAAATTACAGACGGAGAGCGAGAGAAAACACTTCAAAAGTAATTTTCCAAAGGAAGGAAGAATGGCAAAATGTATTACAACTAAATTTAATTTTTTTTCGATTTTTCATCATGTCTAATTGTGTGCATTAGAGCAATGAAAAAAAAAGAGAGAGGTTGGGCTCAGAGATGTTGATGATGTGTGTGAGGGAGAGAAAGAACAGAATATATGTGAAGAGAAAGTTTCATCACTTTTTCTTTAGCTGTACACTTCATTGTTGTCAAAAGTCTACAGTCATTTACCATTCTCATTATTTGTGCTTCATATGTATAATATCTAATTTTTATAATTTTGCTTTCACTTATTCAAAAAAATAAAAAAAAATATATATATATATATATATATATATATATATATATATATATATATATATATATATATATATATATATATATATATATATATATATATATATATATATGTATAATTGAATTGAATTATTATTTTATTTTACCATACCTTGTAGGCGAACTATACCAAAGTTTCTGTTTTTGTGCTTCATCTTGTGATGTTAGAGATTATGTTATCCTCATTTAATTAATTAAACCATAAATCACTGACCAGAAGCTATTTTCTGCCTTACAAGAACAAAGGTTCATTTGTAATGTCATTGCAGGTAAGAGCCCCAGTGGAGCTGTGTCAACCTCTGAGCCAAGCAACCAGACAAACCGTCCCATCGCTGAAAAACCCAAGGCCGAAATCCATGGCAAGGTAACTTGAATGAGGAAACATTCTGACCTTGAACATGGGCCTTCTTTCTCGCTTCTCCTCAGAGGCACCATGCCCATTTAAACATTTGGAAGATTAAAAGCCTAAAAAAATAAATCAGGTTGTATTATTTCGCAATACCTTGGTAAAACGTGCTTGAATTATTACATTCTAGTGTACTGTCATATTATTTTTCGTCATGATATGCATAGCACAAAAAAAAATCTGTGCAAGGAAACTAATTTTTTTATTTCTTTGTCTTTTTTTTGACAAAAAAGACTAGCAAGTATACTATAGCATTTGTTTAAATTTAAATTTAACAAAAAAATTTAACCCCTTTACAAAAAAAAAAAAAAAAAAAAAAAAAAAAAAAAAAGGTCCATGACGCCCCTGCTGCTCCTCCCTTTTGCCTCCCTACTCCCCTTATTATCTGAGATTTGTCAAAATACATTTCACACTAACAGGTATTTTTCAGTCTTCAAAGCTAGTTTTGATGTGCTCGACAAGCCAAAACAGCTCAAATTCTGTGAAATCAGCAGTGCCAGCCCGGTGCTCGCTCTCTCTAACTGTTCTCAACATGCCTTTTCCTGCGCTCCGCAGGACTTAAGCTAAATGAATCAAAGCTGCGACGTTACCTGCCACACTTTGAAGTGGTAATTGCAAAATGACTTCACTGTGCTGAACTGGTGCTGCTGTCTTACGTTGCACAACTGTGCATTGTGAGTTATCTAATGCCCTTTTGTCTTTGTTGTTACTGTTGTCATGGCATGCCAGAATCATGCAAACTCGCAGCTGTTTAAATGCAACTGCAGATTAATCACGGAATCGAATTGTGCGCGATTTAAATTAAATTCATTATCACTGTCAAAATTAAATTAAATCTGTTTATTAGAATGCGTTTTAATTGCAGACGTCACGGGTTTGATGTTCAGGAAAAGCTAATTCTACCATGCTGGTTTTGTTATAAAATAAAATAATAATAATAATAATAATAATAAAATTCACTTGCATATTGCTTAAATACCTTTTCTGGAATATACCATATATGATGGTATATTTATATTCTTGCCCGTCTTTGACTTCTCCTGTTATTAGCTATCGTTCAGCAGTACTGAAAAGATACCTGCCTAAACCTGGAAGCCAGCCATAACATCTAAAATAATGGCATCTATATGTCCTATTTTTTTTTTCTCTCTTTAGCTATAATGTTCTCTTTTTTTTCGTCCTTCTCTGTAGTTTGCTGTACGTAGTCCAATGTGCTTTTCATTTCTGGATAGGTGACAGTGATCTTTCATACGGGGAAACTCATTGACATGTAGATGCAGGCTGTATCCGTGCCGCAGCAGCGCATCTCAGCCCACCCAAGGGCATAGTGCATCAGACTGAATGCCAGACTAACAAACAATATCAGCACCCAGTGTTTCTCTCTGCGACATCTCAAAATTACTTCTGAACTCTAATGGACTCCAATTACTGTACGGCAGGGACTGCTCTAATACACCACTGCCTCTAAAGGGCTATGGCATTTAAAGGAACTGTGAAGAATTATTATAATGCTAAAGTACTCCTGAGTTACTAGTACTAGAACTTAGGGGAAGGGGGTCTTCCACAAAAATTATTTCCAGCCCTGTGAAGTTAAGCAACTACCCTAAAAGAGGACAAAACACAGAATATGAGTATATATATATGAAATGCATTGCATAAATGATGTCAATCATGATGGCTATGTTCAATTCGAAAAGCAAAACAGGACAAAACAGGCTGAATACATTGCATCACTGGATTTAATTGTTGTCCTCTTAAAATATAATTCTGAAGCTTCACACTCAGTGTTTGACTTCTGAAAAGCTCTACTTTTTTTATTTGACTGGCCATCTGCCAATGTTAGACCTCTGGCAGACCACTGTAAAATTTAATAATAATAATACTACAAAAAAATGCCATACTAACATTAAACCGAGCGGTCAGTATTTGTCCATGTCTTAAATATTGGGAGAGTCCCTTAAAATGAAAATGATGTTTAATTCTAGTAACAAACTATTTGCTAATAATATTTGGACACATGCTCACTTTTATGCATATGCCTATGTTGAAAACAGAAAATGCTTCTAGTCTCATCACATTCAGTTAGGAATTACATGAATCCCACAGATGCTAGCTAAATTGCCATTTTTGAGAAAAAAAAATCATTTTCTCAGTCATTTTGGTCTATCATAAAGTAATTTGTCAAATGCTTTGCTCTTACCTGTCTGTCCTTCATTGATAAAACCGATGCTGGTATTTGTGCTCTGATTATGTGAACAGTTAACTCCACCTACTTTGATTTGATTGGCCATCTCAGTCATTTTGACATTGATAAGCACTGTTAGAACACCGAGGCAAGATAGCCAACTTTTAAATCATTTTGTCATCCTAACAACAGACAGAGCACTACATAATGAAGTGCAGCAGAGCATTTAAAATATTTATAATTGTTACATATTAAATATTTATATTTATAAATCAGTCTGGCCATTTCTTATTATTGTCGCCCTCGATGTCTGTGGTGGTTACAGCTGGAAGTTGGTGCTGGAAGTTTCTACTGAGAGTATTATGTGGTGTTGATTTTATTGTTGATTTAAAAGGCTTGAATGTGGTTAATTATGAGAGAACATCTGACTAATTCTGTAGATAACGTTTCTGATTGGTGTCCACAATGAATAGTGTTTTAATGCATAACTGGGTCCATAGCTGACTCATTCTATTAAAAGATTGGACTAGATTAAAACCATTATTTTAAATCACTGAATTTCCCTTTTATTGCATATGACTCTTCTGTGCTTTAAGTGATTTCAGACGTTTGGCTAACTTCTGCTATTTTTCTAATCCCAACCACATGTTCCTCAAAACACTCTTCAAAAGCATACAGTATGTGCAAAATGATTGACAGGCACAGAGTTTCTGATTGGCTCGTTCCCCTAACAGAAACACTTGACACCGATTTTGCTTGTATTTGTCAAATAGTGGGAAGACTTTACGTGGTTAAAGAAAGCTACAAGCAGCTTTCATATTGTTATCTTCAGGTTTCCAAAAGGGCAGTCTAAGAGGTTCTGTTGCAGAATATGTTGTCGGAGACAGTATTACAGTATATCGTTTTATTTATTTATTTTTTTTTACAGAATAAAATCTCAGTGTTTGTTGCTGGTTCATATTTCACATTTATTCTTTGAATATATTGCTTTGATTTCATTGTATGCAGTAATTCTTGTGACTGTAGGGCAGCCCTTCATAAATGACATATAAATGATATGAACTGACATAAGACATAAGTTGGTACAATTTACCATGTTTGACTAAATAATTTATTAACATGTTGCTAAGCTATCAGAATCTTAATGTAGCAAGCAAAAATACACAGATAAACACAGAAAAAAAGTAGTAGACTGTTTAATTGTACTGAACTGTTTTTACTTGCAATTTTAATCATTGAATGTAAGGATTTAGTTTTTTTTATGTACATTCTTGACTATGAATGTTGAATTCAGTAGTTTTATTATTCCAGGTGTGTTGATTTAAACATAGAATTTCTTGTTTTTGTCTCATTTTTTGTGACTGCCTTTCTTTCACTTCATCCCATCTCTGTCTTTCTGACAACTTTGATTAGATGTTGTCTGTAATGTGAATGTCATTCATTTCCTGTACTAGTTGTTGTTGTGCGTGTTTGTTTTTGAGAGATGAAGTTAGGGTGAAGTGTGCTGCTGTCATTGTATTCCCAAGATAAATCACTGCAACTGTTTCCTGCTATGATTACAAACGACATGCACATGTTTCTCTCCGTTTAGAGCGGCAGGCAGAAGAAGATAATCGAGAGAAACAGTGAGGGGCTCAAACCTCTCCCTAAAGATCAGCTAGACCAGTTCACCTTCTCTGTGAGGTAAGTATCATTTCTCAAGGCCAGTTTCATGTCTGTGGGTTTATATGGTTATGAATAAAAATCTACTTGCTGCATACTGCAAATGCGGAGCAGCAAGAGCTACGTTACAATGAACAATAGAAATATCTGACCTAATTGCGTTATGTGTTTAATTTTCTGGCATGACGTTACTATTAAAAAAAGACAAACAAAAACAAACTTGTCCATAAACATAATTTATGTATACTGACAACAGCATAGAGCCAAGTATGCTATTCTGAATATTGTGTGGCAGTTTGAGGATGAACACCGAAGGCCTTCATACCCCAAAAAAACCAAAAACAAAACACACACACAACCTGAATCTTTGAAAATCTTTTATATTTTCTACTAAGATTACATATAAATCACACAACCTATTTTTCCAATATTTTTAGAAAATTGTTATTATTGAGTTGCGACCCTATAATACTGCATCTTTTTCTCAGCGTATATATTAACGCACATCGACTTGCATGATTTATTTGAGGCTGAATATGAATGTCGCTGTCCGCCATATGAATGTTGCTTTATTGTCAGATTCAATGTGTGTTTTTATTGAAGGGATCAAGGTAACGTTAACATCGGCAACACATAAAACCTTGCGCTGTGGATAATTGCTTTTTCTCTAGTGATGCAAAGTGCACAAGCAGGCCTACGAATGAGTGTTTTCTGCGTTTTATTGTGGCTTACAGCATTTGATATTAATGAGAAAACAGGAGTGAAAACACACCGACACAAACAGCGGCACCGAACAAATCTTATAAACGGCCTAGTCAAATTGCATTTCACAAAACACTTACCTAAATTTCACTGCACGTGCCTGCGATGAAAGCCGCTCGCCTAAATCCACAGAGGGAAAAAATTGAGGTGTGTGTTTTTATTTTGATTTTGCCCGAATTATTGCCAACGCTGTATATTTCTCTGAGAAGAAAGAAAGAGCGACTCATTTTATAGGATTTAGAGCTGCCTACCTCTGCTCATTTCTGAAAATTGGTAATTTGTTGCCGCTGGACTAGTATTAAACAAGATCAGAAGCTGTGCTGCTGTAAGTATGGGAGGAAATCAAATGAAACTCAGGCCACACATCAGAGAAGAGAGGGCTGGAGCACAACTGCTAACCCAAAGCAGGATAAAGGACTTCAAAACGTAAAGGCAAACATCGACGGGCAGAGTTTAGCCCCACCGTCTTTCATGTAAGCCATCTGAAATACATTTCAATTGACTGTTTCTTTGTTTGTTAATATTGTTTTGAAATGCAAATCACATTTTATAATATTCTCATGGTTCTCACACAACCAGTCCTGCGGAGATCTTATTGATCTTACTGAAAACTCTTTGATTAATTTCACTGGATGCAAACTAAGTTACACCATCATAAGGGTGTGTAACATGTGTGTATATGGATGATCCTTCAGTGAAGTGAACTTTTCTGTCCCCCAGATTTGAAAATAGCCCACAGTTGTCAATTAATTGTTACTTTCATTCAAATAATGAGCATTATATTTTATGACTCAAAAAGTGCAATTAAGCTTTAAGCTTTTCTTCTCTAACAGCTTCTTTGCTCATTTTTATAAGGTTACATTTTCTATGATTTCTCCATTTTGGCCTTGATCAGGACAGCCCAAACTTTCATTCTACAGTAAAGCATTAAAAAAGGAAAACTGCTTTGATGATCTGGTATTTATGCGGAGATTTCATAACAAAGAATCACTGTTCCCAATACGGCTGTCCTTATGATGAGGAATCCACCAGAATGTTGATCAAACCTACCTTTTCTTTCCAGCACATGCTATAAATGTTCTAACATGAAACACATTGAAGAAGTTTGATTTTGCACGATTAGTCAAAACTGAATTATAAGAATTATCTCCGTTTACTTGAATGTGACGGATCAGACATAACCTCCCTTTCTCTCACGTGATGCTACGCTATCTTCATGCACGGATTGATATGTGAATGAGTGAGGCATATTACTGCCATCTAGAGAATCAGCAGAGACTCTGATGTTGCATTTGATTTTTTTTTCTGCTGTGAAATGTGTGCGGCTCAGTCAGAGGTGTTGACAGTTCACAGCCAAGAGTTTATTGATAACTGCTGTCCCATTTGTTTGCATGGAAAATCCGTATGAGTTGGTGCTCAGCCCACTTGTATGACCTCTGAAAGTACAATGTGTGCCGTCTAAACAAACTTCAAACAAGCAGGGCTGAGCCTGCTGTATTGCTAAGTAAACTGTACATAATTGAAAAGTTAGTCTTATTATATATGTAAAGTATTATTTGATTATATTTACCACTCTGGCGGAGACTTTCCCTGAAGGGTAATGCATGTGTAGTGCCTGTAGTGCAGTGGCACTTGTATATTTAGATTGTTGAAATTGCATAAATTGTGTATATGGATGAATTGTTTAGAAAAATTAGGTTGTATTAAAAGAAAATAAAAAAGAATAAGGGCAAGTGTCCACAAAGGGATTCCTTTACTACTATTTAAAGATAAAACAGGATGCACTTCATGATGTAATCTAATAAATGTGCTATGATAGCCAAAAAGGGTCTTTAATTTTAATATTTGAACTACTGATTTATTTTTTTTTCTGAAGAAAAATGTGATTTTTCTGAAGTTAAAACACATTTTAATTAATAAAAAATCAATCACTCATTGTTCATGCTAGCTCATGGCGCATTAACTAATGTTAACGAACACAGCTTGTGATTTTAATAATACATTAGTAAATGCTGAAATTAGCAGGTAGGTCAGATTAATAAATGCTGTAGAAGTATTGCCCATTCTTAGTTCATACTAAATAGTGTTGTTACTAATAAACCTTATTGTAAAGTGTCACTTTTTTTTTACATTGTTCCTCAACTTCCATTTTCATTTTACTATTAATGAAAAAAATTGAATTCTTACACATAAAGATTAAATGTGTAAACCAGCTGTAGAGTCGTAACATCATGAGCTGAATTCGATATGTGCATGAAATTCATAGCAGTCATAGCACATTTGTGGCATTTATAAATGCACTTTATTTAAATAAAAATAAAAAAGCTCCTCAGATCTGTATAAGCCTTCAGTGTAGACAGTGTTGTTTATTTTTAATGGGAAATTTTTGGGGGGGATCCACAGTATAACTCTCGCATGATGTAGAAACAGTGTAAAAGTAAAAAGCGCCTCAGACAAAAACACAGCTCAGACAAAAACACGTGTCTTAAGGCTTGTGGTATTCAGTGAACTGGGAGCAAGGG
Source organism: Puntigrus tetrazona (assembly GCF_018831695.1). Taxonomy (NCBI): domain Eukaryota; kingdom Metazoa; phylum Chordata; class Actinopteri; order Cypriniformes; family Cyprinidae; genus Puntigrus; species Puntigrus tetrazona. Next base: position 11,875,260 of record NC_056722.1, on the reverse strand, counting down.
ATGCTGGGTATTGCTCAGAGAGCTGTTTATCTGAATGGGCAGAGCTGCTCTTGTTCTTTCTCTTTGAGTTCTATTATCCTCCACTCATTTGATCCTCTCCCAGATTTACATATCAAACACCTTAGCCAGAGTAATAACCTTAAACCATGCATTACAATTTCAAAGAACAAACAAAATGCAGCAAAGCGCAAATATTGATAAGTGTGCACTCATTTCAAAACGAGGAAGTATGACAAAAAAGACCTTCCACCTTATTTGATCTGGATTGTTTGTTGTCTTTTTTTTTCAGATACAGCAGAAAAAAATTAAATGACAAATGCTAGTTGGACTCTAACCAAGAAATGCGCATAGGGTGTCTGACTAAAGTCATACTATAGTCATATTTTTCCTATATATATGACAATCCCAAAATGCATCATGTAAAAATGGTGGACAATTTTAAGATTTTTTTATCATAAATATACTTGTTTTACATTCAGACTATAATGTTCAGTCTTTTTAAACAATTTAGTATAGTATTAACAACTTTTTTTTCCTTTTCCTTTTTTACAGCTTATTAGCTTAGTATCATGCAGACAGTAAAGTCTACTGGAATTACTGGAATTACTTTTAAGGTCTCTTGCGAGGAGCACTATACATGTTGTGTGAAGTAACTATGTTGATCATATCAAATCGGTCACTTGCAATGTTTCATGTTGGTAGGGATGCTGTTTTAGAAGAGATCTGCCTACAGCGAGGCAGCTATTGTTAATGACTTATTTACACTGTGACAGAAGTTTCTGTCTTGTTTTTTCTTTTGAATATTTCCTTTGAATGTTGCCTTGAGATATAGTTCTGCAGTTTCTCTGCAGATAATTTTTGTCAAAGTTTTAGTGAATATTTCTATCTGCATGTGTGTGTTTCTTTGCAGTCATTTCAACTGCATGCAAGTGTTTTATTCATTAATTACTCTGCATATTTATGTTGCGCCAATGTCATTCTGTCAACTAAATATTTTCCCTTTTATCTCGTTTTGGGGAAACCTGTTTTAATCAAACTCAGTCTCACACAACAATTATATCTAATTAGCCCAATTATCAAGACTCTAATTACACTGAATATACCCCCCAAATCTCTTATCAATTATATCTGTGACTTTTCCTGTCCTAAAAAGAGAAAGATGAGGGGTCTGTGTTTCCTCCTGAGGATGAGCAATGCTTCCAAAATCTGTACAATCATTCCCATCTCCTTTGACAAAACTCCTTTCCACCATTTCACAATAGATCACTTCTTGATGTTTTTTTTTTTTGTCTTTACCTTGTTTGTAAGTTGTGTGGTTTCTCTCATTGACGTCATACACTCTGCAGCTGGTTAATGCTGTTTTTTTTCTGTTAAGCCATTTTAGCCATTTCCTGTGTTCTCTTCTGAAAAAAGGTCAATTTTATCATGTTTTAAAAAAGCTTATTACGAAATTAGGAAAAACTTATATACACACACACACACACACACACACACACACACACATATATATATATATATATATAGGTTGCACTTTAGACATAGTCCACTTTGGACATTCTACTAACTATTAGTAACTTCATGTTCATTAATTCTTATTCAATTTCAACTACATGTCTACTAACTGAGTAGATTGCTAGGGTTTAAGGTTAGCAGAGTTGTAGAAAAGTTGACATATACTTGCAAATTTGTTCATAGTCAGTATGTTGTATGTATGTTGATGACCCGTCAGGAGAAAGCGTTAGAAGATATTATGCAGACAGTATACTAATATTCTAATGACTGCTAGTTTACATGTAGTTGCAAAGTTACTTACTGTTAGAATGTCAAATGTGGACTTTCAAAATAAAGAGTTATCCAAAATTATAATCAAGTACTTTGCATGTGATATTAGACAACGCATCAAAATAATACAAATAAAAATTTTTAAATAAAAGTTTTAATTTGAAATTTTTACCAAGTGCACTTTTCAAACAAACATGAGCATGAGTGTAAATGTGATATGATGATTCGAGGGTTTTACAAAATTCAACCCAAAGACATTTTTTGTTATGTTAATTATAGATCTCAGTAATTTTCTTACAGCGTGTTGTGAGTGCAGAGGTAGCCATGTGCAAGCAGAGCATGCCCGGAGTTTCACATCCCACGTTCCTTGGTCTTCGAGTCACAGGTCAATCAATTCTGATGTAATACTGTGGGTAGTTTTGTCTGGAGGTGTGTGGAGTCACCTCAGGGGCTGATGGGCCCTTTCCTGTGCTAGGAGGCTCCTGGGAACCAAAACACTACACACACACACACACACACACACACATACATATATATATATATATATATATATATATATATATATATATATACTTCATGACCAGGTTTGTATAGATGCCCTCTGACTTCGCGAAAATCAGAACTGTCAAATCTGACAAGCTTTTGGCCTGAGAGCATCTGACCAGTCGTGGTATGGTGGGCGAATGAATCGTGGTGTATTTGTGTTGTGTATTTTCCCATAGCCCTAGTTCAAGTGCACTTAAATGAGGTGTCCATCTGAAGGCCCATGGACTGAATAGTCAGTGTTAATCTTCCAAAAACATTTTCTGGAAGTCTCAGGAGATTGCTGCACTAATAAACAACTAGACAACTCAGATTAATATATAATTGTTTTCCCTAAAATTGTAGGCTAAATAAACAGAAGTATCTGAATCACGTTTGCACAGCAGAACATTTAAAAAGAGGGACATTTTAGTAAATATGTATTTAGTGCCAGCAAAAACATGCAGTACAGTTTTAAAGTAGTATTTCTTGCCTATGTAAATAAATGAATATATCTGGGCCTATAAAAGTTAGCTTAAAGAAGATTTTATCACAGTTTGAATTACCCATGATGTAAGATGTGATAGAACTGTCAGTTCTGTGAGGGTTTTAATTGCAGACGACTTTCTGAAAATTATGAATTCATTAAATTAATAATAGCATTATAATCAATAATAGTAATAGAATAGAATAATAGAATAGTAATGAATTTGTCACATGTACTACAAGGCAGGCGATGGAGACAAAGATAATTCAATAATTAAAAATATTTATTTCCACTAAGGCACAGGGTTAACACAGCTACAATATTCAATACTGGACAAGGGAGAATGTCTCCAGGTTATGAATATAACCATGGTTCCTTGAGGGTACTAGACACTGTGTCCAAAACACTATGGGAACGCGTCCTGTATGACCATGTTCTATATCTATTATTGAATCTGTCCAATGGAAGGGCATGACATCACATCAGCCACCAGAAAAGCATAAAGACATGAGCGGTGAAGCCGGCATCAGCTTCAAAATCATGAAGATCCATGCTGGCAGGGATGCCAGAAGTATGGCAATGGGACGTAGTGTCTCATTCCCTCAAAGAATCATGGTTATATTCATAACCTGGAGACGTTCTTTTTCAGGAACTCGAACTGCATCCAAAATGCTATGGGAATGAGATGCCCACGTCGCAAGAGTTCCAAGTCCCTGTTTTTGTCTATGTCTCGACATAAACCACTAGGATGAGAGGACTGAAAACCCTTGGGTCATACCATCATACCAACGTCCTATCCACAGAAACTGACGAAGGTAGAGGAGGTTGACCAACCCGCAGAGTTGCAGATGTCCGTTGAGGCCACCATACTCCTTGTTGAGTGTCTTCCATTGACGAGGGGAGACTAGGGGACTCATGGCAAGTCGAGATTTCCTCAACAATGCAACAGCTGATGGTCTGCCTAGAAGCAGCCTGACCTCTCCTTGGAGGACTAACACACACCTGCTGCCTTGTGAATGTACATGTCCAGTGCTCCCACAGGACACACACAATTCAGCTTCTTCAAGTCAAGGTCCCAAAATAGAGGAGGATGAAATGCGTGTAGCACGACAGGGTGTGGTGCATTAGTAGGGACCTTTGCAGTGTAACCCGCTCGAGGGTACAAGAAAGCTTTTGCCAGATTGGGCTCGAAGTCTAGATAGGATGGGGCCACTGAAAGGGCCTAAAGGTCTCCTACTCTCCTCAGAAAAGTGATTGCAAGTAAGAACACAGTCTAATAAAGTGAGGCTGATCAGAAATCTTCTCTATGGGCCCAAAAGGGGGTCTGCCCATAGCCTCTAGCACCACTGCAAGTTTTCTCCACATATCTAAGGCTTGCAAACAAGACCTTGATAATGCAAAGCGGATTTCCTCTCGGCCACCACTGCAGGGGTCTCATGCACACTCTTCCTTGCATTTAGTCTCAACCCCAAATGTCTGATATGATTTAGACGACATCTCTATGTCAGATCACTTCGCACTCCGACTGAGCTAGTATTAGCCAGTTGTCAATGTAGGGACGTGAACACCCCTGAAGCTACAGCAGAGCTATGGCCGTGCCTACTACTTTCACAAACATTCGGGGCAAAAATGCTATGCCGAAGGGAAGGACATATACTGGTACGCTTTGCCCCCGAAAGCGAACCTCAGGAACCTCCTGTGAGAAGGATGGGTAGATATGTGGAAATACGCATCTGTTAGATGTATCATGACGAACTAGTCCTTGGACCTGATTTGTGACATGACTTGTTTCAGTGTAAGCATCTTGAACTTTAGCTGTCTGACTAAGTGGTTCAGTTTCTTGAGATCTAAAATGGGCCTCAGCCCTCCATCCTTCTTGGGAACAGATGACAGAAACTGAATAAAACATAACTGAAAAGTTCAGGGGTGTGACTGTTCACTGGAGGGAAGGAGAAGCCCTACAGAGCCGGAAGGAATGGAGCAGACAAGGTGTAGCTGGAAGAGTAGAGTCCTGAGACAGCACATGGTGGATGACAGACCAAGGTGGAGCCAGAGGGACAAGAGCTGGTGGACTGATGGGCCACAGTGGAGAGAGCTAGGAGCCATAGTGAAGCTTATGGGTTGAAGGGCCGAAGAGGAGTCTGGGACTCAGAGGCTAGAGTCACAAGGGATTCTCCAGCCACGATGCCGATGGAGACTGGTAGACTGGCATCAAATCCAGATGATGCACTGAGGGTGAGCAGTGGGGCTGATAAGAGCCAGCGGTAGCGGAGGTAGGAAAGGGTGGGAGGTCAAGTATTTGTGAGCCTCCTCTGGGCTGAAATCAGTAGGGTGCTCTTGAGGAGTGGGCACTGGAGGGCACTCCCAAGGAGCGCTTATGCCTCTTACATTTTCTTTTTTTCTTTTCTTTTATGGTCTAGTATTTTTATGTGTGCTACAAGGCAGAGGATGGAGACTAAGATAATCCAATATCTAAATATATTTATTTTCAATAAGGCAACACCACAAGGCACAGGGTTAATACAGGTACAACATTCAATACTGGACAAGGGAGAACTGAACAAGCTAGAACTTAAGTAGGGTGCAGACAGGTGCTGGGGTTTAACTGATCATAGACGAATGAGAACAGGAACAAAACCAAATATGGGCAAACAGAAACTAAACTAAGGCAGATGACAGAAACTGAATAAAACACAACTGAAGAGTTCAGGGGTGTGACAGTATTGTGTATCATTTCAAATCTAATAAATATGTGCTATATTCCTTTAAAATAAAATAAAAAAAAAAAACAGCTGGTAATTTTAGCATGATCTAAGCCTCCAAATGCATTTTGTGGACAGCATTATATGAATTGATCCTGTGCTGAAATTGTTCATGTTTTCTGATGTTCATGTGGGCCACACTGGGTTTGGATTTGGTAGTGTGGAGCAGGATTTGCAGCGACAGCAGTCTGTACAGATTTATTTAGAGAATAGTGGGTCAAAACCTGCAGCTTTTTTTTGTGGTATTCTGACATCCCTCTGAATGTCCTTCCTGTCCTGTCTTATGCATCTGTGTTGAGGCTTCGCTCTTGGGTGCGAGGGCACATGGTTCTATGTTTAAATAAGAGACCATTTACTTTAAGTGTTGAGTGGCGTTTTCTTGAAGTGGCTTTAGTTAACAGATTAGCATGACAGTTTAAAATGAATCAAAATGAATAAATAAATGTTTGCATTCTATAAACACTTCTTAACTAGATATAATACAGAAATATAGTGCATATTTGGAAAATGGTGATTTTAAGATAGCATCATAAATAACAATACATAATACAACTACTGGCAGGAGGGGAGATAAGGTTTTTTTTCATTCCTTCATTAACCCCAAAAAGATAAATCAGATAAGTCTTACAATTTCAAACAATATGTGATCCAAAAAAGCTGTACCATTATCAAACTTATAAGATCATAAGAGCAAATTTAATAAAATAAGTTACCATCTTCTGTGGTAAGTATAGGGCGTTCAAAAGTATACAAAATATTTAATCAGTAATGTAAATTTTTTAACACAATGTAAAAATATGTGCACTCCATATTTGTTGTTCTACGTTTTTGGGTCTGGGTTTATGGCCCAGTTGCAAGAAGCAACTGTTGCTAAATAGACAAATTTTAGTTTAAATAACTGAAATTGTCTGGTTCTGGGCATTGTTTAGTTTAATTCAGTGGTTTGGATGTTCAAGATCACATTAACTGATGACTCGTTTACTGCTAAAATTAACCAGGGCAGCAATAGGAAGCGCTGAACTTGTGCAATGAAAGAAAGAAACATTATGCCCATGTTCTGCTGAATAACCTGCTCATAATCGCTCTCAGTGGATCCCAGGTGCATTCACAGACTTCATGTTTCCACTGTGTTTATTAGACTCAGTGGGTCTGGGCATTACTATGTGAGAATCCCTACCGACAGACGCAACCGGCCTATAAACACACACATGTTGAGCTGGCTTGAACTCGGCTTACTTGCGTACATGGGGTGTGGAAGTGTGTTTGGACCTAAGAGCCAGAACACTGGAGGGGTGAATCAGTGAGTGAAACATTCACATACTCCATGTTTCAGTTTTTATAGAGATTCAAGCACTTTTCACATATGTAGGAACTTCACTGTGTTAAAAAAGAGAGTGGTTAGCTATTAGTCAAACGAGATCCGCTAATTAAGTGGAACACATTTTTTTTTCCTGCTTTCGATTAGGTTAAAGTACCCCACCGCCCATCTCCCCTCTGCTCTCAGCTGCAAATAATTCTGATAATTTGGCAGTGGCAAAATTCCTTTTCTAATTATGAGCCGTATTCTAATTCTGCGGCAGTAATTCTCTTTTACTGCACCCCGAATCTCCTCTTGCTGCCTTTTTCTCAATGAAACACATTTATGTGCATCTCGCCCTGCCAGAAATGGGGAAATGGGCTTTCTTATAAAAGCTTGAGATGTGAAGATAATTATGGAAAAACAAGGCAAGATATAAATCTGCATTGTATTGTAAAATATTTGTGGAAAACAGGATGCAAGCGGCCAAAGAGAATGATATCCAAATTGTGCTGAAATGATCTGTGGCTTTGTGGGAAAAGAGAGTGTTGCTTTTAACAGCATCTGGGGACTGTTGTTTTAAACAGCACAATGATTATTGATTATTAGGCTATTTATTATGTGCTTTGGGCATTTTAAGATTTAAATTTGGTTACATCACATCCAGTTGTTCACATGCTAAAGCATCAAGTTACAGTGAATCTTACTGATGCTGCTGAGGCCTGGGCTCATGTGACCAAATTAATAAAGCATGCATTAATTTTTCTTGCTGTTTTAGCAGTCCATATTTATTAATAACTGATTGTAGTGGCATACAACAAACAGCCTTCATCTGCGATTGGTACATAGTTTAGGCACATAGTTTTATATGAAAATGTGTAGCCATGTGAGATTTCGTTATGAGATACGAAAAGATATCAATGTTCTTATTACATGTCTGTAGTGCTGTTCTATTTTCTATGATAACCTCTAACATTCACAATAAAGGCGTGCTGTCTTTCAGCATTTTCACATTGCTTCAGATCATCTGACATCAAAGCTGTGCTCCTCACTGTAAAGTGAACGTTATCTGCTTGGCATCCGTTGTGTTAAACTCAACCTTGTGGGAAAGGTTATTAAGATATACACTTTGGCTATACTAAATCTTGCATTATGCTATCAATCACCATGCACAGCTATTTTCAACCTATCACACATACAGACACAAGCACTCCCTTGATACTTCAAGGTTCAAGTTCAACTGGGGTGAAATAAAGAGTCTCTGTTGGGCTGAAAGTTCATTTTAATTAATGTATTAATGTTTTAGAATACAGAGACATTAGACTAAAACAGAGCGATTTCAGGATAGGTCTTTATACGATCATGAATGAAAAGAATCAGCTCTTTGCTGTCATGCTAGCATTATTATTATTATTAAATATTATAACAATTTGTTATTATTATTACTGGAATTTCAAACTAAATAATGCAAATAATTATGATAAAATTAAGGCACTCCTAATTTTAAAAAAAGTAAAACAGTTATACATTTTTAAAAATTATACATTAAAGTCAACAGACCCTTTAGAAATATATATACTGAGAAAAAAGGTGACTTGTTCAATATTTATTTTACCAGCTGCATATTAATATATACTGTAATTCATTTTAGGATTTGCTTTATTTGTAAAGGATGCATGTAATGATGTTAGTCTTATGAAGTCAACATATGGTTCTTTCCTTCTTTCTTTCCTTCAAAAAATCATCTCTGGTTTCATTTTACTCCTTTTTTAACACTTTATGTGACTCAATGTGTTCACTGATGGAGGGGGTAAAAAGTGGCTCTGGCACATTTACAAAACAATGTCTTTAGCCCATATCAGAAAAAAAGTGACAGCAAATAACTTAATTCTGCAAATAAAAAAGACTTCCAGCTTTTAAGTGACTCCAGATTTTGAAAACATAACTGAAGGCACAGATAGTTCCCAGGGTTGCTGTGCTTTGCCTTACAGGCATCAGGCCATAAATCAATCCCACTCTACCTCCCATCCATCCTGCCAGCACACGTAATGACCTGCTCCTCTGTAAGCCACACTTAACACTGCTCTTAGTTTTTTTTTTTGTTTTTTTGGTGTTGTTTTTTTTTTTTTTTTTAGCTGCTCAAACATTTTAAAAGAGCTTAATCTTTTATTTATTTATTTATTTATTTCAAATCTTTAGACACAAATCCAAGAAGTGCACAGACAAAATGTAAAACAAAATAATCAAAATAATAATAGTAATACTATTTTCTGTTAGTCTGGTCTATAGATGACAAACCCTGACTGCCAACATATAGTACAAATTTTAAAAGTAACACCACAGACAACTGTGACACATTACCTTACTCTTTTTTGCTTCACATTTCAAGTACATGCTCTCATGTCACACTTTCTTTAAAACAAACCTCAAGAGACGGAGCTATGGCAATAAAAATCAGTTTTGTGGCAATAACAGATTTCACATTGCATTAGACATTCTCTCTAGAAAAGCCAGTCTGCGCAGGCGGCTAAAAATACATCTGTTCATATATCATTGATACGTTCATTAGAGAGGGGATGCAAGTCAAGATTTATTTGCCGCGGTGGCGTAATGCGGCTTGACAGGGATGCATCCCTGACACATTAACTCTGTCTAGTGTGTTGTGAATATACAGAAAGTCATTGTTGTATATGTGGATCTTTTAGTGATTTAGATGTTATATTTCATAATATATATATATATATATATATATATATATATATATATATATATATATATATATATATATATATATATATATATATGAAAAGTAATGTTTGCAGAAAATTCTTTATTTGCCAGAATAATTTACATTTTAAAATCTGTGTCTTTTTTCATGAGTCCATATATAATCTATGGTCAAGACTGTGAAAGAGAATTTAGTATGACCGTAAAAGAATTTTACATACACATTTTGTTTTTCATATTGATTTATCTAAATTTGTCCACATTAAATCCTCATGTGTGTAGAAATGGAGGAGGGCACGCGATGCATTTATTGTAATTATTTTTGCACTGATTGCATAATCACCCATATGTTTTTTTTTTCTGTCCCCAGGTCTCAGCATCACAAGTCTGCCTCTGTGTGCTGTGGGACGGGTGAGAGAACACGTCTGGCAGTGCGTCTTCTCCCGTCACTGCTCGATTTGTCCTGCCATCCACGTCCTCATCTGTCTCAGATCAGCCTGACCATTCTCCTGTTCGGCGTAATGTGGTTTCCCCGTCTCTACCTTCATTACTGCAGCCAGTGGCTCTTCCTGCAGACTCAACTTATCCCCATCAACAGGTGAGACATACGTGACCCTCCGCACACAGCAATCATGGGTAAACACACAGTGTCAAGCTCATCATTATTCCAAACACGCAAATACATGCAGAAATATTCCAGGAGAGGATATGCTGACCTTTACAAATGTCTACTTACAATAATTCACTGGAAACACACACTCATACGCACAAATATGCATACAGGTGATTCATGCTCTGTTGTCGTATGTCATGTGTGTACACTTATGTGCATGCAAACAAACGCACACACATGCACAGTCTTTTACAAGACTTGTCTAAACTTTAAGTACCTCATGAGGGGAAAGTCTGTTGATTTTAACATGGCATTTAAGTGAGCATTATTTGGAAAGAATTTATCTCCTCTTATTGTGTGGACAGCGTTTCATCATAAACCCTGTGTGATACCGCAGTGTGGTTCTATTTTGCATGTGGTGTTAATTTAATTTATCATCCAGGAGTCTTTCGGTGAATATTCTTACGCACCAGGTTGTGTTGTTGCCAAACAAATCCGATCATTAAATCGCAGAAAACAACTGACAGAAGATAAGAGGAATGCAGAGAAGGACAGATGAGGGAGAAACAAGTGGAAAACACAGAGCTGGGGTCATAGGCTCATGACATGTTCCACATGTCTGTCCATTTGTCCGCTGCAAGCGTTTCTCTACAGGGCTGGTGACCACAGTAGCGGTCAGAGATCAGCTGCAAACTGACAGCACACACACACACTTGCACACCCCGCAGTCATTAGCGTCTCTCTCTCACTCTACCCCACGCACATTTCATTACCCCCAGCATTCTCACAAATACCACCCCCCTCCACTCCTACACACACAAACACACTCCAGAATCAGCACACAACCTCACAGTGCCAAATGAGTCCCACCCGTCTACACAACAACATGTGTTCCGTGGATTTTATTGCACCATAAGCATGTGGAAAAACTCTTCATTACCAACACAGGTCCTGTTGTAAATGCTGGAGTGAGTTGTGTTAGGTGGCTAGATCTGTTGACGTAATTTACAGCATCCTAAAACAGAAAGAAAAAGTGTGTATCATATTTGACAGTGGAATACAGTTAGAGATCCGATTCTGTCAAATACGGAATACAAGTAAATCAAATAAAATGGAATATTGAGTGCATTGGAATCAAGCTGTGAATCTTGTGTCAAATCAAACTGAATCTCTGAATATAAAACGAGTCGAATTGAGCTTAATTGTGTCAAATTTAAATGTGACTATCAATTAAAAATATCGCTTAAAAATTAAACCTTGAAAAGAATATAAAGTACAGCAAGCGTTGGAAAGTTTCACATGATTTAAATGCTTGAGAGAATGCAAGAATAGCGGGAGTAGTGAACATGCGCAGCAGAAATGGGCCGAATAGGTGAAATGAAGAGTGAAAAAGATTCTCAGGTAACAGTAGAGAGGGATTAATGAGCAGAGAGATGATGGTAGATTAGGAAAGACATGAAGGTTTATGTAAAAAAAAAATCTGCGTAAATTCTTAGACATTTCGTATTGTTGCATTCTGTGCAGATGTTCAGTGACAGTTTCAGGATTTCATTCTCAAGCGGGCTTAGCTCTCAAGAATTTGTAGCAAGATGATGTCATTTCCTCTTTATAAATTGGCACCACTATATTACTATAATGTAAGTCAAAAGTAGCATACCACCAAAATCGGTACAAAGTCGATATAAACTCGATATAAAAGTCAGATACCATTCTGCAAATTGGTACACATGGGCAATTTTTTTTTCTGTTTGACTAACTAAAGTAAAAGGTTATCATATCGATGTTATTAACAAGTATTATTGTTAGCTAGCTAAAAACAAGAGTTTTTTCCACTGGCCTTGGTAGGGCCAGGAGATCAGATTTTTTACTTGCCCTGCAAAACATTTACTGCCCCTGCCTAAATAAATAAGTAAAGTTAAAGTTACTTTCATTATTTTTCGACCTATGCAACCTTACAATACCAACTGTTTGGATACCAGTGGAATTTCACAGTTCTCAACTCAAATTTAAGATAACAACGAATACCAGCCAACAAACACCAGCCTAACTAATGTAAAGTTCAAAGATTAAAGACAAGTAAGCAAGCATTAGATGACAAATTACAAGCAATAGCACAAATAACAGAAATATACGTACAACACAAATACAAATGAAATAAAGTAAATCAAATAAATACCTGTGCAGGGTGGTTGTTGTCACTTAAAGATGTAAATTACAGATTTGTTTATATTGACTCACATCCAACATTTTCAACTTTTTGGCACTTGCATGCTGTCTGAAATGTGGCTTTCTGTGCACACACAAACAATTTGTCACGCTGTGATTACTGCATTGAATTTTATATCTTGTCATATTGCGCTTGAATGCCTTAAGTCACTTCAGTGTTTAAACTGACAAAATATTTGTGAAAAATTTGTGAAAATGAACTTTTTTTTACAAAGCAGCACTGGCACATAACTCAGGTTTACTTTAAATCCTGCCTAACCACAGCACATACTGTAATTTGGAATCATTTAGTTCACAATAACTGTAATGAGATTTATACGAAATAAGATTTCTCATTTATTTTCTTATGTTGTGGGCTAAATCAACTTCTCGTCATGTCTCTCTCTGGGCAGATTTGGGTTGGGTGCGCACACGGTGGATCTGGTCTATCAGGGTTCGCTGCTGTCTACCCTGGAGGAGGTTCTGCTGGTGCTGCTGGGCCCCCTGACCTTGAATGCAGCTACGCTACTGCTGCTCCTGATCAGATGGGGCTGTCAGCTAGCGTTTGGCTCACCGCCCTCCTTCCTGTCAAAGTTTATCATGGCTGCGGCAGTGTGGACAGTGCTGGACCCTCTGGCGGTCTTTGCTGTGGATGCCGTCCTGGGGGTAAGTCACTTAAAATAACGTGGACACTTCTGCACTGTAAATAGAAGTTTCGCATTATCTTAGCAAAGTCACTTTACAAATAAAACTGAATGTGAGGGCAAGGATGGGACAGACTGTGGAAATAAAAGATTACTCAGGATTATAGGTGTATTTTTGGCATGCTACTACACCATACATTTAGAAGTGTAGGTCATCAGTCACATTGGAATAGATTTCAGACTATGTATCATATAATTATACAGACTGATGCTTAATAACAACATATGAATTAAAAACTAACATCAGACATCACAAAGGCTATTTTATAGATGCCACTAGGCATGAATGGAAAAACCTAGGATGATGGCTGGATGGATTGAAGGATGGAGGGATGGCTAGGTAGATAAGTTTGAATTAATTATGTAATTACATATAGAGATGTATTAAGTATGATGTGCCTCAAAAAGTTGAAAATTTGAAATTGAAAATAATGGAACAAACATGATAAATTAACTGCAGAATTAAAAAAAGCAAACTTTAGTTGTGAAATGTTTAGATCAGAAGGTTGGCTTTTAAAAATCCCAGATGAGCAGGGTGTATTTGTTTGCATTAACTGCAGAATATGTGGTTTAAATGGGAAAACCTGAACACAGCAAAGTTTTTTACAAATTATATGTTTTATACAGGTGATTTTGTGAAACATGCTTTCTTTGGTCAGCGTTTGTCCTACAGTGCAGAGGAACCATTAGCAGATGCTGCTAAGCTGTACTGGCATTTCTTTCGGATTGAACAGTCGGGCACAGCAGGCGTCATCATCACACTCTTCTTGTACAGTGTCCACTGCATCATCTCCTTCACCTTCCTTTATGTTTACTTCCTCAGGTACAAAATCTTAAAAACAATCCAACAAACACAAAAGCAGAGTTTGTCAGTTTGTCAGATTTATCCGGAGTAGCAGTAATGTTTCAACTGCAATTTGTAACATGCCTTTATGCCACAGCAAATGATTTTACAGTTTGCTTAACTTCGAGCACCCACTTTTACAGCAGTCTTTGGTTCTGGAACTACGTTTCCCAATTATTTTCACCAGATGCGTTTTTAAAACGTAAATCAGGAACTAAGTCAAGGTTTTAATCAAACTGCTCACAGAATTGTATGTGTTATACTAGTAGTAGTTGAAATTAAACACTTCATTTCAACATTTCATTAAATAATTTCTAGATACATTTTAGTTAGGAATGTAATTCTCTCTAGGAGTGCCATCCTGGATGAGCTCCAGATATTAGCAAACTGCAAGCAGGTGAGGACACATACATAGATGATGCAGCGCTTTAAAGATAAGCTAAGTTAAGTACAATAGAAAAAGCACCCGATTGCATGAGCGCAAGAATTGGCCGGCAGAAGATTTTTTCCTCTGAACAAACCTAATTCAGGACATTTATTTTATAGGGGAACTTACCTGACCTTGATGAGACATTCTTCATTTGCCAGTTTTAATTGTACAAGAGGGAGAGAGAAAACAGAAGGCTGCTTGCAGGGCAGCCAAGCATGTCAGCAGAGGGATATATTAACATACAACATATAACACACATTTATATTTAACAGAAAGCAACAACCATTGTGTTATAAATGTAAATGGTTGCGCGGTTAACACCAGTGTTTTGAGTTTGTACATGGTAGGGGAAAGATACCGATGTTTAGGGAAAAGATGTAAAGATAAAAAAAGATGGATGGAAGATGAGAGAATGAAATTATTTTGGCAAAATATATATTTTTTCCTGCATCCAAGCAAAAAATGATATCTTCAGAAATGTAATTTCACAATACGAACCCAAATGCAGTTTTCTCTTTGCCGTTATTTTTGCTGTCAACTTGAGAGTTTGTGTGTGACCTTCCTGGTGGAAGTGTCAAAAGTGTCACAACACTGCAGTCCACGCGATTCAGAGTCTGAGATTATGGCAGTGTATTTTTGGACAGGGAACCCCTGAGGGACATCCAGCACATGAAGTCCTGTCCACCAGCACATAAGCATCATAAACAGGCCCTATCAAGAGCTTTCTGCTCATTACCGTCATCTGACAGCCAAGTGTTGATGTAATGCAATTTGATTTAATACTCTCATGAAATTAAAGAATAAATAATCAGAGAAATGACATGAAGATGAGCTGAAATCACCTTCACATGGTTCGTTAATATGCATGACAGACGTAATGAACATTGGGGTTTAAGATTATATTACCAGAAACCAAATTGTGATGTGTTTTGAAGTAATGTCTACTAAGGATCATGCACAATAAAATGTTGTGATTTTTTTTTTCTTTGTTTAGATCACTGTTACTGAGCAAAAAAATTATGCACAAAATCATATTAACAAAAATGGAAAACCTTTGATTTTAAGACTAAATTTGGACCAAGAAGTCAAGAAATGCATGTGTCAGATATAGATATGGAATCAACTGTTTATGGATTTCTTTTCATGTACTGTCCCCGTATTAAATATGTAGGTCTTTAATCACACAGACTGCAGCTTTAAGGACTGGAATTAAAACAAAGGACCCAAAACTGTAACAACCTGATTTTTCACTAATCAGTGTAGAATGGTCTCAAAGAAAGAGCTTTCATCTTATTTCTCAATGGCTGAGCTTTTATCCCACACTGGATGGACGACATTAGGTGTCAACCGTAGAGGCGGATGAAGTTTCATGCCAGTGCACGGCTCTAGGATGGCAGGTTTGGCGCGTGTAACATGGGTTAAAGCTGAAGGGTGGCTGTGCTGTGTGAATGTAGGCCAGCAGTCTGATTGTGAGTAGGCTTGCGCGTTTTTATGGGTTATCTGCTTCTATTCACTGTGTGGAGAGAAGCACTGACACAGTGCCTGACCTATTTCTAAAATAACGCCTGAGGCTACACGTATAGATAGAATGAACTGTTATCCGTTTTTAATTACATTTTAGCAAGCTCTGATTCACTCCCTGCAAAGCAGGAAAAAAGCATGTTTTGCATTTTTTTCATTTTCATTTTTCAGAAAATATATAATCAGACATGTGATGTGGGACCACTGGTGAACTTGTTATTTTGAAATAAGACGAGAATAGTGACACAACTGAAGTGTCTGTTTTAAAGCAGTGAACAGTGAATGGAGAGTTCTCCTCTTCAACATCTTGTCCGCTCAGAGGCTTTCAAGCAGGCAGTCTCCTTGGTTGAGAGGAAGACTTGTGCTAGTTATACTGGTTCTTTGTTTGATTCCCGATCCTTACATTTTTTTGTGTTTATTTAAATTTTATTATATTTTTTATTAATTTTTTAATGAACCCCAGTCTTGTTCTGTGCTTTAAAAAAGAGTTGTAACTGAACCCTGATCTACGGGAGCAGGACTGAGCATCTGTGTTTTATTGGACAAAACAACTTATAAATCCACATTCTCAGGACATTATTGGACTGCTTTTACACTTTGCCATTAAGATTGATTTGGATGTCTCAAGTTATAATAGAAATGCACACATGAAATATACTTTACTGTTACTGTTATTCCTGTTATTGCTGCATGAGCATACTTTACTGATAATGGTCCAGTGTCATTAAGATCAAATTGACTACACACAATCACCATCACACAAATTCTATGTGTAGGATGTGCCTCCTTCTGGATATGCATTGTTGTCATCCTGGACCTAGGCTCACATTTTTAGCAGGTGGCTACAAGCAGAGCTGCAGAGTTCTGCTGAAAGTATATAATAAAGGAGGAACAGAAGCTTTCTTGATAAATAGAAATGGACATTTGTTACTTTAGTTTACTTAATTTATTTAATTCCAGATTTGGGCCTAGAATGGCAGTGTAGTGTTCAGAGTGGAGGTTTAGAACAGCCTTCCATACTCTTCAAAAAAAAAAAAGCACACGAGATACCATGACCTTTGGAATCTGTCTGGTTGAGGCCATCAAATTGTCCTTTTTCTGCAAGGCAATGGACATACTTATAGAATGATGATAGAGTTTATTGGAAGAACCTTTAAGGGAATGACAATGTTGAAGGCATCTCTGCTTCTGAAACTGAGGAGAAGGGTTATCATCATGGGTCTCCTATGACCGTCTTAGATTCCCGCTGTTAGCAAATCAAGAACTTTCAGTTGTTATTACACCAAGAAAATTGAGGCAACCAAGCCAACCTCCATTTAAATCTGAGTTTTGGGTGATTAAACCTGTTGAACAACAGTAAAGAAGCTAATAAGAGAGACGCGATGGTAGAGATGGTATAATATAAAAAATATAATGTTCAATTGATATAATGTTACTAAAACATACAAACATAAAGTCTGAATGCTAATGCAAGTGCAAATAGTGTTTTCCTCAGCCTGGAATTTGTGTAAACATGAAATGAAATGTGAATATACATTGGACTGTTTGCCTCCTCATCAGTATTGCCAACTTTAACTTTGCAAGTTTAACGGTAGATTTATTAATTTTTGGACACCTTTAGCAATGTTTTTCCTCCAAAGAAGCCAACTGTGTTGATTATATCAGACGGCTAGTCCAAAAAATTGTTCTTAAACACCCTGCAAAGGCTACAGCTAATGACCAACAAGCCACTGATGTGAGAGGAAATAACTGAAACAAGTTTTTTTTCCCTTTGTTTTGTTTTTTAGTTTTTTTCTCTGAGACTTGTCAAAACAGCCCCAGAAGCCCAAGGTCGGTTCATTGAGTAGCTGAGAGAAACAATGATTTCATTTAACAAATTCAAACAAATATAAAGTGCTGACAGCAGTCAGAATGTAAATGTGTTAATTAACCTATGACAGCTTTTAGTGACATTTGTTAACATTTTACACAGGCTTTAACTTCATTGAAAGTAGTTTGGCAAGTAGTTGGCCTATTTTCAGAAGACCTGGTGATTCTCCACTGGTGCCCAGTTCTCCTTGAAACATAACAGGGCTGCCACCAACACACTGATCATCTGATTTCACCTCTATGGACCCCAAATCTTGACCTTAGTCAGACAATGGCAGACTACATGCTTTTGTTTGTGCTGCAAGGCTACTGAGCCTATTAGTTTGACTATAATTTACTAGCTTTTCCTGTTGCTGTTTTGGGTTTGAATACAGCATGCAATGTTTATGTGCATGCTCCAAGTCTTCTTCTCTGTTTTTGGTATATCTCTGTGGCAGAATTACAGTGCCACATAATGTTCTGGCATATCATTTAAGTTGGTTTCAGTTGTTTCATATGCATTTATTTCTTTAGACAATGCCATGTTTACAGAAAAAAAAGAAGAAAAACAGATTACATAGGAAAAGTTCTGGCTTTGCGTGGAAGATCCCTTAGTCATCTTAAGCCAATTATTGATTTCTATTTTTATTTCAAAAATACTAAAGTTCATCATGATTCTACATTGCTTATTATAAATCCCTGACATACAATAAGAAATACGTTTTGAATAGAATATAGAATATGTGTACTCTAGCAATATTTTTCACTTTGATCATAAATGAATGGGTATCATCATTTATTAGGTCATGTCTACATGCCATATCAAAGCAATCAAAACATGATTTTTCCCTTGGTAGAATGATAAATCGTAACATTTTGCAAAGCCATACTACTTTTCATCCTTTAAACTTTGCATGGTAGATGTTTCATTTTCTTGAGTTCTCATTACCCTTTTGAGCAAGAAAAATGTATTTTCCGCAGTGAAGGGTCAAGGCATTTTGAAGAGAAGCCAAGCTGTATGTTTTCACGACTGCTGATTCATGCACTGACTATGAGTGATGTCTGAGTAGGTGCCACCTTGAGACTCAATATCAATAACCACACTGTAGTGGTCATATGACTCACAACGTCCTCACCAGACAGAGATTCAGATACCTCTATGAGCTCAGTTTCTTTGAAGAACATTATGATCTAGGTATGATCTGAAGAGACAGCCTTCCCACAAAAACACGAGCAAACAAGCCTCCTACACTGCCTTATGATTTTGGAATCCAACACAGAATGCACCTTCTCTGTGATGAGTGAAAGAGGAGGCTTTATTTGATATGCTTCAGAAGCTTAAGACCCACTAGAGGTCCAAGACGTCTGTTCATTCCAGCTTTTATTGGAGTAGAATGTAGGGGAGAAGTAAATACCAGAATTAGTTAACAAAGGTGTCAAACCTTTTCAGTTATGCGATTCTTCTGTCTTAGACTAGAGTCGCTTCTGTTTTGCCGGATGACATTGATGGGTCAGGCCTGCTTTTCTGCCGAGCTGAAGCTCATCAGAATTTCACTCTGTTGGAAAGGTCAGATGAGCTGTTCGTCAGACGTTAACAGCCTTGACAGCAAAATGACCAGGATGTGACAAGGTGGCATAAAACCCATTTGAACTCTGAACTTCTCTCCTGCAACTTTGTGACAACCCAAGAAATAGTTTACTGATCATCAGGTCATTTCTACATGCATTTCATATCATTGAAACTCTTCAGTAGTTGCTAAATGTTAATATTATCTCATAAAAAGGTAGAGAATTATGGTAATGTTCATTGGTGTCTCTTGCTTCATGTTACCTGACCAATTAGCATTTAAATGTTGTATTTTTGTCTTTTTTGGAGCTTGTTGCTATATATTACCAGTTCTGTCTAACGTTTCTTTTAACAGACCTTTTAACAGATTCTTTTAACACCTTTTAACAGATTTCACAATGATGGCAGACTATTAGATATCTACCAGCGGCTCCACAGCACTGAGGGAGCATTCTTCGTTCCACATGATATGGAGGTCTCCAACCAGGAGCTCAATTACATTGTAAAGAAGGCAGAGCAATGGAGAGGATTCAATGGAGAGAGACGTAAGGTGAGTCTGAGGAAGTTCTAACCTGGTAACAACCAGCACTGAACACTGGTCGAGAGAAAATATCTTTTTGCATCAAGGCGATCCAGCTGCCATGGGCTGCATTGCTATGCAACGTTTGACTGTTGCAAAGCTCTCCTCAAGTCTCAGGCGCTTAATTGGATTAATGGTTGTTTTAAAGGAGATGGGCAAAATGGTAGTTGATACTAATCCATCAGATTGCCTCTGCAAAAGATTTCTGTCTGTCTGATGGCTCATAGATGCCCGCTAGCATTTGTGAGTAAGAAAGCCTTTGTGATGGTTTTCAGAAATGGACTGTCACACTGAACTGTTCACTGAGCTTTCTAATATGCATTATAATTAACATAAAATGGAATCAAAGGATATAACATTATTATTTCAAATCATTCTGTTTTCTTTAGTTACATTTATGAATGCCAAAAATTTGTCACAGAGGTTTTTTCGCTAGTCTAATTAGTTGGGGCTAATTATCCAAAAAGGAATTCGGCTTGATTAATCCACGGAAATCAATTTCCAGCAATATTTCATTAAGAAAAAAGACCGCTCAATCAACAGTGGCACGCATGAGGACACACACTCAACACACACACACACACACACACTGAGTTCACAACTTGGGTGGCAACTCCTCTTTTCTTGCTCTTGATGAAGAAATGTTATTGGCTGTCAAACAAGTCATTAAAAAGGAATTCTGCAATTTCTAGCTCAAATCACAGACCTTTGCAAATCATGTTATTTTTGCAGTCCTTCGCAATGACCCTATTTATGTTTTAGATTCAAAAAGTACTGCTACAGCTGTGGAAATATTTGTAATGAAGGTGCTACTAATTGGATGCAGTTGTTTAGATTGTAATTAAGAAAACAGCATCATTTAGCAGCACACTTGCAGAATCTTTTTCAGCTAGAGCAGTCTCCATCCCAGAACTGCAGTCATAACCTCCTCTCTCATATTGGCCCTAATTTGCCGTTATTGAACTGATAAAATGCTAACACATTAAACACATTTGCCAGCATGATGAAAATTTAGGGTTATTGCATTTCACAATTTTTACATTATTCAGGCTGACGATTTTTCATTTAAATAAGACGGCCTAGGCCATTATTTCATAATTATTGTGGCAATTTCTCTATGCAAAAAGGGTCACTTTCCCAACTCAGCAAAGACATATCCCTATTAAACTAATTTGCCTACATGCAAATTTTTGTCATTTTTCCCTCATTAACTATTTATCAACATAGCAGAAAAAATATATGTTGGAGGGGAGGGAGCAGCCAGACAGTGCTGAAACTAATATTTTGCAACTCTAATGATTTTTTGCATCCTTAATTAGATAGAATATGCTTGATATGATTAGGTCAGGATGTAGTAGTTTTCATTAAAAATAGATTTCAGAAACTGTATTCCAAATGTTCCCTCACAATTAAATAATGAATCCGGTACATTCCTTATTATGGACCCAATTAATATCACAGAAAGAGGCGTGATTTTAATAACAAGAGGCCACGAGGCCTTCATTAGCAGAGAATGGGGGTGGAGAGAGCATAGAAAACATTTACAGGTACAGAGAGAGCCACAGGACGCTTGGAAACTTGAAAAGTTTTAGCATCTTGTATGAATGCCTGTGGCCAATACATGCGCTGATCATTGCAAATGAATATTAAACTGTTGCAAAAAACTAACATGCTTTGTCTTGGCCTCAGCAAATCAAATTCCAACTAAATATAATCATTACAAAAAAATATCATTTATAATTTAAAAAGGTTAAATCTGTTTTACGCATTGTGAGTATTCAATAGCAAAAAAAGTGTCAGCGGTGTCCTGCTATACTTTATCTAAAACTACTAGACTATATCTTTTTTTAAGGTTTGTACAATTGTTATACATGCAGTTTATAAGCTCACAATAATTCATATGGAAGATTTCTTTTCTTTTTTCTTTTTTTTTTCCAGACTACAGGATCATTTTAATCAAAAATAGCACAATATACTTTTTTTATTTTTAGAAATATTTTTTTCCCTAAATCGGTGCCCATGTAATTTGTCATTTAACCTACATAAGGTTATTAAAGCTAATAATTTGCTAATTTTAAGTAACTTGATTCCTGATATGAAGCACATTTTTCTTTATAGAGTGAAGAAACCATTCTGACACTAAAACAGTGATGGGTAATTCATCATTAATGTAAGTTTCTTCTTCCGAGCACTACAACAATAAAATAATCGACAATAAATAATTTTGCACGTGGCCTGGTTTTATTGCTATCAAATTCTGTAGGTTTCATGGGGCGATCATAAAAACTAATCAGATTTTTTACTCTTTAATTAACTTCGTATTACAGCTTATTTCCTTCCAGGCCATGTGATCAGCATTATTACGTTATTAACGCATTGTTACACTAGCATTCAGCGTCCACTGAATAAAAATAAGCCCTTGCATTTAACAAACACATAAACTATGGTTGTCAGCACTTTGGTTTGTCAGGGCCTTTTCTGATTGCAACCACATAGACTTTATGTTCTAAACTGCGCTCCTATAGCATGTAGCCTATGTCTAGCAAAGGGGCCTAAAGTCAAAGTGTGTGGATAATGAGCTCATTAATTATGTATAGGCACTGCTGCAGATGGACCTCATTAATTGCGTGCCGTCACCTTCTTGATTACTGTACCTGGAAGGGAGGTGCTAATGTCTGCCGTGCTTAAGCAGGTAACGCAAACTGTTTTGTCACCGGCTGTGTGACAGTGACAGAGGAGTCCGGCGTCGCCGTAATCTTCTCCGTAATTCACCAGAACGTTACGCTAATGGCTGCTGATAGCCCTGGAGATGTTTTCGCTACTGAATCGCATCGAGATTTGCGCTCTGTCGTGCTATTTGTCTCCACATGTCTCAGTAATGTCTTTCCACGGGCTGAATTTAGGGAACACCCTAGGTGCTTTGCAAAACAACTGACAGGGGGCCCAACCTGTCGCAGGAAGGCGAACACACGCATTGAAGATCTAATGACGAGCAGACTGTCGCTCTCTTCCTGTGCGCCCCCCCACCACTCATCTCTCTGTCTCTCCGTCTGTAATTATTAAGACGGAGTTACGTGGGACCTTTTCATGCTGTTGCTTTAGTCCAACTCTGTGACAGCAAATTCATCAAATAACTCGCTCCAAACTTACCCTCTACAGCCGCATTTGTTCGGATAATTAAATATCGTCACCTATATATAATATTTAAGATGTGGAAAATAAATATTGCTTTCACAATTACTGTCTTCTTACTTTTATGCTGTACCGTTGATATGTTTAGAGTAAGTATGCGTGAATTCTTTTTGTAATTATTTATTTAAACAAAAATGCAATTATGCTGCTTTGCATTAAATGAATACAATCAATTTTTTATTTAACTTTTAACTGTGATGCTGGTAAACTGTAATTTATTTTTGCTAAAGCAGCGTTATTTTAAAAAAGTGCTGTCAGTCGAATGAAAGATGAACTTATAAAACATACATTTTTTCTGAAAATTAATTGTGATTAATCCAACCTAATGTTACAAGTTAAATATAGTTTTATATTGCAATAATTTCATATGTGATCCTCAAATTAATGTAGAAACAACATAGAATATTTTTAATAGTTGTTTTAATTTTCATGATTTATAACAACTGATGTCTCTGATAGCTCTAATTTATAGTGTAATGTAAAAAAAAAACATCAATTTAACATTTATTACACTTTTTAAAAAAATAGCTTCTAATATAAGTTAACTTAAAAGAATCTTCACATAAACCTTACATTCTAAGTTAAATAGAGATAAAGCTTTAAACCACAGAAGTTATTGATTTAGTATTTTGTGTTTTCTTCCTTGATAAACAGACATCACAGTAGCAGGTTATTATTTTTATTATCTAATAAAATTCAAAATTTGATATGCATTACAGCAAGCACATTTTTAAGGTTTATTTTGAGTGCATCACGGTCACAGTTTAAAAATTCTAACCTTGGCATCAATAGTGCAATGCTTTATTGAATTAAAGAACAAATATTTTCTACTTTTTTTATAAAAAGTCAAAATTATCAGCTTTAATCCTCACTTACAAAAGCTGACTAGCAGCCCATGACCGGCAAGCTCCGGAGACACTGTCAGACAACAATGGCCCTGAAAAAGCTTTGGAAAAACACCCAAAACAGGAACATAAACATTGAAACGAAGGGGGAAGCTGCCCAGAATCTGCCCTGATATAGGAAGGGTCACAGGAAGGCACCTGCAGCCCTACCCCCTCCACTTCGCCGGCCTGTTTGCTTGCATTAGTTCTGAAAGCCGCTTCTTCAATTACAGGAGGCTATTAGTGGACAGTGCACAGAGGCTGCAGGGCCCCGGGCTACAGCGGCACAGCCACACAACAGAGCTCAATACGACATGACTGCAGAGGGGACACGCCTGCCATGCAGAAAAGGTCAACGGCTTTCGGTGGGCAGCAATGTGTGAAAGTGTTGCAGTCTCACAATGGTTTGGGAAAAGAGAGACATTGGTCTGGATTTGAGCGGAAGCCCCTCAGATTGTTCTTGGCTAATTTATTGCTTCGGTGTGTTTATAAAGCCTCTACGTCTTTCTGCATCTTCAGTTTGGTCACTTTTATGGCCACGATTAAGTCAGGATTCTACAATGGATGGGTAATCAGTAAAAAACTGAATCTTGGCAAGTGAGCAAGAGTTAGTATGCTCACACGCTCTGAAAACATGGCAGCACTATGATTGTTTTTATACAGCGCTTGTTTTCCACATACCAGGCTGGACGGTGGTTCTATCAGAGATGGACGTTTCTTTTAATTTTATCCGAACATATTGCACACGGTCAGCTGTCAAAACAATTGCAGCTGGGAGTTTGAAATTGAGTCCACATGTTTAAACTCATATAGATCCTGTAATCTCTCTCTCTCTCTCCCTTTCTCTTTCTCTCTCTCTCTTTCTCTCTCTCTTGCGCTCTCTCATAATGTCATAATGTAAAACAGAAGGAACAAATTGGATGGTCAGTAAGTCAGTGAACATTGTTTAAAGATGCAGCACAACAGGGATTTGTGAGAATATCAGGTTTTTAATATAATTTTTTCCCCCTCTGTGACCAAACAAAATGAAATTGTTTTTAGGCAACAACTTCAACTGATTGTATCTCCCGTGCAACAAGGCCTGAAAACAACCAAGGTTGTGTATTGCAAAAACGACAATCAGAAGTAGGAACATGGGATAATGCATTGCTAGCTGTGCATTAAACCATTTTGAGAACAACTTGACACAATGGGAGATTTAACAAGCTGGAATAAATACAGAAGAACCTTTATTTATTTATTTAGTCTAACACTTAAGTGCTTATGCTCTTTTAAAGTTATTTTTATGCAGCAAAGTAATGCAAGAAGCACTCATAGCACAAAGCACAATTGCAGCTATGATTCATTACCAAGAAAGAACTGATTCTCATTTCAGTTCAGCACTGTTTATATGAAACAATAATATCAAATATATGTTTTTGTACAGGTTTTATATGTCTATATAGATTTTATTATTTTTCATTTAAAATTGTTTAACTAGTTTTAATTATTTTTTAGCAACCACTTCAGTTATTACTTGACACTTTATTTAATAAATACAATTTAGTTTATTAATGTATTTAAATAAACTTTTATGTTTATTTGTTTGTTTTTTGATTTAGTTTTAGTTATAATTACCCTTCTTTAAAAACTGTACAGCATAATTGTTTATTTAAATTATTATATGTAATAAATTTACTTAATTAAATTACAAAAGTTAAGACTATGCGTGTAGGCTATAAAAACTTCAGTGCAAAAACTATTTAAACTGACTCCTACCTCTGTCATTCAGCACAAATCTAAATATTTACATATTGGCTGTATATCTGGGGCCTATACCATGATGGTGGCTGAACAAATTCAGGGTTACAAGATTAGTTTTAAGTTTAAAAAAAACCAAACCACTCCAGTCTGGGTTTGCTGATACCATAAACCTGATCACCAACTTTCTTTGTCAGCTTAGACTTTATCAGCTCGTGCACATGAACTTGTGACATCAGGAATGAGCATCCAATCACAAGCCTTGAAACTGCGATTCACTTTTCATGAGAGAATCAGTGCGATTCACTGTCACAGCTTAAAAAAATTAACAATATAAAAATATAAACACATTTACACAGCAAGATGAAACAATCTATCTGTGAAAATGGAAAGTTAAAGAAAGCACGTTGCCATATAAGTGCAAGTAAGTTGTAAAGTTTCTGTTTCTGTCAAAATTTCTAAATTGTCATTATCATTTCCAGTTTTGTGTTTTTGTTGCTTGAACCGTTTCAGAGCCCTGATGCTGTTCCCACTGGTTTAATAGGGTCTGCTTTGTGTCGATTCTAAAAACAGACCATAGCTATAGTAAAACCACTGTAATGCATAGCCATGAGTGCTTTAATAAAGTGCTCATGGATTTTCTTATGAATCTTATAAAATTTTTACTGGAGAATATTCAGCACACTTACACAATTCATAACTGTTTTAAGTTTTAGTGAATTGGTTGCAAATTCTCATTTTTATATTTTTATACGATCTAATAATGGCCCACTGGTGCTTAGGTATAAAAGCAGGGTTAGAGGTGGGCCTTGATGCTGGTATTTTTTTGAGAAATCACACTTTTCTCTATAAGTCATTTTTTAAACCTTCTGTATTTATGGCTATTTACAACGGCATACATTTCATACAAAATTGTTAGCTGTCAGGGTATGTTGTGGCAGTCAACAAGCACAACTGACAAACAGTCAAAACACAGAACTATATATCCTGGAAACAAACTAAAGTAAATAGATTAGAAAAAGGCTAAACTAATTAGCTACTATCAACTAACATGAGGAAATCAAGAACTAAACTGAAATGAAACATAGGAAACAGAATGAGATAAACATCGCCCTTACACCACTTATTATTTTCTCATGAGATCTTATGTTCTGTTCCAATCTGTAAATCCAAACCTAAAAGAATCACTTTGATGGGCCTAAGTTTTTAGCCAGTATCTTTGCTGATGCTCAAGTAAATCTATGAGAAGATTGGTGTATGCAAAACCTTTTTAATATGAATGTAAATATCCCTGATTCTCTCCCCTCCAAACAAACCTCGAAAAAGTTTCACTTCCAGGCATTAGTGCTTCAAGTCGCTGTTTCCTTTCCGGAGTTGTTTATGGATTAAATGGGCTTTTTAAGCATTTATAAAAGCAGATTAGTAACAGTGAATTATGCAGATGCATGAAGCAGATTATCCCGAGCTCAGATGCTATCTCCTCTTTATCTGTCTCTGCTTGGAGTCTGAAGTTAAATATTCATGCCTGTTTAGTTTATAAATCTCTCTACCAGCCCAGTTTCAGTCAAGCACACGTCACAGTAGATTGGCATTACATTAGCCTGGGTTCATTGAGGTAAATTAGTTGTGCTGTCAGAAGAGCGCTCATTCTGTCCACCACTAACAAGCAATAAATAAACAATACAAATGATTTTTAGATGACTCATTTTGTCCTTTCTGATGTTCGGCAGTTGTTTGTCAAGGCTGCGGGAGCAGTAAGGCAGATATAAAACCATTCCACAGCCAAATCATGCTTGAGCACATGCTCAATTCTTTTTGCCCTAATTGCACAAACAACATACTCCGCCATGTGTGTGGTAATAACGCACATCTATGAACATGCAGCCGGAGAAACCCATTCAGAGAAATCACAAGGAATCAATATTTCTGTTCTGCATCTGTGCAAATACACACAAACTAAAAGCGCTGTTATTTTGCTGTTATATACATATATAGGGAGCGAGATCTGCTTTATACTAGCAAAAGAGCTTTCTCTGATATCACTTTGTAATATTAGTAAGCACATTGCAAAACTAAAAATGTGATTGTTTAGCTAAAAACGTCATAACACATAAATTGGACAAATAATTAATTGTTAATTAGATATAGCTAGTTTAATATAATTGTAACCAATGTTGTACTATTTCGGTAATGACTAAGTAGTTGCAATAGTAATTTGTGGCATTTTTCACTGAACTCATTACAATGCTTTCTTGCATTTGCTTTCTCTCCAGTATATGCACTTTGTGAATTTTGTGCCAAAGCAAATATTTAATAAATTATTTAATAGAGCATAGCATCTACTGTACCACTCCAGGCTTCACACATATGCGTGTACCTAAAATAATAAAAATCCTGCCTAAGTAGGCAGCTCGCTAGTTTGTGTAAAAAAGCTATACAGCTCAATATTCACTTTTATGTTTATATATAGTTGTGTATTTTTGCACCGTAGTACAGCATATCAGTATCATGTCCTCTGGATGCTCTCACTGGCCCCACATTCACCCTAGTGTTTAGACCCCAGCTGCAGCTCCGCCTTACTCTCTACCATGATCTTCTGCTGTAATCTGCCCATCACATCATACTGTACCAGGCCTGCCATGTGCAACTGCCACATAAATAACCCAGGCTGTCCGCCACACACACACGCACGCACAGACTCATTCAAATGCACCTGTCAACTTGATGAAGCACTCGCCCGCAGGGAAGCATTGTTTACATTTTCACTCCACTCTTCGCAAAAGTGAGATTCTAATTATTTTCCCACTGTAAATTAAAGCCAAGTGGGACAGAACTGAGAAACTGCAGATTCCAGCGGTGGAGCGGCACTATATATAAACCGCTCTTAGGGAGAAGGGTGGGTAGAGCACGAGAGGAAGGTCAGTGGTGTTTTGTCTTGAAAATACGAGAAGAAAATAGCAGAGGTGATTGTGGTGAGGAAAGCTGAAAATCCGTGCTGGGGAAGTTACTTAGAACCTGTGTGTCTGCCAAGTTACAAGCTAGTTATAATAAAAAAAAAAAAACCCACTGTGTTTGTATTGAGAGAAGTATTTATAAAGCCCCAAAACAATGAGGTTCTCAATTGTGACAGCTTTAGAATTTGAACAAAATAAGTTATATAAAATACTGGTAAAGTACATTTATGCATTTAGTTTTTTTATTTAAAGCAACTCGTAAAAGAGGTATAGTAAAACAATTTGTCAAAGGGCCAATATTTGTTATAAACAATGACAAGTTTATTAGACAACTAGGTTGGGAGGCAAGCTATGAAGGAGGAGAAATTTCAGCAGTTTCAGAATTTGTTGTTTGTTGTTAGTTTCTCTCTCAACAGATAAGTGTGACCAGTAAAGTTAGAGCTGAAGATATTAAACATATTAAAATATATATTAACCTTGTACGTATTATGATGTGCCTGTGTGTATTATTTATCATCCAAATGCACTTAAACAAGAGGTGGAGAGAGACCGAAAACAAATTAGCACAAAAACCATCAGACAAGAGCAAAACTAAACATATGCTTCATCTTAAAGAAAGGAAGGAGGGAATAAATAAAGTACATAGCAACTCTGTATGCCATACAAATAGACTTGACTAAATCTTGATGAAATTAGACATAGGCATATTGCTAAGCTAACAAAGTCATATTCTAAAATAAATTCAAAACACACAGCACACCATAATTTTGGGTAAAATAATACTATTTATTGATTTGTTCATTGATTTGTTTTTTTTCAAAATCATGTTGCAACGCAATTCACACACAAAGGTGCTCCATCATGCTAAATAAATAAATGCTCAATCCATAAAATGCTCAGTCAGAGCTCAAAAGTGATGCAAAGTTGGGGATTTATCAGGTTTACAGTAAATACAGAAATTATCATTTGTTTTTAAATAGTTGCAATAATTGCTTACAGTGCTTAGTTGTTTAAAAATGAAAGAAATATATGGAAGACTGCAACACAGAGCATTTCCTTTGCATACTTAAACGTATAACCTGTAGGCTTTATCTTTTGCCTTTTATTTTATTCAGAGATGTTTTATTCACTTTCCTGTAGAAATGTATATTTAAAGTATATTTAAAAGTTGCATTTTGTTTTACACAAGAACAATGACAGTCTGTTTGAAATTGTTGAATAAATATGGCCTTTTTATGCAAGTATTTAAAAAGCTGCTCTCTTCTGACTGACTCTCTGCTGCAGTTATTACTCCATTAAACAGCAGCTTTCGAGTACGCTGGCCAGCATATTAGGATTGTCACAAGGAGGTACCCGCACTTAAATAATGCACTTATCAAATTTTGGATATCCATTTTTACAAATATGGAGATGTGTAATCTCATTTGCTTGGGCACAGGCACAGGCTCATTTGGAGTGGAA
Source organism: Puntigrus tetrazona (assembly GCF_018831695.1). NCBI lineage: Eukaryota > Metazoa > Chordata > Actinopteri > Cypriniformes > Cyprinidae > Puntigrus > Puntigrus tetrazona. The sequence goes on along the minus strand of NC_056722.1, from coordinate 11,845,140 downwards.
TGGAGCACAAGTCCGTATTTCCACTTCCTGGACCCCCGCCTGTCTGTCCGTTTGCCGTAACGCCTGCAAAATCTGAATTTATGTTGCGGCTGGGAGACATGGTTTGATGTTTATAGTCCTCAAAGAAGCAATGGCTGTCTCTCCAGATTCAAATAAAGAGACTGATATGGACTCTATCAGATTTCTGAATACAGACGTCCACAATAAATCGAAGCTTGATTGGTTAGAATTAGGTTAGCTCACTTGAATGCTATCTGCTTAACCCACAGATGGGTTCCCTGAGAACAGCCAGGCATTGAGTCTGAGTCAAGCACTTACCGCCAGCGCGAAGACGGCGCTGGAGAGAAGCGTCCGCCAAGTATTCTCGCGTTTAAGAAAAGGTTCAAAGGAATAACCATGATGCAATGCGTGAAGCGCTCAGAATGCAGACTTTGTGATTTTTGACAGTGGAATTACACAGGCAGATTAACCACACTGAGTGTGAACAACCAAGATGAGATGTTGCTAAAGCAACAAAGAGCCATGGAGACACTTGAAACGTCATGGCATATACGAAGCGCTAAACAACAGAGTCTTCAGTATCTGTCCAGACCACACATGAATCGTTCAGAGAACAGGCTTTGAGTGTTTGCAATTTGCTCGCTCATGTCTTTCCAATGACGTTTGATGTGTCCTGTGACAATGCTTAGTACGGACCTTCTCTCCAGGCACTCTGTATTTAAGAAGCATCTAATTACGTGCAGTAATGACTCTCAATTTCCGACCTACCAGCACGACCTGTGTTTAGCCAACAGTCTTAAGTAGTTGGAAAATCAAGACGTGGGTACACAGTGAAATTAAACTTCTCCTTCGTTCTGACCCTGCCTGACAAGACCTATGTTTTTCCAGAGGAGTCGTAATTACAGAGCCAATTAAGAGGTCACCTTGAGTTTATAAACTCGGCTGTGGCCTGAAAAACTTCCTGCTAAAAGAGAGGAAAAGGGAAACAGAGAAAGTGAGTCATGTGGTAATCTGAATTCAGGCCTGTCTGAGCCTGCCGACTTCTTCCAAACTCCCCTCAAAGTGTTTCCAGTCTCAGGGGATGAGGTCCTGTTTTCTTCTCTGCATTCATTTTGTTGGTCATCCAGACCTGCTGGACTAAATTTTCGTTGCACTTTATTAGCCAGAAAAAGCTTGCTATAGAGTGCTGCACCCTGGTTTCCTCAACAAAAACCCAGAAGATTTATTTTTTATTTTGGATTACTGCAGAAAAAATCTCACATGGCCAAGAAAAGCTTATGATTCCTACACGTTTTATTCATCATGATAATCTAAAAAAAAACCCAACTTAAATTTTGGAGCCTCACGAGAAGAAAGCGAAATAGTTTACAATAGTTTGGAAAAGTGCAATTATAAACAGTAAGGCTATGAAAGGAGGAAAAGACATGATTGTTTAATGTACTTAGCAGCCTCTGTATAGTCTTAGTTATCCACTTATTAGCAATTGCAATTTTCGAGACAAGTAAAAACTTAAAAAATCACAAGGGGGTATTTTAAATAATAGAATAACATGTGAAAATATTTTTAGCTTATTTCAAGGCATTTAACCACAAACCCATTCAAGTGGAAATACAAAACTCTTCTCAAAATACCAATATGAAAGTCAAGTAACCATTATTTATTTAGCGCTTTTCAGTGCAAATTGTGTCTAAGCAGCTTTACAGTATTAAACAGGGAAATATTGTGCTGTTTCCTTCTGGGCAGATAAAACCAATAGTTTAGTTCTAAGTTGCAACAAAGTCAGATTTTGCAGAGGACTAATCTGCTTTCTGTGGTCTTGCCCTGATGCCTGTCTGGGTGATGAGGTCTTAGAAGTAGATCTGACTCTGGGGCTCATCTAGCTGACATGGTCTTCAAAATTGTCATCCCTCCCATATCACTATATGTATTTCCTCCCATAGTTACAGCTTACATGTGTATACACAATATATAAGATTGCATGTAAATAATTAATTTCAGGGTTATTCAAAACTCTTTTTTAGAAGGTGATACTGTGGCTCTTTGATCTATTATGTAGTTCTAAATTATATTCATGTACCACAGTATTTTCCAATATACATGTTCTCAGCAACATGGTAATACATTCAGACTTAAAATGAATGGTGAGTCTTTGCACATAACATGCTGTGACAGCGCATTCACACATATGTTTGAGAAATGATGAGTATATGTATAGTGTGCGTGTGTGTGTTTGAGGTCAGAGGGGGTGTGTGTAGCAGTGCTGACACTAGTGTGAAGCTGGCCCAGTTGGGTGAGAGGCGCTGTGATCTTCACACACCAATGCATCTGAGATCCATGACCTATATAGCATGTTACACGCTCTGCTTGTCTCCTGTGTTCCTCTAATAGAGCAGGGCAGTGCATTACAGGTACAACACACACAAGGGACCCGTATACTCGGATCAGAGCCATCCCTCATGACATCAGACCTGCTGAGACACTTAGGATATGATTTAATCACAACATCTGAGGTTTTTTTTTTTTTGCATCTTGCGTTTTCCTTTTTTTACATATTTACCTCTGTTGTAATCTGCCTTGAGCCTCTTAAGTTTTAAGCTCTGCCTATGCACTAGCATATTGTCTCCTATAGTGTGTAATATACATTGTCCACTGACTGTAATTTGTAACATATGTTGTATGCAACGATAAATAATATTAAGCACATATAAAATACACAGAAAGGAAAAGTCATTTTAGAGTCATTTTGATAATTATATCTTCTTTTGTGCACAATAAGACCCGAAGAATGAAAAAAGTGAGCAGAATGCATGTTGAGGTTGATACCATTTCTGTAAATGCAAGGTCAAGTTGAGCAGACTATAGTAAAGTAGCAGGTCTTCTGAGCATTCCATGCATAAAGAAAATTTACATACTGTGCAAAAACAGTACAAATAGCATGCTATTCCAAGCATAGCCCTTAACACTAGTATTAATGAGTGATACGGGCCACTGGATTCTTTGTTTTTCCTTTCCTTCGTTTAAGGATTAGGCTGAAGCAGGTTATTGTAGGCTGGTGTGTGTTAGTGTCGTGTCAGGGTCAGAGGCTGCGTGAGTCATGCAGAAACCTGACACGCTGCATTCCTGCGTCTCTCAGCCAGAGCTCATCACCTCACAAGCACAGCTGTAAATTACAGACCATTACTGTCAACTATCCCGGTTTGCATTCATCTCAGTGAGCACTGAACTGTGGCCGCAGGTAGGGCAGGTAATTGTGTTAGGGTAAGCATTCGTGCAAGCATGCAGTTGCACTCAGATACACCCTTGATCTGAACACACACATGCAAACACATGCAGCTACATGAATGCATGGTCATAGTGTCTATTTAAATCTCTTTGCAATAGCATACCAGTAAAATTTCTTGAATTACAAAACAGATTTTTGATAAAATTAGGTTCATTTAAATTAATAAATAAAAAATAGATTTCTACTTTCGTTTACAGACATGACCAAAAATAACGGCACCCTTATTCTTTTTTTTTTGTGCCACAATATCTTCTAGTTACTGAAATGAAAACGTTTTGAAATCCCCCAGAGTGTCATTAGCTATTGTTATTAAAAAAAAAAAAAAAAAAAAAAAAAAAAATATATATATATATATATATATATATATATATATATATATATATATATATATATATATATATATATATATAATATATAAAATAAAATAAAAAATAAATAATATTAAAAAAAAATGCTGAACTAAATATTTACTTACTTTTCTGGAATTACAATAATTTCATGTGTGAGTTCTCATTAACAGTCACTTGTGTAGTAAATTGTGTTAGTACTTAGTATTGCAATATTTAAATGCTTGAGTCGTCTCTAACAAGGTGTGTATATGTGGGGGGCTGTATGTGTCTCAATAGGTGTCAGTGTATGACTATATCTGGACGGAAGAGGAGCCTGTGGTAGGATTGGCACCATTGCCCAATACCGAATGTGAGACCAGCACCCATTTATCCATCTACACACTGCACTTGAGCGGCCTGCGCCAACATTACAGACACTTCCTGAGACAACCTGATGGAGCCATTATAGAGGTGGGCATCTTCTATGCAGAATCCTAAAAGTTAAAATAATAAAATTAAATAATTACTCAGAATACTGTGTATGCACACATCAAAAATCGGGCTCTTAAAGTGAAGTACACACAAAAATCCACTCACAATTGTGGATAACAATACAAAAATACATACATGCTGCCTTATGTTTTGGCCAAATTATCTTTAAAGGCAGCATGTTGCTTTTTACCTTGTGAAACAGCATGCCTAATGATGTCTAAAACTGCTGCCTAGGTTTTGGAACAGAGCTAAAGTGTGTAAAGAAGGAAGTATTGTCACCTTCACTGTAGGCAGTCAGTGTATTTCTCTCATTATTGTATCCCTCACACCTGGACTAGGTGCTAATGTTTTCTTCCTTTGGTTAATCTAGGAATCTATAGCAGGATATATTCGCTAACCTCCGCCCATGGCTTCACACTTTATTAAACGCAGAAGAACAGCAGGGCGCAGACTGCCGTCCAGATTGCTGTCTAATTAAATGTACCACTGATTCTGCTTGGTAACAACTGCAAGCACATGAATTAACTCCCATCCCCCCCGAGAACAACCTGGATCATCCTAACAAAATTAATATTTTAGAACTTCCGTGTCAAAAACAGCAGATTTATGCTGCGTGCACATCGACGGCTTGCTCGCAGGCAGTGCGGTCGGTTAATGGCGTCCTGAGTTGTTTTGTGACTGATGAGAGTACCATAGAATGCGGCGCATATTTATCAGTCTGAAGGGCGGCCCTGAAGAGCCATAAACACATCAGTGATGATACTAAACAACAAATGACTTGAGAAGCTGTCAAGCAATTTCTGAACTTTGTCCATGTTTGGTAGAAAAAAGCCACCATTCAGGTGCAGTAAATATCACACAACACACACACATATATATATATATATATATATATATATATATATATATATATATATATATATATATATATATATATATATATATATATATATATAAATACTTTATTTTATTTTATGTATTTAAATTATGGTAATTTATAAACACCTTAGTAGTAGTACAAGTAGTAGTAGTAGGATTGAATAACATGCACCAAAGCTTTTCTGTTTTTTTATTATGTTATGTGTACTGCAGCACTGAGTGACTATGATTATTTTAGCAGGGGGTTATGTGTTGTGTTTGTGGCTGGCTCAGCAGAGGGATGTGTCAGGCCATATCTGGAGTGTGTGATGGGTGTGGCGATGGGCAGGCTGACACACCAAAGACGCTGATAGCATCACTGCCCACCCACCCCCAGGGCACAGGCGACAGCCATGCCAGCTTCTAGACAGCACTGCAAACCTACAACACTACCCTAATTCTCAATCTGTATAATGTAACATCTAACAAATAAATATATTTTATAGCAAGCAAAGGTCAATAACAGAAAGTGACCGGAGGATTTACAATTACAGCTACAGAGAGAGAGATGCACACAAATGCATATAAAGAGTTTATTTGCTAATACGGATAAAAGACAACTCTCTTTGCTTTTAGTTTTTTTCAAAAAACATGCTTTTTATGTTTTATTGTGTTTTTTTAGTTAGCTGTATATTTGTAGTAATTTTTACTTCATGAAAATAACCCAACTGCGGTTGAAAAAAAACGCAGAAAAAAACAAGAATTTTGAAAATTGTTAACCGAGTTATCTGTTATTGCAATAAACTCTTCATATACACAGAAAATCACGCTGTAGGAAACTGGGATATCAAGTATACAAGCATAGGCTCAAATTTCACAAACTGTTGTTTTTATTTATGATATTTTATTTAAGTTAACCTAATATTTGTACAGAAATCATTTACAAGAAAAGTGTGTGTTTTTCATGTCACTATGGCCTGTCAGAAATGCTCAATATATCTAATACTTGTACCTTGCATCTAGATGAGCAGCTTAAAAGATAAAAGTTTCTTCTGAGGACTTTAATGACCTTTTGAAAAGGCAGTCATTTTATTTTTTTTTAATAATTCGATAAAACACACATTGTTGACTGAGTTCTCAACCTGTGTGTGAAGAACGTTGTATACTCAGCTGTCAACCAACAGCTGTATAAAAATATCTGCAGCTGAATTGAAATAAACAGCTTTTTCTACAACACTGGTATGACTGGAATCATCTTCTTTGCATTTATTTAGGAGTAAAACGCTTTTACAAATTTGTATTGCACCACCAAGTTGATTAGATCGAAATACATTTCTGCACACAAACCCATTACTACAGGGGATTTAGGTTTCACTGAAGAAAGCTTTGTCAGCATGCAACAGAAAAGAGTGGGGTTTAATCAGTTGCAATTCTGCGGCAACTTTATGACGCTCTCGTGATGCTTCTATTAAAGTTATAGATGCTTTAAAAGCAAACATTACTTAAGCAGATGTTTACCGCTCTCCGAGTAACTACAAATTGGGGCAGATAATAGCTCTGATTTGAATCCAGCATCAATAACTTTTTCATTTCCGATTGGACCAACATCCGCCTCATATGTGGAAACAAGATGGCGTTGGACATAAACGTGTGTGAATTCATTAGGGGCGTGCTAAAACGGCAGTAGGTTTATGTGCGTGAGCGCGTCTTTCCTCTCGGGCTAGCGTTTAAGTGTTTGCGGCCTAAGAAAGCAGCGTTCTGGCCAACTGTGCTGCATCATCTCTCGTTCCCATATGCCGTCTGCAGCATATGTGAAGCCTGCCGCCACTTCTGTAAAACTTCCATTAAAAATGCACAACTACAGCTCCAACAGCTTGAGTATTACCTCCACACAAATTATTAATGCTCGGCAAAACCGCTGATGAGCACCCAGCACGCATTAAACACACTCACTTACGCCAGCCTGTTTTTATCATGTGGCTTTTGAGGTTTCGGGAGCACGCGGAGCTGTTTGTGTTTCTGTGTGTCCTTTGTTTGTCCTTGAATGCAGCAAACTCTTTAAATAGACGTTGTGTGACAGTCATCTGGTATTGAAAGGTGCTAACAATCGACTGCTAGTGACTTTAGCCTAAAAACAAAGATACTAGTTTTAAGTGACACAATGCTTGCTGGTTTTTATCTACTGCATCATTAAAGAAGTCTTAAATAGTGGAGGCAAGGGCTAATTGCGACTCCCGTGAATACTTTTTGAGTACTTATTTACTCAGGGTTATTTTTGAGTAAACTTCTTAATTGCATACAGAAAATCAATTTGAAGATTTAGCTTTTTTTCACTCAATTAACATTTTATGTAACGTTAATAAACATCTAAAGTTCCATGTCATTTTGTATTTAAATTGCAGGCTGGCATTAGCTTCTCAGCAAACATTTTCATTCCTCAGTATACACTTCATGAAAATGGAAATATAAGTAATATACAACACATTGAAAAACTCAAAAAATGTCGTAATAGAAATCCAGAAATTTCTATTCTGACAAGACGCAATTGCCTTATATATGATGAGCACATTTAATTAAGGCTTTTAATCATACTGTACTTAAACACTGAACAAGCATATTATATATATCAAGCAATTGAGCTTCAATTTACCGTTTTTCATGTGCTCTATGTATGTGTGTTAATCAGTATTTATATGTTGAGAAAATCCTGAACTAAGTCATCCTCATTGAAAGCAGCTGTGTTGGTTTGGATTTTAAACTAATGAAACTAAAAGTCATAAGGGCTTGGAACAACTTGGTTGTTAATAAATGATGACAGCATTTCAATTTTTGCACTATCCCTTTAAATACCTGTGCCCTAAAGTTCAACATTTACTGCATAATGTCATACAGACTCTTTGAGTAATGATTGCTAGCGCAGTTTTATTGTTCACTTAATATTCTAGTTTTAAGTTTAGAGGTTGAATTTCAAAAATTCCTAATTTATTGTTAATGACTTTGAATAACTATTACTTTTACTGTTAGAGAAAACAGTCATCTTTATATAACTGAACTTTTGATTCACACGTTGAAATTTGTTTGTATGACATTTGTCACAGTCAATCCTTTATCATTATTTCTGTGTGTTATGCAACCAAAGTCTTTTCAAAGACCTCCTTTCTAACCTGCGGTGAGAATTTGCTTCCAGTCAGGTGAGGTACAAATTGTGACATTTTATGTATCATATCTTTATTTGGATAATAGTGTATTAGATCCTCTATTAAATTCTTTCTGTTCAGCTAACATTTATGAGTCAGAGCTCAGGACAGCTGACTGAGGCCACATTGACCCAGATTAGCATCTGGATATGAAATATTTAACCTTTAAAATAATCCTGCAGCTAGAATCATTGACAAACGACCTCAGTTCCTCTTCTTGTTTCTGCTTATAATCACTGTTCTGTATGTTTGATTGCCTATGTCTCATATGCCATGAGGTCAACTGAAAACATTAATAAATACAGTTGTAATTAACTTTTTTTTCTCATTTAACCGGGCTAGATCATTCAAATCTGTGGCATGCATATTAATGTTCTTTTGCCCATTTATCCATAGCAACCTCAATGATTTTCAATGAAGAATTTTACAGTTATCTTCCACTGTGTTCTAATCAGGTGACGTTCTTTCATATTAATTTACAATTTTGTTTTGACCAGCAAGAGGACTTTTTGCTATTCTCTACATTCCCACTGTATAATTCATGGGTCATAATTCTACATCACTTTATTTGCAAAATGTTCTTATTGATAGTTTTGATGTCACACCCTTATAGGAACACACACCCCCAAATTTCATGATTTTTTAATTATGATTTTTTTTTTCCCTGCAAATGTAAATGTTTACTTTTTTATGCAATTTGTAGCCCATAATTCACATGTTCAAGCTATAAATGGTACATTAAAAATAAGGTGGATTTGAAATTGTTTGAAATTATTTATTTTGAACATTTGTATGGTGTATTATTTACAGGTGATGCAGGATTCTGACATTAAGGAGTTTCGGAGATCAGAGGTGCATGAGGATCAGGGGAAGATGAAGAATGGGATGCATCTTAGAGAGAGGAAGAGGAGAAAACCCGCATGGCGTGAGTTGCAAATATATGCAGATTAACATTAACTGTTAAATGGTTGTGATATGTGTTATATAATAATAACGTCGTTGTTTGTTTGTAAAATTGTAATTGTTTATGTAAATGTGTGTTACAGGATCACACAGGGTTGAGCCTCTTGGAGAAAGTGCCTATGACTCAAGCAATGGGATAAAAAAGCCCAGCCCATAGCCACACAATTAAATAAAATAAAAATATATAAAATATAATAAAAAAATGTCTTTAGAAGCTACAGCAGTTTCAAAGTAATGGATAAAGCATTTGTTGCATTTGCAGCATTTGTTTTCAGATGCAACTTAGCTTTATATTTTAGGGCTTTTAAGTGTGACTTACGTGTCTAAATACATTTATCTACAAATGTATAGCTGTATACACCAATACTGTAGCAAAACCATGGTAGCAGAGCTCATAAAGGACTTCGGTCAAACTTCGCTATCACGGATTTAAATGAAAATTCGAATGCGGCTTTAACTACATTAATTAAAAGAAACATAAAATCATGTTATGACTGGTTTCCAGTTTTGAAAACCGATACCAAAATGTCAAAGAAAAGTAAGCAAGCCAGTTCATCACTCAGGAAACAATGTAAAGTAACAGTTCTATGAAGACATGAATGTGGGTCGTTTGGTCTTCACTGCTGCTCCAACACCATGAAAAATCACGATTCTAAAAGTCACTTATCAAGACACAGTGATAAAATATCAATATTGGGGCCACATTAAGCAGGATAATATTCTGTCTGCCTTGATTTGTATTGAGTATGTGTCTGCTGCCCGGTGCTTGACGTAATGAACTTGCCCACAAATCAGGCCTTAATGGGGCCCTACTTATATATACTGCTTAATTAAAGGTTGTGGGCTTATTAACATGTGTCAGCGGCGGCGGCCGGGCGAGATTGAATCTGTTCGTACAGTGCCAGGTTGTAAAGGTTTTATAGATAACCTATCATTATTAAACCCCATTGCTTAATATCAGATCTTAATAACCTGTCATTTTCATTGATGATGATTTTCTTTATGGGAGGCCATTATGGCCTGAAGTTGCGGCTGTTTGGGGAAAAGCTGTTTGGGACTCTCGGCACCTCAGCGCTTATGACTCTCGTGTGCTCATTGAACTTTCTGTCTTTTATGCGACGAGAGAGCATCAGTGAGTAGTGACCAGAGGGCTTTTAGCTCAGAACAGCCCAGCTGAGATGAGCCTTCATCTGTTTCTCTCTGTGTACAGTTCAAGAGAGCTTCTTCCCTGACCAGCATCAGAAAAACACATTCAGCCCATCAAACGCGTTCATATCCATAATGCATTTTTAGAGTTTATTAGAGCTGATAGTAGTAGATGGCATATTTACAATAAACTGAGCCACATGTTTGTATATAGTGCTTGAGTATATATATATATATATATATATATATATATATATATATACTCAAAAGTCTTATTCAGAACTATGTCTATCAATATGGGTTTTATGACCTTATTTCTTACATTTATGCATAAATGTATTTATTTATTTAGTTTGTTTTTTTAATTAAAAATGCAAACATGTACATTCATCACATGTTATTGCAGAACCATTTGTGCTGAATACAACATATCTAAATGTAGCCTTCTTTAGACATGTAGTTTCATTTATTATTTTTTTAACTATAGTACTTAATCTACTTAAAATATATATATATATTTTTTGCTTTTTAATAAAACCAAAAACATGCAGTATGCACATTGGGTATAATAATAATAGCTTCTATTAATAATATTGATAATATTAAATATATAATAGAATATAATATTCTCAATATATTCTTATAATCTGGCATCACATGAATGAATGAATTGCAATGTGATTTGTGACTGCATTTTTGATCAAAGAAATCCAGCCAATATATTGCTAACCGCTTCTATTCTTTAGTACTGAGCACTTCAAACTGAACATCATCCGTATTCAGCTGCTCATTGAAGGTGAAGCTAGATAGAAAATATACCAGCACTTCAAATATTTGATTTATAATGACAAATACTATTTCACATTGATTTAAAATTCAAATGGATCCCCGGCAGCAGTTATTTCTGTGAAGGATGCCAGCGGGTTCTTTCTGCTGTGTATTTGCTGATTTCAGTAAAAAAGAAAAGTCAAACTATGATATGGGAACTGCAACTTTTTGAAGTATCTGCGCAGTCCTGCTGCTAGTTAGAGAGAAACATGAAAAGAAAACACTTTGTATGATTTCTCATTTAAGTAGCCCTGCTGGTATTGAACATAGAGAGAGATGGTGATGGGTTCAGTATGTATGACAGAGGCCATTCTGCAGGCTAGCTCTGCTCAGTCAAATTAAACTACACAGAGGATTTTTTAAAAAAAGAGAGATTTGACTTTAGGAACTCTTTAGACCTTCTCTTTAAGATATGTCAGCTTAAGCTTAAAACAAGTGTAATGGGATTTATAGAAGTGTGTAGACAAGCATTTGCTCTGCTCATATTTTAAAGATATGTCCAAATAAAGTTCTTAGTAATGCATATTACTAATCCAGAATTAAGTTTTGATATATTTTGATTTTTATGATCTTAATATCATAATTTTTGGCCTAAAATAAAAATGTATTATTTTGACCCATGCAAAGTTTTTTTTTCAGCTATTGCTTTAAATATACCCCAGCAACTTAAGACTGGTTTTGTGGTTCAGGACAAATGCAGTAATGTTTGTCCAGTAAGGTGGCTGCATCGTGCTCTCAGAGAGGTCTGCTGCACAAACAAGAAAAAAAAAAACTCTTGTGTCACATCACACTCTGAGCATCTGGATGTATCATGTGGATTTTGCTCATTTATTTCCTGTTTTATTTATTTATTTCTGGAGTGGCAGAGGCAGATGTCCTGTTCACTGAGAAAGAAAAAATATTTGCAAGGAGAGGAAGGAAAAAAAAAAATATGAATATGCAAATCTTGTAGTGACGAGGAACGTTCTCTCGTATTCATTAAGCAGAGGTCAATGCCTAATATAGGCCACTCTCTTACAACTACTTTCCTGCCATTAAAAGCGAAGCGGAATAGTGCAGAGACCCACAACATACACGCACAAACACACACACACATACAGCTCAAGTAAGAGCAAATGCACCAGTGCATCAGAATAAACCTGATGGAGGTGCATCCATCGCTTGCAGGCTTTTCACAAAAAAAAAAAAACAATGCTTGTCCTACTGCTGTTTTACTTGTCCCTTCAAAACGCTCTCTCTCTGGCAGAAACGTGTCTTTGTGGCGCTGATCATTAGGTAAAACCGTCTTCTCTTCAAATAATCCTGTGCGTGAATGCTAAAAATGTAATGAACTTCACGCTCCATTGTATCTGACATTGCTTAATTAATGGGTGCATTTAAAGTACATAGGCTCTGGTAATTGATTTATATGCATGATTTGCACATACAGCTGTTGGTTCCTGTAGGAAAGTCATCACTCAAAGTGTGCACGCTTTACTGATGGACTAGAGGTGCTGTTAGCGCATCCTCTCCAGCGCACATTTATTATCATACTTTCATTAGTGCTAATACAAGCAATAAAAACAAAAGACACTACAGAGACATAACTATCTTTCAAAAGAAAGATAATTCAAAGGATATGTCTAAAATAAAGGATCTGAGGGCCTTTGCTTACACAAAAAAAATGTTGAAAAAGTATATAGCATATAAGTATATACATACAACATATACAAGTATATACATACAGGCTATAAGTATATACATATATAAAAGTACACACACACACATTGTGTCTGTATACCTTTGTCAGCACCATATTTACTTCAGTAGACGAAAACGTAAAAAAAATTGTTTTGAAAGTAACGAGTTGTCAAAGTTACATTATCTTAAATTTATACAGCATGTGCCAGTGTCTATCCCTTACAGCCTTGTTTTCATCCGCGTTAAATTCAATATGGCGTCTGACCAGATTAATATCCGTCACGCCAGGATAAATAGTTCAAAATGAGAATAAATGGAATAAAATACCAGGGCATGAAACTTGATTAATTATTAACAATTTCAAATTAATCTACATATTTAGTTAATTAAAAGTATTAAAAATAATACTTTGATTTGAACGTTAAATAAATATCACGTAATTAATGGAAATATATTATAAATGTATTACGTATACATATACTTTTGATGCACGCAGTTCAAACAAGATTTCAAAGATAGTTTATATATTTGATGTTCAAATATAGTTGGCATTTTAACATTGACTTTTTTTTTTTTTTTTTTTTTTTACAAAATTCAATTCCAATTAAAAACATAAAAAGACCCAAAACATTTCCATAATTGCTTTCCAGTGCATTTGTGTTGTCTAAATAAAGCATTGTTCAGTGATGTGATGCTATAATTATTGTAGTACTGGTAGTGTGTGTGTGTGTGTGTGTGTGTGTGTGTGTGTGTGTGTGTGTGTGTGTGTTTTCTTCTGAGATTTGGAGGTCGGTGGCCTCTAACCATTATTTGGAGCTTGGGCAGATCCTCAGCGGAGCTCCGATCAATCTTTTACCTGGGGAACGAGTGCTGCGTATTTCTATCACCATTCTATTGATTTTTCCATGTGCAGAGCCCTTATGTGAGAGAGAGAGAGAGGTGTTTTCATGTGGACACCACAGAGGAAACGCAGCCTGCAGCACACACTCATTTATTTATGCTTGCAGACACCCATCGGCGCAGACGCCTGCAAAATGCACACATCGGCATATTTAGCCGATTTTTAGATCTCACATGTACAGGTCCATGAGACCTAACATATGAACACATGCTTTTTTAATTCAGAAACAAGCTGAAAGCACTGAGCCCTTCTTTACATTTGCTTCACTTCCCACAGACTCACTTGTGCATAGAGATGATTTTTTTTTGTTGCTCCTGTGCTCTTTAGTGTTTATTACAGTGATCAATATGAGAGTCATGATCCAGTCAAGTGATGTACCATCATGGCACCTTCTCTTTGTGCGTGCCAAATTGATTCATGTGAGTAAAATCATTGTTTCTGCCAGAAAATTCAAATACTGTTATAGTTTACTTACGCGTGCATTGTCTCAAACCTGTATGGCAAAGTATGGGGGCAAGTTCTAAATTAACACAAGAAAACCCAATAAAAATAGTCCAAATAACTGATCTTTTTTAAAGGAATAATGCCTTTCACAGAAAATCCTCCTCCCCTTTCAATCTCTCAGACATCATTCACACCTGCACATATGGAATATTTGTGTGTTCATAAAAAAAAACAATGAAACTAAAAACAATGTCTGATATAAACTGGGACTGCATACTGTGAGCTGTTATTCTCCAATTATTCCATTGGGGGAAAAAATCTTTGCAACTTTTTTTTCTTAAAATGTTGCTCTTATGTTGTTCTGTCATACAGAGACAGTTTTCAGAATCCAGTCGATTGCCTATGGATAAAAAAACATGGCCCTATGGCTTTTTTTCCCCACTCAGAAATCAGTCATATAATGTAAAACAGGTTGTGAATTCTATTTTGTGCTGGCGTTGAACTTCATCTATAACTGTGAAAGGAAAAAAAAAAACACTTTTAAATTTAGGTTACAATACATTTACACTATAGATTAGTCAGTTGCGCAAAACTTCTTTCTTGCTTCATAGCTATCATTTAATAATTACTCTAGATCTTTAGACCTATTTGGTATAATTCCATCATTTTAGCACCGTAAAAATGCGTTCAGTGCACAGCAAGAGATTGTGTGTAAGCAGAAAGACGTACAGTACCAAAGCACAGTGGAATCCATCAACAGCCAATAATCAGTCTCTCTCTCTCTCTCTCTCTCTCTGTGACTAGTGTTACAGCTGCAGCTGCGATCAATACTGCATTACATAGAGCTGCCAGTATATACAATACTCATCAAACTGATTATTTTTGATGCTAAACTGGCAGTTTCATTTGCTGTGGAACAAAAAGCCACTGCAGTAACCGCTGTTCAATTAGCCAACCAAGACAGCGGGGTTGCAAATAAGACAAATGGCTATTTATTTGGCTGAAATAATATGTTGCCTTAAACAGACATAAGGAATGAAATGTCATAGTTGCACTCTGCTTAAAAGATGACTTGTTTCATTGAATATTGAAATTTCATGAATATATTTCCAAAGGCTTTGGGAAAAAAAACAAATTCATCATGGAGTTTACGGCCAGCAATGACACAGTAGGGATTAGTCACTTTGTAATGTGCATGTATTTTGCGATTTATTTTATTTTTTTATTTTTCTAACCAGACGCAACCTTTTAAGGCCAATGTACACTGTAAAAAAAAAAAGGTAATATTAAAATTAAAGGCTCTTATTAAATACAAAAATGTAATCAAATTAATCCAACAAATTATTATTATTATTTTTTTTTTTTAAACAAGTCAATTTTATAGAAGAAACTCAAAATGTGTTGAGCATGTGTGAGATTTCCTAAACTTAAAGACTAGCTATCCTTAATGGCCGCCAGTAGTCCCGGACTCATCAGATGAATCCAGCCATTCAAAAGATTAAAAAGTCATTTTCTTAACTGTCCTCCCAGGACCTTTTTCTGTTCTTCTTCTGTATCTCTTTTTTTTTTTAAGAAAACATTAAATTGCTTCAATCAAGCAAGGCTGTCTCCTGCGCGTAGCATAATTTGTAGCTCCGTTTGCATGCGGTGAGGTTATTTGTCATTGTTTTCCTGTAGCACATTTCCCAAATGGTACGATCAGCCTTTAATACTCTAAATTGCCGCTCTGTTACTAATGGTGATGTGGACAGATGTGGATTTGCACTATAGTACAGCATGTGTGTTTGCAGAGCTAAATTAATGACTAAAAACAGAGCAGAAGAAAGCATATGCCACGTGCAACACAGTACGATGAACAAAATTAATTAGGTAAACTGCGGTTCTCTCACTCGCGAAACCTACTGAATCACGGCTCAAGAAATACAGCCCGGTTCCCATGACATTGGCTTTCGATTACAGTAAAGCCAGAGAAAGACAATATACAGAGAGAGAGCTGTGTCTGGATGTTTTCTGATTCACAGCGTGCCGAGAATTATTCTCTTGTTGCAGGCTCACACAACACAATATCTGACAAAAATCTAATGAAAAGCCAGTGGAGTATATTTCTCCTGCACTATTACTCTCCCCCACCAAATGACCTTTCATGCTTTGTAGTCCAGGGTAGCAGGGTCGCTCCTTATATAATCAATATTCTATTATGATAGTGTGTTAAGCGTGTGGAGGTTTACAACTTCACTGTAATAGCGTCCTTATATCATCTCCTGGCAGTCTGTATTGTTGTGTTTATGCTGGGACTGAGGTGATAGACCCAGTCTTGACTGTTTGCTAAAGAAGATGCTTTTCTACCAGCAAACGTAACTGGGAATTCTGACTGGAATAGTTATGCACGGCGATCTCCTTCTTATTCATATGTCAAGTATACAAATCGACATATCGACTGCATCTAAAGCTTTAACTATATCTGTAGAGCTTTAGATACGTACAAGCCTTTATTTGCAGTTGACAGCACCAGAGGTCACTGAGTTCAACATTCACATAGCAGGTGTTTATTGTGATTAAGAGACCAGGAATCTTAGCGAGAAAAAAAGATGACACCAACGAAGGTCTTTGTATGGCTGAATATAATTATCATGAAAACTTGATAAATATGACATCTTTCAATGTCAGTGATTAGAAATCTCAAAAAAAGACAATCTAAAACATAATAAAATCAAATTAGGCAAACAACTTTTTTTTTTTTCTTTTTGCTAATCTGCAGCTGTAGCTGTTTCAGAGTGTTGCATGCTGGGTGATTTAACATTGCTAGTGAGGCAGAGAGCTCAGAAAAGGTTACAGCTACGCAGAGTCATTAAAGATTCATTTCATTATGCCTCTCCCTTTCTCCGATAATTAACTTCTGTGAGTATTTCACCCACGTAAACGTTGTTGGCTCTCTGTCACTGCAGCGTTTGAATGTCATTTCCACAGTTAGGTTGAAAGAAATGTTTTATTTATAACATAGAGAGGGTTAACACTAGACTTTGACACCAACAAATAAAATATAGAGAGGTTGCACATTGTTGTAATTATTCAACATTTTGGGCTTATTTCTGTTGTGGGATTTGCGGCATTATCTGTGACATTATGGCTTTATTCGGCTGGGTTAAAAATGTTCCTTTGCTCATTTTGTTTTGTTATGCCCCCTTGGGTCATCATAGTCTAGGAATATTTTTGTTGTAAATTTCTTTTGATAAAATGACCGAGTTGTCAATTAGTATTAATTCAAGCAGATGCAGTAGGGAATGATTGTGAGAGTTGCGTGTTGTGCTTGTTAGCTGCGTCTGTAGGTGCACAATCTCACGGTAAACATCCGTCATGATGTAACATAGAGCAACCGGGATCTGTATTCCTCCGCGCTGGCATCTCTCCAACACATCCTATAAATGAGGTAATCGTCCTTGACTATAAAATTTGCATTTTCAAGACTTAATTGCTATCATTACATTTTTTCGTAATTCTATTAATTTAACAGAATGGGGTACTGGGTTTTATGGTTATAATTTGCATTAAAACAATGCACTCCAAAAATAGAGCCATCGCTGATATTGGATTGAGCTGGAGCATTGAAGGGGCGACAGGGACAGACGGGGCTTCCGGGATTGAATATGTTGAAGTGTGTTGGCGTACAATGGGTGCACAAGACACACAAATACACAAAAACATCTAATCCGTCTACTTTGTGAATGTTGGAGCATGCAGCCGAATAAAAGCATCATGAAAATGGGCCAGGCCTCATCACATTGTGTAAACTAAGTCAAGCTTGTGTCTTAATGGAGGCTGTCTTGGTTTAATGCTGCAAATATGTTTGTGATGTCAGCGTCACTTTGTTCCTCTGCTCCTAAATAGACAGAATGAGAAGGACATGTCCATTCCTTCATCAAAATAACCTTTTTAGGACCTTTTATATACTTCCGAGCTTTAGATAAAGAGAATGAAAAGAGGGGCTCATAACTACGTTAAGTGCCTTAGTGCATCCTTTCAGGACAAGAAGCATTTTGCTGTGGCTAACATCTCCACATTGTGTGACAGAGTGGCTTTGTACTATAAGAGAAGAATCATACAAAAATGGAAAAAAAAATTTTTACCAGGACATTACCTATTAAGTGTACAGTCTTTTAACCCAAAAACATAACACTGCACTGTGTAATTTATTCAAATACATTTTTATTAAAAACTGCATTTGTGAAGACCAAACCAAAACTAATATCACACAATAGCTAACCGATCATCACAAATGTGTAATTGCATATATTCATCTAAATAGACAGCAAGCATGTTTTAATGTAACGATATTATGGAATATTTAGTTTATCATAAATGCTTTTCAGTGCAGTTTAGTGCAAGTAATTATGAAACTACATTAAGTTATATGATTAGATAACAAGTACTTAGATTCAATATGTATTTATACATTTATACATACGTTCACGTTGTTGTTTTCAAAAATTATTTATGTTTCAAAAGTATTATATACAGTTTGCACTTACAGTAAGCATATTCAAATATGTGTATTTTATGAGAATTGACATTTAAAAGTTTAATTTCAATGCACTTATTAAAATGCACCAAGCTATATAATACAGAGGATTAATTAATTGCTGTCACTTATTCGCAGTGTTAGCGTTATTTCCTTATTTCCTGTAATACAACTATTATATATGTCCTGTACAAAACAAATGAACAGAAGTTATGCCATACTTTCCAACACCCAAGGCTGTATGCAGTGAACCAATGTCTTTGTCTCTGTGCTTTGACTTCCTTTAGTTCAGCTCTTTCTAGTGACCTGACAGTCATGGACACACAGCAGGTTGTCCAGTCAAGAAGTGTTTTAGAGTTGAGTGTGTCCGCGTAGGTAGAACTGATGTGTCTGTGTACGTGTATTTTAGTACCTTGAGCAGGACCGATGGGCCACACTGTTAGCGTGTCAGAGAGCATCAGGTCAGCTTTACACGACCGCCGTGTGTGGAGGTGAATACGCGATCAGAACTCTAAAACGCGCTAAGTGAGCTGTCAGCTAGCTGCAGCCTGCGCCGTCCATCATAAAGCTCCCAACGGAGCTCAGGTTATGACAGACTCAAGACGCTGTCATGTTCAGAGATAAGACGCCACACACAGGGTTACTAGATAGTGGCCTGATTCATGCTGCTTTGTATAACTCAGATTTACACAAGCTTTAAGAAATGCCCTGTGGTCTGTTCAGAATTTAACACATTAGGGCCGCTACAGACATTCGGGCCATGTCCCACATAAAAAATGATTTTGCGTTTGGGTCCCCAAAATGTTTAACATTTATTTACATCCTTGCTATTAAATGATAGAGAGATATCAATGAAGTAGATCTAATAAACATGATTTTTGAGCGGCAGTGAGCTTTAATTTTGTCCTGGTAAAAGTCTGCTTTTATCAGAACTTCAGAAAAGCACAATCTTCTCAGAACTGCAGCTGAATATGACAACCTTTCTGTACCTCGCTGCTTATTCTGGAGCTAATGTTTGTTGCTGTATTCGATTTAATAATAAATACAGAACCGTAAAAGAAGCTGCAAGATAAGACGTCCGGTCTTGATCTTGTAATGCGCTTTCAAAGAACGGTTCTTTATGGAACCTTATAAAAAGGCTTCTATTTCATACCACAAAGAGCACTTATACTGGTACATGCCAAAAACCTAAATCTAGGGTTTTTCCTTTTTTATTCCCATAACAATGCACCTTTAGTGTTTATTAAGTACATACGCTTCACTTAAATATACTTGTTAGGAAAATGCTATCGTGACAGCAAATGTTTTATCACGTTTAACTACAAATTAAAATAAAAATAAAATGGATTAAAAATATATAACATTTATTTATTTTTATGTAAGTAATTCTCATACTCCCTTAAAAAAATATTATACACTAAAATCTCAATGACAAGCTTTTCAAGGAAAACATTTCACAGAATTTGATAGCTTAAAGTATTAGTGACAATATATGTTTTGCATTAGTGAATATCTGCGTTAATTAAAATTTTGTTCAGTTTTATTGTTTAGTATAATTTTTTGGATATTTTTTTTAATAACATAAAAAAATTGCTCATCCATTCATTCACCAAATCACCAACTTTAGGCATTACTGCAAAATTTAGCTGCATAGACAGGGTATGTGAACAGAATATAGTAGTAATAATAATAATTTCTTAAAGATGCTGGTCTCAGAGATGCAGCTGAGCATCACATCCTGCCAGTAATCATCATGGGTAGGAATCTTTGAGAGAAGACAGTGGCCAAGTCCAGGGATAAAACGTCTGTACACAGGAGAGTTTGTTACCATAACTGGCAAATGCAGCGTTGTGACTATCTCACCATCTGTTGCACATGCCTTGGCTGAGGAATGATCATGTGTAGTTGGTCCATTTCAGCAAGGAAGGAAGTCCCGAGGCATTCATGCTTTTAAGAGGAAGTGCACATGGAGCGTGCAGAGTCTTCAGCTTGGTCAAATGGGCACAAGTCTCTCCCAAAGAGCTGCTGTCTCTAAATGAACCCCAGACAGTCACTGTAAAAGAATTTCTGTCCCAGTGAGGGACACATGGGACATGTCCTCAGATGTTTTTCATCTGGGTTTTTGGGGTGGCAGCAAAGTCTTTCCTTTAGCTTTGAAAATTATAAAGGATGAAACAAGGTAGAAAATTCATTATTTAAGTTTGTTCACATTAAAGTTAAATGTATTACATAATAATTTTTGATATAATAATAAATATATGTATATATTATTATTATTATTATTATTATTATTATTATATATTTTAGGTAACACTATTCTAAGGTCTCTTAACTAGTTGCTTATTAACATGCATATTACTAGAATTTTAGTCATTTATTGGTAAAATATCAATGCCTTTTTTTACATTACTTTTTACTACATCTCTAATCCTACCCAATACCTATAAATAACAACTAATTTATTTATTTAATTCAACAGACACATAAATGTGTATTTCGGAGTGTTTCTTTCCACATATTATGGAAAAGAAATAGGCCAAAATCTCAAAATCGGCCAGTGCATTAAAAAAACAGTGCCCTAAGTATATTGCCTTAAGCAATGCCCCTAAGATATTTATTTACTTACTTACTTACTTACTGAGGCTGCATAACACAGACTGTGGCAAAGCTTAGAGCTGCCCAAGCTTGCAAAATCAAGCCTTTGTTGCTTAGAAGCCTCTGTGTTCCTTTAAGTTTTGAGCTGTAGAATCCCTTAATAACTCTGTGGTGTCAGCTGCAATTAAGAGAGAGAAAAGGCTTCATTGAAGACAAGCGACCATAACCAAGCTGACAAGATGTTCACAAATCTGAAGTCAAACCCTCCAGTGCCAGCGCTCAGTCCGGCCTCAGTCGGGATGCATGATGCTTGGAGGACATTTCATTGGATTTCACAAAAGTCTCTCAGATACGCAGGAAACATTCCGTTCAGTGCGCCGTCTCAAACACATGGAGTTCTCCTCCCCCAGAGGGGCGTCTGCCTGGTGCTGTGGCATCTTTCAGCCTGAGTGACCATACAGACTGATCAAAGTGGCATAATTGGCTAATTCAGAGTCCAGCGGGGTGGAAATGACCCCTGAGTCCTAGAGGCTTTCCAGACACATTAGCACACACAAACAGCCATCCAAACACACCCTACGTTTGTACATTCATTCCAGCCGCTCCAGGTTTCGCAGTACACACACATATGCAGTGTTCCCACAGGTGCAGCAGTATAGTGGCAGGTTTCAGTGAGCGATAATGTGTTCAGGGACTGCGTGTTAACACACTATTTGCATTAGGGCAGTATGGGTCCCCAGCCGGGTGCAGTGAGAGACTTTTACCTGTGCGTTTGGCATAATCCCAGATTTACCCTGGCAGGTGAGACTGGTTAATGCAGGCATATGTATGTGTGTGTGTATGTGTGTGCTCAGGCAGTGTAAAATCTATGCTGTTTTTGCACTGACACAGATCGGATCATTTATATATAAAGAATACAAGTAGGGCAGTTTATTCATATAGAATGAGGATAATGTAATTCACAGTGAAAAAGACGACAGTTTTGAAAATAAGATTATAGGCTAATTTACTCTACGCCCTGTGCCGCTAACAAGCTGTTACTTTGTTTATTAAGTGAAGGTAAGCAGTCCTCAAAAAATGAATAATAATAATAATAATAATAATAATAAATCGGGAAACTTTATTTTAAATGGAATAAACAAAAATGAAAAAGTGTAAATTTTATATTTTATAGTAAACATGATTCAAACATTTACAAGATTTTTTTTCTTAATCTTTATCTAAAATGTAATAATGCTTTGGTTTCTGAAATCACTTTTGTTTCTGCGGACATTGCAGAGGGATGGGGAAGATAATATTAACCAAGAACAAAGCGTGCTCTTCACGATCAAATCAAATCCTGAAGGATAAAATCGAATCCTGTCTTTTATTGTTTCCCACTGAATAGTTAAAGTTAAATGCATTTTAAATTCCGTTTCACATTATCTGTTGCATTAATGCATATATTTTAACATCCACTCTTCATTATACAACTGAAGCATTAAATAAAATATATGGAGCATAGCCCAGACTATTTTATATGTATATGGGTGTATTTGTGAGTGCATAGAAAGACATTTTTGTGGTGTTGTCTGGTTCACTTCTGGTTCCCCAGAGATATCATTCAAACCCAGTGTGTCCCATATTCTTAGTGTTCAGTACTACAAATGATAACAAAAAAAAAATGTCTTACACAAATACACATACACAAAATTGAGCTTGTGCAGCCAAACCTCAGTCACTCAAATGTTTATAAATGCCAATATTAGCCATCATGTTTAAGTTTGTTGTCATTTTCTGACAGTAATACGTGTTGGTTGTTATTTATGGAAGCACTCCACTTTGGCATAAACACATGCGACTATCATCCCTACAGTAATGCACTTAAAAATGAGTAATGCGCAGATTACTGCACAACACACACGCATCAGGAAGAGCCAAATGGCAAAACAGATGAATCATATGCATGAGAAAATATCTTCATTACTTGTTAAAATTCATAAAATGTTCCTCAAACTTGTTCCACGCTCTAAAGATGTTTAAATGTACAGCCTAGCTGATATAACCTATGAAGAAGTTGTCTTCAAAGGTGTCTTGTCACAATAAGTCTCCATGTGTATTAATTCATTATATCCTGCTGTAAATAATTTCAGGCATGTCTAATTACACTGCTTAGGTCAAAGAAATAGACACACAGACACACACGGACTCATTTGTCTAGGGTATTCACGTGTTGTCCAATTAAAAAAAGGTAGAAGAAAAAACAGGAATTATGAAGTAGACTTCCTCTGAGCTTCTGTGTGTGTGTGTGTGTGTGTGTGTGTGTGTGTGTGTGGGCCCTGCATTGCCCTCAGCCACTCAGTAAGGACTCCCGATAAGGAGAATTAGTCAAAACTTGGGAGCTGCCAGTGTGTGCCAATTAAACTTTAATCTGGGGCTGAAACAGGCACAAATAAATTAAAGCCTTGTGCGAGGCAATGTGCTCTCCCCTGATAATACCGGATTGAAGCGTCTGCCGGCTGCTCCGTGCTTAGTGCTGTCACCATCTTCAATACGGGAAAAAACCATGGCAAGCCAGTCGAAGAGCAGAGCAAAGCGACTTGCAAAGTTTGCCGTGTGCACAGCGCTCGCACAAACCCTAGACCCGCAGCGTGTGTCGACGTATGTTTGGCTGGCTGTTGACCTGCGCGAGCTGTAGGCTAGCTTTACCGCGCTGTGAATGCTGGACCACATTTTGCAATGGTAATCGTCTCTGAATGCTGTCATTTATCTGCATGCTTATTCACGGGTAGAGCAAAGCATTTTAAATATGAGAATTAAAAAAAATATGAATAGCTGCAATAATAAGATCTTTACACCTCAGTTAAAACACCACATAATAATGATAAAGTTAATGATGGTAACAACAGTAATGATAACGAAAGTAATAATAAAAAGATCTCCTTATGATAAAAAATGTTTTTACATTCCTAATGCATAATTAATGCAAATGTAAAATATGGGCATGTAATGTTTGACGTGACATGCTCTCATAAAATACAATGTTGTGTAAAAAATGTTGCTGTCACTATATAAGACACACTGATATGTCCAACACAGTCATCAGCTACCCATATATTTTAAAATGCAATTTAGTCTTGTCATAGAAAAGCAGAGTGTCACATGAACCTTAATTAAAAAAAAATAATAAAGATTTTTGATGGCTATTTGACAAACCCAGTAGTAGGTAGCATCGCACTGTATCAGTTGCATAGCCTCTGATTGCTGCATGTTTTGACCATAAAGTAAACAATACCATAAAATATCATTTTTAGTGCAGTCAGTGCAAGTGAGGTCGTTTTCAGAATATGAATTAGAGGCCACAAGTCTTATGGGAAAGCATTTTATGCTGATATGGCCTGCTGAGATTGAAACGTTTTCCATTAATATTTTTAAACAAATTAATTTTCTTATCTCCCACTGCCTGCATGACCTGTGGTCTGGTGTTTAATTTCAAAGTAATTTACCTCCAATATGAGAATACTTTTTCTATATGATATTAATGTCATGGTGTGTACTGATGAGATGAAGGTGTCTTTTTAAAACAGAGGTCATGCACTTTTCTACCAGTCCCTAAACTACAACAACTACTAAAATATTTTGAATTAGATACATATTGTAATCACCCATTGCAAAATAACACAGCTCGACTTGATCGTGTAATTATCGCGCATGTGCGTAAAATAATAGAATTAATTCTACGTCTGTGGCGCGAGGCCTCAGGCCGTGACACTTCATGAATAAAACACGTATCCCGGAAAAGAGTCTGAGCTAGTGATGCCTGTTTGTCTTTGGCCACTATCAAAGTGAACATGCAATATTGTGATAATCTATAGTTGATGAATTCAGGGCCGACTCGCCTTAGCTAAGTTCAGCTAATTTTCAGACATGGGTTGCCTCCATAATTGAGTTTCCAATAACATTATGATTATTCCAACCCACATGATAATTGAATTCGAGCTTTGCGTTTTTCACTCTGTACTATTGCAATATTGTAGATGGGTTTCATGAAGGCGCCAAAATCTCCATGCAAATGTATTGTAATCACACATCCCGGGCTGCTTAACTTGATTTCTTATGTTATTGCACGCATTTAGCTCATAACAAATGATGTGCAGCTCTATGGTTATGAGAATGAAGTAAATTATTTTAACTTCTTATTTTTGAGAGGAATTCAGACGCAGTCAAGGCAAGCGAGCCGGGCTTCAGCAAACTTTAAATGAATCTTTTCCAGCGTTGTTCTCAGAGACCTTATATTATAGAGATGATGAAATGTAAAGAGTACATTAAGCTGTTTTAAATGAATTGTATTGATAATCATCTCCAATTTCTCTGTGCCCTTCGATCTTGCGCTTTCTCATATCTGTGTATTTTACAGTTTGCTCGTGTCTCTGAGATGTTCTCTAATTCGGCGTGTTGGCCCCAATCCTCATCTGTTGCATTATGCAATGCATGCAGAATGCGTTGCTGGGAATGCCAATATAATTTTCATCTGAGCACCAGACCCCCAACCGAGGGAGAGAGCACATACTACAGAATATACAGGATTCTGTGATTCCATGGCTCCCTTCCCGTTTGGAATTCTCCACCATCTTCTCTCTGCATTCAACTGTTTAAATTTTTCAAGCAGCCAAAGAACAAAGCTACAGAGAGCAGGCAGTGAGGCCCCAAACGGAGCAGATTGCCTTGCTCTGGAAGCAGATACAGGCAGAATATTTGAATGAGAAGTGAAGCTTTTGTCTGTCGCGGGTCGCTGGGAGCTGAGGGCACACAGACAGAGAGACAGATACGCGTGTGTCTGCCAGTGGGGTGAGGGAAGACAGACACTCTGCTGTCAGAAATTTTATATTGGCATGGACTCCCTTTCTGGACGTGACTTTAAAGGCAGCCAGAGAGAACAGGCCTGCGTGCAAGGACTGCATGGTCACGCTATCACATATACTTACAGTTATTCTATTATGACCTTGAGCATATATACTCAGTGTCATAATATCAACCGGTATATTTTCTTTTTATATATAAAGTACATTTCTGATTACTGATACCAAATGAACACATCTGGTTTAAGCTCATTAATAAAGTTTGTCAAATAAGAAATAAGAAATTCATTCCGATCTCATGAAAAAGAGGCACATCCACACTTTTCATATCTACTGACTTTACTCTTTAACTATGTGGAAAACATAAGATTATGTGAATTCCAAAATGCAAATTTGGTGAACTCTTAAATAAAAGAAGGCAAACCTCAGTAAGTCTTCAGTCTATTTGTAGTTATATGTAGAATTATATATAGTTATATTTATTTTTAATTATTAAATTCTGAATGTAATATATTCTAAATTATTTGTTTAAAAAAAAAAAGACGAAGCAGTGTGGCACGTTTCACCTCTAAACATAACCTTTCAGTATGATGCAGTTTGTACAAAAATGCAGTATGCATAAATTCAGACAAATTGGCATTTTGCAATTGTTAATTTTCCAAAACATAAAATATTTACAGAACGCCATAGGAGTGTGTTGGAGAAATCTTATGCTTGCAGTTCTGGGGTGCTTCAGAACAATGCATATATATATATATATATATATATATATATATATATATATATATATATATATATATATATATATATATATATATACAACTCTTCCTTTTTTATAATGTTGATTCAGACTGCTTTGCTAGTTAATTAAGAATACAGGACAATTTATTCACAACATTATGAATTGTGAACCAGCAGAATAGCAGAAGATTTATTTTAGAGCCAGGAATGAGAGGAAAAATCTATATTCACAATACAAATTGCCTTGTCTTTTCCAGAAATGGAAAACACCATTTTAAAATCCCATGATATTTGCAGGTTTTCCATAACCGTATAAGATAATATTTGTTGTGTACATTAATTGATGGTCTTGGAATATATTGCAGCAGCATTAGATTAGGAGAAAGAAAGGTTGCCACAACTTTCAACAAAACATGACATAGGAATGAGAACTAAGCCTCATTTGCATACGCTGACATTTTGAAGAAAATATTTCAACGTTGGTGGAGATGTGTAATGAAATCCTGCCAGCAGCCCGTTATGGAATAATATTACCATAAAGGTAACCTATCCATATTCTCCACTCTCGTTTTGTCCTCTCCTGCCATGTTCACTCTCTCTCTCTAGGATTATTTTTCTTCCGTTTCCTCTGATTTGTCTTGCCCGTGCTGAGCTAGGCTTCTCTATCTGATTCTTTGCAGGCTAATTGTGTGCCGCAGTAGAGAATTTGTTAGTGGTGACACCTTGCAACCCAGTGGGAATGCATCTCATTATCGGCCAACGTCCAAGAACATCAGACATTATTAGCTGTCATTAATCTGCAATATATATGGAGGCAGAACGAAAGAAGGAGGGGGCGGGGCATGAAGGGCATCACAGGACACAAAAGAAGAGGAAGTACTGAGGGTCAGGAAGAGAGAACTCTTTGAGGTGAAAGGTTAATGTCTGTAAAGCTCCTGTTTAGGATAATGGTTCAGAACAAATATAATGGAAAAACAAAATAATAAAAAAAGGGGAAGCAAATAAAGTGTTAAAAAATGTACTCCCTTTGATCCCTCTGACCTGTAAACAAATGGTGTAATTTACCCTCCATTGCAAAGATTAAATCATAAGATACTATCTTTATATGCAAAGCCCTAGATGAAATGTAGACTGTATGTCAGTGAAAGACATATTTCAAGCATTACAAAATAGAACAAAATGTTCTAAATTCTAAAATGTTTTACTATTATTATTGTTGTTGTTATTAATTATCATTATTATTGAAATACGTAATATAAATATATGATTTATGGTAAATGAATTTAAATCTTAAATATTTAATTGACATCAAAACATAAACGTAATAATACAGCTACATAAAAAAAAATATATCAACATTTGCTATATATATATATATATTGCTATATATATATATATATATATATATATATATATATATATATATATATATATATATATATATATATTCATGTTCATTCTAGGTTTTTAAACTTATTTCACGATTGGAAACAATCCGAAGGAGGTTTTGTTGGATTGTATTTTGTTTTCTTTTGATTTTTTTTCCTCTATGTATGTATTTTGACTCAAAATCCAGTTGAAATAAACCATCTTTGACAAGCTTAAAGTAGATTTGGTGAACGTGCAGCCGTGGCGTGTTTGCGCGCGTCGCGGACCTCTCATATTTACCGCTACCAACAGTGTATTTAATTTGATTCAGCATCTTTTGGCTGTTTTTCCTGTACAGCCACGCCTGAAGATGGGTATATGCAAACGTGATGGGATTACAGCTTCTAAGCAGATTTTCATGGAGGAAGGGTTCAACATGGCCCACTTGCCTTGGCAAATAAAATACAGGCCGCTAAAACACAGAAGAACTTCTCCCCACCCCCCTCCTCAGTCTTTCTCTCTCGCACATTTGCTTTCATTAGAATAGTTTAGGTGAAAAGAAGCGTCCGTCTCCTGTGGATTTTCTCTGCTCTTTGAGCCAGGCCTGCTCTATGGCCCTAATGACTCAAAGTTCCCCTATAAAACGTCTACAGCGCAGCTCCCTGCAAATTGAGTTTCCTCTTTGAGCCAATTGAGTGTGGTTTATGTAAGCTGCGGGGAGCGCCTTTGAACCCTGCTTCCAACGCCGCCAGCTTGGGGTCACAGGAAAAGATGGAGGCCACTGTCGCAGACGCCCAAATTCATGCCACATTGAGGAAAACGGCTCCTCGGAGGGATGAAAAAAAGCATGCGGATTCCCATTCAGAGTTTAAGGAGCATGGAGCAGGTGTTTGCTTCCTTTATTGGTAGTAAATGAGTTTGTAAATGAGATTTCATGACATTAAACTCTCAAATGTTTAGATTATGCCAACTTTAAAGCCGCAGCTAGACAATCCTTCACTCTTTTTTGCTTGCTCTCTTAGAATCTAGTGAATCTTTATGGAACTCTGTTCACATTTCACAATGCCTTTACTGCACGTTTGATAAGCCCTTAAAAATAGTTTGGCTGTTAAAATGTGTGTAAAATACAAAACAGCATGTATCATTCATTGGTACTCTTTGATTCTGAATATGCATCTGGTACATCACATAATGTGTGTGAGCGACTTCACCCAATACAGAACCCAATGAAAGACAATCAAAAGTAAAAAAAAAAGAATTCCACAAAAAGTTCACAGTAAAACATAAAAACTTAAGGAGCTATTTCCCAAAAGAGGCAGTACAAAGATAGAATTCTGCATTTTATTTGTTTTGTTATATTCTTGTAGCTCTAATTTTATTTCATTTTTTTTTTTTTTGTTCAAATTACAAGAATGAAATTCTAGTCCTTAATTAGACAAATACATTTTAAGTGCCAAATTGACTACAATGTTTCAAATGCATTGTAACATAAGATAACATAAGATTTTTACTCTGTGGTGAAAACGATGTGTGGGGGACAAGAGGGGGTCTGGTGCCTCGGGGCCTCGTAGGACCATAATCCGTCCTTGGGTGTAACCTAACGCAGTCGGCAAGCTTCGGTCATATTAATTAATAATATTTGACTTGAATAAAACATCTTTATTTAGATGTTCCCCAATGAAGCACCATTTACCTGACAAAATAATTTTTCATTTATTTTTTTGAGCATAGATTTGTAAAAACTGTAAATGGAAAAACCATCCCAGTACAATACGGCGCATATTTAATGCAGGGCAGCGTTCCCACCTCTGCAGATCGGCTTTCTATAAGTATCACTCTAAAGGTTTCTGGGAGCCTTGTCTCATGCTCTTTTGTTTCTTGGGCCCTTTAAGGAAGGGTGTTAATGCCAGTGGAATACGTTTGATCACAGGGGCTGGCGGCGGCCCGCGGTGGGTGATATGGCATGGCATTGGGCTCAACAGGATTGTAGTGTTAAAGGCGTGAAAACACACACTCCTTCTCCTGTAATGAAAGCCGCTAAAGGTCTCAGCACAAATCCACCCACCCCAGCCCCGCAATTATGCACACGCACTGCCATAAATCTAATGTGCTTTCATGAACTGCAAGAGCACAGTACATAAAAAACGTGTTGCGGATTTGCATACAAACATACTTATTCCAAATCCCTCTCAGAAGTTGTAAATGATTGTCTCTTCCTGAAATACATTTCACCAAATTGTATTTAGGCATGTTTATGAATCCTATTATGCCGTGGGTTTGATCATATTTTGTGGACAGCAATGGCTTCCTTTTGCCTATGAAAGGGGGGGGGCAGAAAGAGAGAGAGCGAAAGAGAGAGAGAGGAAATGGGCCCGGAGCAATAGATTCTGTCATTTGTTTCAGACAGACTGTGATTTCTGCCCGGCGTTTGACGGCAGGTCCTCCGTTACTCTCTATGCTGGAGATGGATCCGCTGTGGTATCCTCCAGAAGGATAATTCAATAAAGCCTGTCACATGCTGTGATTGGACATAGTAATACTCTTGCTGCTAACGCTAATGTTCATTTCAGCAGGTGAACGCCGGGCATAATCAGTTAGCGGCGCTCTTGTCAACTGTTTGAGTTACATCTGTTATTAGACGTTTACAGGGCATCTGCATAATCGCAAAAGTGAACGCCGCATTTGTTTGGTGAATTGTTCATACTGAGTATTTAATAGAGTGCACCAGTATGGTTCCTGAAGTAACAATCTCGTTTCAAAACCTCCACTGAGAAATAGATTTTTAGTGTAAGAAGAATGTTTAGGTGAAACACATGTTTATTTGCTAAATTCTTAGTAAAGTGCTAGATTACTTTGAATCTTGAATGGAGATCCAGCAATTTTCAGTTGTTGTTACAATCTGATTTCTGCAACACTTTTGCAAGCAGTGTTAGCTAACATTATGCTGGCTGCCTAAAATGTTATAAAGGACGACTGTGGTAATAATATGTTATTAAAAATAATAAGAATAAAAGAAAATAATACAAATAAATGTAAGAATAAAAATAAAAAAAACAGATTGATTTAATAAATAATGATTTATAAATAATAAACAGCGCTTTATGAGTTGTGGTGGTGAAAGTTGAAAGGTTGTGGTGATTTATATACAATTATAAATGTTTACCTTTTTAGAAATTACATACATAGGTACATAAATAAGGTTATTTTTTATTCAAAGTGTAAAGCTCTCTACACTTATTTGCTTACTTGTACTAAATATGGAAAAAGGCTTGTCAACAATTTTGTGACTCCTGATATAAGCATATGCATATTATATTTTCCTGTTCTAATGTGTCAGTGGTGTATAGAGGGGTCCTTTACCTTGATCTTCTGCAGCTGTGTTCCATGTGCTCTTGCACAGTCCACATTAATTGAGAGGACAAGCTGTTGAGTGCAGAGGTCATAAACATTTCTAGAGTTATAAAACTTTCATTAAGTTCTCACGATATCTTGCCACCTCGTGACCTCTCCTGCTCTTTTTTTCTCTGAAGAGTTCAGAAAAAAGAACTGGGGGCTTATTGCATTGGCGAACAAGCCCCGTCTTTGTGGTGCGCAGTCTTTTTCAAACTGTCTCGGCCTCTTGACTCGTCCTAAGCCAGAGATCAGTGCTTAGAAAGTGGCAAAACAAAAGGCTGCTTTAATGAGATTGTACAACAGAGTGAACAAGATGGGGGGAGTCCTGCAAATAACCAAACTCAGACCACTCCTTTCCCAAAAGGCCTTTTCACAATCCTCTCTAAGCCTGCTTGTATGAATACGGAAAATTATCAAAGGACTATCATTGCTCCAAAAGACTTGCTTTTAAATAGGGAAGATGAGGAGAGGGATCAGTCTGCTGTTATTCGCCTAGAAAGGCTTGAAATGCAAACGAATTCCTGAAGAATTGCCCAACATTGCTGACATTCTACTGAATAGGCTCTCTATTTAAAAGCATTTTGTCTCAGAGCGAGACTTAAGATGGTTGAAATCACGAAGATTGAATACAGTTTAGGAAGCTTAACAGCTAAAACAAGCCATCTTGTTCGTAGTCAAACCACTTTTAGGAATCTTGTTTGATGAGTTTGGAGAACCTTCCTGAAGAAGTTATCAAGAAAAGTTTCAAAACTGATCAATTTTACAGTTGAAAAATAAAACTTAAACTATATGCAGAGTGAGACTGGCAAGTGTTTGTGCCAACAGTCACTCAGTAATGTTGGCACAAGATACAAAAGCAAGCAGATCTCATTCACGGTCCTTCCATTTCAGCAGGGCCCCTGTGGAACTGTGGTGCTTGACCCCTAATCCAAAACGCCATTTAAAGAGAAGGGGGGAGGACTGAAAACATCTCAGGCTTTTTCTGATAACCATCACACTCTAACCCCATTATCAAGCCTGGGTCCTCACACCCTGGACCTGTCCCCTCAGGCCAGTGGCCTACCTCTCACCCGAGAGCTTTTCAGCCTGACGAATGACACCCCGGAATAGCGGGATGAGTCTGCTGTGACCTTCTGCTGCCCTGAACTCACTAATGCTAACTATGTTATGACCATGCGCCCACCCCACACCAAATGACCTCTTCTGCTTTTGTCTTAACGGTTATTGTTCATATTTTTCCTAGGATAAAATAAATATCAAGAGGAAGTTCACTTGTCCACCTATGGTGACTAATTGCTGACCCATACAAACAATTTCACCTAAATGGGTGTTAACATTTTTGTTTTTAAGGTATGTGGACAATGCGAAGTTCTTGAGATCAGTAATGTTATAGACTCCATCATGCTGCTTACAGCTGTGTCTTTTATGTTCTTTAAATTGCTTTCAGGAGAACATACATTCTGTTTTTAGAAGCAAAGACTAAAAGATCATTGATAGCTACACTGTAACCAATCCCCTAAAATACATTTTGTTATTTACATTTTTTATTTATTATTTTTTAAGCATAAAGGAGAATTTTTTAAGAATATTAATGCAGCTCTTTTTCAAATGCTAAAAAGTTAGTATGCCAGTTTGATTGAAAAATTGCGCAAATTTGGGTCTATTCCTAACACAAAACTATCACATGCTTTCAGAAGGCTTGAAATATATTATATTATATCATAATGAGGTAACACTTAGTGACCAGCTCTCACTAACTAGTTGCATATCAGCATGCATAATATGGGAAAATAGCATAATATAGCATGCTTATTCTGCATGATAATTTTCCCAATACCTAAACAGAACTACTACCTATTAATAAGCAGCAAATTAAAAGTTTATAGGTAATAGTGAGTATGTGTTCACTAATCTAAAATGTTACCTATTATGGAGTACAGCAGTCATGTGGTCTACATTTATGTTATTTTTATGCAATTTTTGGTTTAGTCATTCTGAAGTACTTGCATTGTAAAAAGATACTTAAAGAGACAAAAAAATAAATACACAACAACAGAACACAACACTGAGACAACATGAAGGATATCGGATAACGTAAACGTGCATTAACAGACTAAGACATCATGAACTCAGTCCTTTTCTCTTAAAGGGTATAGACAATAGTAACATTTGACAGCACTCTCCAAACAGATCTGGGAAGAAGATTAGCATCCTCAGTCATACACCCTCTTATGTTTGCTGCATAGTTACACCAGTCTATTATCATTCATTGTAGTATATATTTGTTTTGATCATTTTTAATCTGAAAAGCGCTGCTGAATTAACCGTTTGAATTAATCATGGGAATTAACGCTTTAATTCGTCCATTCAGCCCACGTCTTTACGTCCAGCTGCACCGGGCTGCTTAACAGCAGTGGTGGAAGCATATGCTTGTGTTACGGGGGGGGGGTGGAGGCCGAGTCTCCACGGAGAACTCCCACAAAAGAGACACAATATCAGCCCTCAGACGCGTGCAATGACTTAAATGCTCCATTGTATTAAATATGAATGGGACTCCATTGTCCGACCCCGTGCGAGTGGGGAGGCAGTGTTGTCGATTAGCCACATGATTAAGCAGATGACACGAAGGGGCTGTAAAGGTAAATAAAGGCCGCCTTCTGTCACTTCCTGTGCTGGGACACATGGCTGCGGCCTCCCGAAGACCTGCCAGAACGCCCTTGCCAGCGCGTTAGAATACAGCTGAGAGCTGGCGGACAAAGGAGGGGTGAGCGGTTTGATTAAAAAAGCATGAATAACATAGTCATGGTCTATGTCAGGTGTTAAGTATCTCATTGAGCCATTTGCATGTCAAAAGATGTGTTTTTTTTCCACTTGTGTCTCACTCTAGTTACTTGCCAGTGTGTGCGTTACACCTCCTATGAAGAGGGCACCCTCTCATTGACAGCTGTTACAGCACGGCATCATTTGTCAAAACAGATTTTATTAACACATTAACACCAAAACTAAATAAATGGCTCCTCATAAAACCATATCATTTGAATCGGTGACCCCTGCCACTTATTTGAATTTCTAACAGCATGAGAAAATACTGAAAATTCTTATCATTACTTATTAACTATTTTTTTTTATTCAAATTCCCAAAAAAAAGCTATTTAAGGATGCAAAATGAATCATGTGTGCATTCAGTTACAGTCATGCTACGCATTCTTTATTAGTATGAAATATCCTATTTTAAATACTGAAAATCCGTTGCTTGCGATGTAAAATATATTGCGTGGGCTTTCAGTCACTCTGCAGTGTCACGTGTTTTTGTCCTGCATGTTTGTTATCTGAAGCCTTTGTGTGTAACAGCTTTGGAAGTATCGTCATTCTAGTTTAATGATGATTTGAAGCTAACCTTAGCGTGCTCTTGCCACTTTCTTCCACCCGCTCCATTGTGGGACATTCAGGTAACTAATCTGCCTTTAAATATGTCTCCAAGGGAACGCAACTAATTAGCACTGAAATTTACTGCCTTCACTTTTATTGACTTGTCCTACTTCTCCGATAATTAACTAATGAGGGAACTAATGAGCTATGTCATTCACTCATGCTGTTCAATTAAAGTACAGAATCAATTATTGAAAATAGGTTTGCATTTTTGCCACCTCTTGTGTGGACGACGCCGGGAAGTTTTAAAATTAATAGAACAGACCGTACCAAGAAAGTTTATTCTATTTCACACCATTTCTTGTTTAGATATGCTATGCTATCACGCCTATAACAAAAATACAACAAAATGTTGAAAATGTACTTTACTGTAAATTTACTGTATATTATATTTTTAAAAATATATATAAACTTTGTGGGTTTATTAGCTTTTCTTTTCTTTTTTTTACTCATTTGTGAGACGTGGTTATATATGGCCAATAAGAGTGTGCTCCACGAATTGTATAATAATAATAATAATAAATCTAAACATATGAATTAAGTTTTTACAAAATATTCAGTGAAATAAATTGTTTCCTAAACACTATTGGTTGCCAAACACAATCAGTGGATTGCTTTTAAATAATAATTAACATTTTGGCAATATGAAAAGTAATATTTTGGTGATTATCAATGATAATAGATATTTCAAATGGGATTTCCGACCTCTCTGTTGGCTCTATAGCTCAGTATGACGGCCAGTGATCTCTCTAAGTAAACAATGCATTAGTTTGCTAATCTGGGGCTTTGTAAAAAGACTAGCTTCATTAAAGAAAATTAATTACGCTAATTCACTGCCAGCTTCATTCACAGATAATCAACTTTCTCATCATTGTAATTCACACTGCTATCAGACACCATGACTGCACTCATATCAGCGTCAGCTTCTAGAACAAGCAGAACAAGTTATTATTGCATTAAAATTGTATTCTTATAATACATTATTATATTAACGTCTCATAACTTTTATGTTGTATTGTAACTAGATTCAGTCTGGTACAGAATGAAAAAATACATCTATAACTGAGCCGTCTGAAATTATTCTGATTATTTCACAATTTGCATGCACAGTAAAACATTAAAAGTTCTTGATCAATAGAAATATGACATTTTTTGCAATTTTTTTTTTTGTTAAAGTTTCGATACATACTGTACTCCATACAATGGATTTATGTTTTATAAAGCATATATTTTTAAAAACAAAAAAAAAAGAGGACTCTCCTCTCCAACATCTGAAGCCAAAGCAACATAAAACCCTTCTCAGATAATTAAGGCATTAAACATGCCTATATTTTCGCTTAATTAATAATTAATTTAATGAGAGGATGAGGCTGTAAAAATCACTAATTAAAACGCTGGAGCGGTGCAGAATGCATAGACTAATGGCGAAGGGGAAAATTATGCAAAAAGACTGGAAAGAAATCCCGCCACCATCACCAGCAACCTTCCCCAGCCTCCTCCGTGTTTGGGCTGTATCAATATTCTAATAATACCCAGCATGCCAGAGGTCCTGGCTGGTGTGCCAAGCAGCATTGAGTGGATGTGACAGGCTTGCAGAAAGATGCAAAAGCCAAGGACATAAAATTCATCCCGACAGCAACCTTGGAGATCATCCCAGGCTAGAGTCTGCTGCTCTAAATTAGACGAATAAACTCTAAAGAGCATAATGGAGTCGACTCTGTGTCAGTGCTGTGACAGGCTGCTGCATTTACACAACAGGCTGAGCGTGACCGAACGTAATACTACCAGAAACATCACTGTACTAACCGCCACTTCGGTTTTATTTACTATTATTTATTGCGCTATCATTTAGTTTAGAATCACTGATGCAATGCAATTTCGACACAGGCATGAAGTCTTTATCAGAGTTTTCTTGGTTTGCAGGTTTGCATACTTTCAATATACAGATTTAAGAAAGTAAATGATGCACTATTTTTAGTTATACTAAACCGTGGCTATAAATTCAACCTAAAAATACCGTTCACAAACCGTATTTAAGATTATACACATTATTTTCTGTAATATGATGTAATAGCTGAGTAAATTACGATATTTAATGAAAAAGAAATGAAGCCAATAAGGACATCCATTTCAAAGGTGGATCGTTTTATTTTTTTCCTTTTCATTTTTGATCTCAATAAGGAGCACTTAGTAAAACACATTTTTTTACTTCATGTAACTAGTTTATTTATTTTTACACTTTCTGACTTATTAAAATATTATATGCTAATCTGCAATATCTTTGCCCTACATCACCTGGTTATGGATCATATATATCTACATAAAAGCATATAAAAGCATTTGTTAGATGGCAGCTTACGTTTAAATTCCACATTTTGTTAAATTTTGAGGAGAGTAACATGTTGCAACAGTTCCAAACATTCTTATAAAAAAACAAACAGCGGTATCAAACCAAACGTACTAAGATAGTGACAAGAGAATCCACAGTGCACACACATCTAACACACAGTCACACTGTGATACTCAGCAAAACCTCTGTGGCACCAGAGATCAGCATTAATAAAAGCTCAGTCTCAGCATATGTCACCTCACTTCATAACACCTTCCCAGACAACCATCCAATGAAAGTGCACACTCTACCTCACAAACCCGGAGCGCTCATGACATTGGAGCCAAGGTCATGCTGTACCCTTAAGGATTAGAGTGCAGAATGACCACTCAAGTAAACCAATCACGTCTCGACGTCTACAACCTTCCACTGGCACGATGGCGATCTCTGACCAACGGTAATACAAAGATAATACTCTATATTATACATGATAAAAACCAGCGTGTCTGTGAGTTTTTCAAAGCAATAATGGTACAAACATTTTATTTGTTGGCAGAGAAAAGTGAATTTTTGAATAGACAGTAGCAACAAAAATTATAAAAAGCGAAGATATAAATGGTGTGACAGCAAAACTGTATAAAAAATATAAGAGAAAAAACTCTCAAGTTACTTGCAACTCTCAGAATGAAGATACATTTTTTTTATCATGTTATTTGCATTGAAGGATCCTTAGATGTTATGTTTTATGTTTATGCGTAATAATTTATTTACACAATCATTTTATAATCGTTGCTCATTCATATGATTTATTATTAGATCATTTTTAATTATTTACTTATTCTTAACATTTAATTATTTCAATCATTTATCATTATATTTTTATTAAGTATTTTAATTACTTATTTAGCATGTTCCTATATTTTATATTTCTCATTAATTTTCCTTGATTATTTATTTTCGTTGTCGTTTAATCACATGCTTGTGGGGTTTCATGAACTGTTTTGTCTGAAATATAGAGATAGATGAAAGCCCAAGGTTTATGGGATGTTGCTGTGAAGCAGTACTGGTATAACAGTACATGTCAAATTTATGCTGGTCAGACAAAGTGTGATTGTTTAATAAACATACTTTTTAGTATAATCACTCTTGCTTCTGCTCTTCTCTGCCTTGTCTTGACTGACATAAGATTGTTAACCACTCATTTTGGGCACCAACAGCTTTGCTGACTAGTTGTTACTGGACTAACTGATGTTTTCTGTTGGGATCTGACAAATTGGTCACTTTCGTCATTATACATCCCTGTCATTGTACTCTTATACTGTACAGTGCTTTGATGCAACCTGTGCTGTTAAAAGCGCTATATAAATAAAAATGATTGATTGATTGATCTGGCATCTGGGGCTGGATCCTAAATATTAACTGCCGTGGAGACCCGATCTATCAGTATGTTATTTTTTTTCTACATTTTTGCTATGTCACATCATATAGGACACCGTCCAATTTACACTGCGAGCACTGCTCATATGCTTGTTTGCTATGTATATAATCATCTTCTCATTTGTATATTTGTGCACATTACCGCTGTTCGAGATCGATTAGCATCTCGCGGTTTGCGCCCTATGGGACTGTTAGCTACTTATACGTGTCATCTTTATAATGCTAGACAGTCGTTCTAGGCTTAATGCCAGTGAATCTCAACCATTCAAATAATGAGCTAATCAGCAGAATGGATCATTAATCAGAGTTTACTTGTTTGTTACTGTATTTCACCTCTTTTAGCCTGTTGAGCTATTTGTGTGCTAATCACTTAAATAGTATGCCAATTACGAATGGATTCGAACATCTATCTCACTGTCTATCTATCACCTTTTCATGCTGCAATATTCTTCAATTAGAGCATTTTTGTACCCTACTTCATCAAGGGCTAAAGTAATCAAGATTAATCTCGCTAGCTGACACGCGCTGTTTGCTAAGGCACACACACTACAATTGCTCAGGGCAAGCATCATTAGGAAATGCAATAAAATTAGGCAAACTGATTATATTTCAAAACTCAGAAGCAAAATAAAACACAATTTGGGGCCGCCAATTAGGGGAGTTGTTCTCATTGAGCGCCAGCCATTATGTGGCATTATTGTTATGCCTGGGCGCCGCTGCGGGCTGACGGGAGGGGTTTGGCACATCCTGGCGGCCTAAAGTCACCACTCTTTTACTGCCAGTGCATGACACTGATCTGAGTATTAGGCACTTCAGATCTCTTTGTTTGATACAAGTGTCTTTTGATATTGCTGTACTTGATATGACAGACAAAATTAAAACATTTTCTTTGCTTTTCTAATAAGTACTAATATTTGTATTTTAATAATATTAATATAAGTGATCACATTGGCATTCACTTGACAGCTATATATTTTTTTGTAAATGTAATTCAGTCATTTACAAATTGCCTCAAGCATCACTGAGTAAAAGTACTGTAACATGACTGTTTGAGTATTACTTTCATTTGAAAAGGCAGCAAGTATTGTTACCGCATGTACTGCAATTAAAATTCTGTCATTTACGAGGATTAAATAAATAAATACTATGGATGACAATGGCTACCGACAGTTGTATCACCAATCTATATTTACAAAAGCAAAGTTTTAAAAACATTTAATGTTCTTACTAAACTTTGTGAAACATAAATAAATAAATAAATAAATAAATAAATAAATAAATAAATAAATAAATAAAATAGTGCATCTCCTTTCTTAGACATCAATAAATTAGTCTTTTAAGTTACTCTTTAAAATGAGGGACACAATTTATTTTTAACATATACAATAAATACTATTATTATAGCTTTATTACACCTACACTGTGATTTGGTATGGGTATGCCCACTTGAGCAATCACGCCTGTGAAAATGTAATCAATGATTCATGAAATATACAAACTGACATGATGCCCCTGAAATCTTTTACCTTTTCCAAAGCTCCCACCCTCTGACCTCTGGCCCTCGACCATGGCCTTATGAATAATAAATGCCATAATTACAGCCTATGTCAAGTGTAATTTTATCAGTTTCTATCTTATTTTCGGATCCTTTACAGAATGTTGACTGAGTAATCGCGGCTGATTTGTCCCCTGTCCTACACCCCCCCTTCTCACGCTTATTTCATCATTCTGTATACACATAGACCTCCAGTGAAGGGAGAATAGTTAACAAACTCTGGGGATGATTGATGGGCTAATTTCCAGCCCTGAATAAGGCAGTTTTCTAAGTCTGTTGATTCTCCATTTATTAGCTAATAGAAGCATTTATCAAAAAAGTCGCATTTTTTGCTTAAGCAATAATTGCATTTTTAAATCCTCATTAAGGCTTCCATGCATGCATAATCCAATTGAATAAATGCAGAATTGAAATGAAGGATTAATACTGTGCCTTTCCTTTGGTAAACGGAAGGTTTGAGTGCTTAAGTATGTACGATACATAGGCGCATTCCGAGACTTACATCCTGTTTAAGGATTTGGAAACTGTTAGTGCAATCCTGTAGGCTAACCGTTACCTCTTTGGTTTTGGAATTTAAAAAGGAGCCATAGTGAATGCAGATATGACAAAACATTCACTATATGCTACAAATATCCATTTCGAGCGCTCATGTCGGCCAGGTGTGTGTGTCTAATGCGTGTTGTAATGTTAGCCTTTAGCCCGATCAAACAGGAGTCAAGTCTTGTTACCTGGCAACCGTCCCAGTGGCCGGCTCGCGCTCCAGAGCGGAGCCAGTTTTAATCAGACAGCAAATTTGCAGTGCAGAAAACAGACAAGCACTCAAGCTAATCTTGTTAGCACGATGAGGCCGTTTTCAGATATCACTGCAAATCAAATCATCCCGCAGGCTTTGAGCTCGGGGTCTGCATGGTGGCAGACGTGTGCGTATCTGCGCATGACAGGGAATATGGATTATTTGTTGTACCTGAGCAACGAGAATTTAAAAGGAAACTAAGGATGCATGCCTGTTAGTGTGCATACTGGCATACAAGGTCTGCAATATCTGTTTTGTACAATGCGCACAGTAGGTGCTTTTTCTTTATGCATGAAATACATAGTACAATAGTAAAGAAAAGAAAAATAAATCTAATGACCATTTTGAACTCCCTACAGCTCATCTTCCTCTTCTCTGTCTGTTCTTTTCTGGCTCTTTATAGTAGAACCCCTCGTTTCTCTCTCTAAACCCTTACTGCCCCCTTCCCCCACTTTTTTTGGTCATAAGCTCAGTTCAATTTTGAAGCATCGGTCTCCCTGTAGAGCGTCTCTCTCGCCCTGAGCCCTACGGAGCGCTGAGACTCAATCCAAAGGCCCCTGGAGAACCGTGCGAAGAGAACAAAAGGAACCTGCAAACTGTGAAACTTACAGAGATGTACTTTGATAGCCTGAGATACCTACTGGAGCGCTGATCCAGAACCCAGTGAGATTTGACAGAATCAAGGCCTCACTATAGAGAAACAGAGAGAGAGGGAGAGTGAAGTGGGTCAAGCCCAAATTCAACTCACTAAAATTCAGGGAAAACTCCTCTAAAGATAATATCACATCCACATTACTTTCACTGCCACTATAAAAATACCAAAACATAGTGATTCATTGTATTTTCTGAAGCGCTATGTAAACATCATTGTACGTGTATGTCATAAATCATGGTTTTAGGGTCAAGCGTCTATTTTTTTTAGAAAAGAAAAAGAAATGCATTTTAGACTTTACAATGGGATCTAAACACCTACAATGAACCTACTATTTCTGAATTAAAACTTATTTTGGCAGTGATTAGACAGGTAGGTTGGATTCAAAGTATTAACCTTTTGAACTAGTCTTAAAAGTTAGCCATCCTGTTTATGTACTTCTTTTACTTTATTTATACTCACAAGACTGGCCCTTTTTTAAGGTCAGTTAAATAAAAAGTAAACAGCTAGTTAGTTCAAGTTATTAAAGGGGTCATATGATGTTGCATGTGGACAAGTCATAACTTTTATAAAGAATATATGTCTTTGGTTTTGAGACTTTATTCTTTGAAACTAGGGATCTTATCTATGCACTAACAGCTTGTGACACTCTAAAGACGAAAACTTAAAAGCACATCATATGAACCCTTTAAGACAATTTATGCAACTGGCCCCAGGTAACCAAGTCTTAGTTTAGGTTTAAAGAAATCAAATGGCACAATGCAAAACTACACTACTTTTAATAAGTGTATATTTTTAAATAATGTTTAACATATCTATTGCGTATAAAATATTTAAACATGAACATTACAATAAAATCATGAATCATGAATATTACATTTCAAACGATATTCAAATGCGGGTTATGCAACACAAATCCTTATTTGTCACACA
Organism: Puntigrus tetrazona; assembly: GCF_018831695.1. Taxonomy (NCBI): domain Eukaryota; kingdom Metazoa; phylum Chordata; class Actinopteri; order Cypriniformes; family Cyprinidae; genus Puntigrus; species Puntigrus tetrazona. The sequence goes on along the minus strand of NC_056722.1, from coordinate 11,802,440 downwards.
GTACCATATTATGTCCTTCCTGTACTATGGTACCACCTCTGTATTTTATTTTTTTTTTTTTATTATTATTATTATTTTTTTTTTGTTAAGTAGGATGAGAGCTAGCTAAATAAAATGAGAATGACACAATGCATTTTACAGACAAACACACTCAGGGGAATCCCTCTGCTCTATAGGTGTTGTAAATATAGAGATGATGACGACTGCTCTAAATGAAGATATAGTTTTCACCTCTGTTACTGCCAATGCTGCAGCATGCTTTCATTCCAGCATCACCATTAAAACAATTGTGCTCTAATTGAGCTGCAATAAAATCGCTTGCCTTATCTTAAATGCTTCATTACGACTGCAAATACAAACGGATGGGCTGCTGTTCTTAGCCCTGTTGTTTGACTCTTTATTTGATGTTGTTATTGCCCGCCACTGTTGTTGGAATTAACCCGCTATCACTTTGTATTGTTCGTGTGCCCATTTTAGCATATTTATTCTAGTACCTTAAGAGACACCATCAGCCTCTAGAAGCAGTTAAAAAAAGATTGTATTCTGTACTTGATAGGCTCAGTAAAAAGGTAACAACGGTGTTATAGCACAACCCCCCATAAATAATGCACATAAATACTATTAATACATTTCTATTTCTTTCACAGTATCATTGAGGTGTGAGTGGATTTTGAGCCTCCATTGTACTAGTCTAGACCATTTGGAGGCATAGGACATTTGAACATTTGTGGGGGGAACATCTCAACACGTTTGTTCTGAATTCTTCAACAACAGTGAAGCAGAACAGGATACTGTACATAGCTATGCTAATTGGTTTGAATAGTCTAGTGCAGTTTTCAGTTTCAAAGCAGATCAGTATAAGAGAGAGAAAGTGATTGATTTATTGATGTATTATTTGCAACATTAATTATAAGACAGATTATAAGACTCTATCATTGTATAGAAAGTTATAGTTTGGGCATTTTATTTGACATCTTTTTTTTGTGTGCGTTTCACAGAAGAAAGCAAGTCTCTCCCTTTTTTTCTTGAGACGTTCCATCAAGGTGACTGATTGGAGTAATAAAACATGTACAGTACCGAAGAATAGATAGTACTAATAAAATTTATTACTGAAGAAAGGATTTTACAGCCTGCATCTAGTACCTGTTATGTGCTCGCAGCACTGCTAAAAGCTAACGACACAACAAATATACAAAGAACTTCTCTCTTCACCTGTGACACCATCATTCCTGATGTATGAATCCAAATGGGATTATACACAGTATGTCTGCCCTCTCCTGGACACAGGCACCACCCACCCACTCTCTCACACGCATACACATCTCTAAAGGCAGTATCCATATACTCACTGGCTTGTTAACATTGAAATGTGACTTCTTTTCTAAAAAAGTAAATGCCTTTGTGATGTGAACTTGATTATCACTGAATAATATAAAACTCTTTTGCGCTACCCACCTGTTCAGGTAATCCTTAACTTCATTTTGCCTCTAATAATTTGACTGGATTTAAAATGTTGGTGTTTCTTACGCATAGACTTATAGTAGAAGACTTGATTCTGACTAAATTGCTTTTTGGCTTTTGCTTAACATAATATACCAATATGGTGGAGGTGATGTCAGCTGAAAATTATACACACGCACATTTCAAGTGTCTGATATAATAGCTGCTCAGTATTTGCAAGACTAATGACAATATAGTTCACAACAGGGCAACAGCCATTCTTCCCTTTAATTTGGCAGAAAATATGGTTGGATGCTTTACTCTATTATCAAGCATATGTTACATTTACTGTACTGAAATTGGAAAGTTGTGAAATATAATTTAAGCTCAACATTCTAAATAGCAAATATCTAATTAAACAAGTCTGGTATTAATAGCATTCAGTTTTGTCTTATTAATACGCCGAGGTGTGAAACATAATGACAGTTATTTACTACAGCCCTGTGAGTGACAGCAGTGTGCTGTCCTCATTAGAGGAAGTAAATGGACTTCAGTGATAAGCCAGCACTCATAATATTGTCCATTTATTCAAACACAGGGAGGGAGACGGCTTTTAAGGACTGTTTTGTTTGTTAACCGCATTGGTATTCTTTTGTCAAAAGGCTATTGGATGATATTCATGAACTGAAGAGTGTCCCAGAGGGCTTTGGGGCTCCCATAATGCCTGTGGGTGAACTGAGCAGGTGCACTACTGAGAGAAAATAGACTGGACACCAACATGACAGTAACCCAGAGGAGTTTTTTCTTCTTTTATTGCACTGAGGTTGCTCTTTCAGAGCTCTAGAGAATCCACAAAGTATCAGCTTCGTCTTATAAATCTAACCCCTTAGAGAGAATTATAAAAATAGACAGAAATGAGTGAATTCTTGCCACAGCAAAATAGAGCTCTACACATAGCAATAGCCTGATTTGGTCGAAATTTGAGAAAAATTGTTTGTTCTGATTAATATTTGTACACCGTTTCAGAGACAGGGTACATAACAGGGTAAGTATTTTATTCCCAGCAAAAGAATTATGTAAACATCATAAAAAAGCATTTCTATTTGATCTCCATTTAATCTCATGTATGTCTAGGAGAATGAAGCTATTGCAGAGATTTCAGTGACCGTAAGGAAGACAGTGTGTGTTTACACATGACCTCTTAAAATCAAATCACACTCAATGAGACACATAAGTATATCACCTCAGCATGAGTGAAGTTGTGTGTATGTGTGTGTGCATGTTGGTCTAGTCCCTTGGGCCATAAAGGTAATCCCTCTACTCTACAGTCATCAGCAGGTGTGTGTATGTGTGTCTTCCGGCATGGCTGTTGGCTGCTTTTCCTCCATGGACTCCAGAGGAACACTGGGGAATGGCCTCTGCTGGGCAAAATGGCTTCAGGAAACACAGATTCTCCTTCTCTCAGACAAAAAACAGCATATATTTCCATTCTATATATGCTCTCACCTGTTAATGACTGAAAAGGGGGGGGAAATGTCATCTGTGGTGATTTTTGCAGGGTATCGGTTTTCACAGGGCCCTGAGAATGTGGGTGAGGCCTGTCAACACCCTCTCATCTGTCACACACGGGTCACATGACCCTGCCTGTCACATGATTTGAGAATCTTTCTGCCGGAAGACACAAGATTACTGTTTTCTTCTATTGTTCTCACCTTGATCTTTTGTTTCCCTAATCAACTTCACATGCAGAACCTATGCAGTGGCTTCCAGTGCCATATTTAACTTGTGTTGGGATCATCCTATATCTGTTCTGCCACAGTAACATGGGATAGGTTTGGAAGTATAGGTAGTTTTATGGTGGGTTAAAGTGTCAAGGGATGGGTCAACAGTGTAATTAAATGTAATTGCAGAAATTAATTATTGATGTAATTACATATAGGTATCCCGAATTATTAATTTACATGTAAGCAGATAGCGAATAAAGCCACTAAATATAAAGTGGTACCATTTTTTTTATAAATATATATGGAAAATTATTTTTTTATACTAATAATAAATAAATAAATACATGAATAAATCAAAAAGCATAAATAAATATTATTATAATTAGTAGTATTAGTAGTATTTTACAGTTAATTTAACGCTTCCTGTCTAGTTCACCAGTAGCTCTCGATCCAAACCCACAGTAACATCTCTCTCCCCATTAATGGACAGCATTCAAACAAGGCCTCAGATCCAATCTGATATACATAACTATCGGTCAGATGGTTATCACTGAGCAAATGTTTTTTAGTTGTAGCCAAATAATGGAGCTGAACAAACGAAAGATAACCCTCAGAAGGAACACAAACACTAGGGGGTGATTTTTGGTAATTTAGTAAATTGGTGCTTGCAGAAGGCTTTGAATGAAGGCCTTTGTCAAGCTTCAACCAGGATCACAAGTGTTATTGATGCTAATAATATACTTGAGCAAACAGAGCACTACGGCAGGTTAATCGGGCGATATGAGCCCGTGCTCACTGTGTTTACTGAAGGATCATGGGAGTCGAGCAGGGGTTCATCATAATAACCCTGGATCAGAGAAAAATCCCAAGCATTTTCTCTGCTAGCCTATGAGAGAGTCCTCTGTCAGTCATGTGATTCCATGATGAAGTGTCTTACAGAGACTTATGATCAGCAATGATGGGGTGCCAGACATTCATTATGTCAGAATAGCTCCATATCATATGCATGTGTGAGCGTGATGCTTTCGAGATGGTGCTCTCACGGTATAGTGTGCTACATGAAATTAGGTTGAGTCACTGCACTTATGATCGGCCAACCACACAAGAGAGCACATCTTTTATAGACCCAGGTCTAATTGTTTCACTTGTGACAGCAGAGAATGTCTGCTTCCGTCCATCACCTTTCGGTCTTCTCATTTTTCTTTCCGTGTTGTTCTTTTCAGACTTTGAATTTACAGAGGAAAGCTGTGGAATTATGTGTTCGACTAAGATGTGAATAACAGATTCGTAAATCCCTGCGGACAGTATACTTCGTTGACAATGGCTGCCAAACCTGGCTGATGTCACCTGGGTAATGTTGCACACTAATGGGGGAGGTCTTTTTGAAAGCACTGTGTGAACATTTCGTGAGAAGTGAAAGCTTTTTTTTTTTTTGCAGTGTGAAATGCAAAGATTCCTTCACACGCATGAATTCATAGTAAATAATGTCATGAACACGAATGTGTTGCTTGCTCAGATCTGCTCAGTGGACTGAAGTCATTATCCAAACATATGCTTGGCATCGCTTCACACGTCCTGTCATTGAGTGAGCAAGTGATAAAACCCACTGGGTCGGTCAAATGGAAGGATCCAGGACAAAAGAAGTGTGTCATCATTTCTATTTCAAAACATCTTTTGTATGACAACCATTCAATTTTATTTCTGTTTGAAAATCAGTGCACTTAGTCCAAGAAATATAATTATATATATATTTTTTTCAAATTCTTAAACTGTTACTCCCATTTTTGTATGTGTGTTCGAAGTTGGATTGCTGGAAACAAAGAACAGGAGCTGGAATAATGATTTCTCTGACTGAACATGTGTCACGTCTTACAGCTTTCTCTCATTACCATCACACACACACACATACAATGAGCATAAACATATGCATTTGCTCTAAACAACAGCGGCATCTGCAGCCTCCACAGTGCTGAAGATAAACTGTCAATCCAGGCCTATTTAATCTGATAGCAGCCATTATGTTGGCAGATCAGAACTTGTGAAATTTTTAATTTTATTGAGGAGCTAAACACATGCTGCAACCAAAACTGTGATGGAAAGCAGTGCAAGTGGTAAACAGAAAACAATGCCTGCAGCATGCAACACACACACACACACACACACACACACACACATAGACACAGACATTCCACCTCAGCACTGCAGCATCACACTTTAGTGTAATCAAAACAATAATATAAATTATGTATCGTCATGTGATATTTCAGTCTTGTTCCAGTAATTGATTTATTCTTACACCAACTTAAACTAATTACAATAATTATGTTTTGCTCATGCTGCAATGTGCACAAAAAATGGTATATATGATAAAAACACTTTAAGGTTAAAGGTCAGGATAAAAAGCCAAACCTTTGCAACAGATTTACAAAATGTTTTGGCCATATGAACATTCACCTTCATAAGTACAAAAGCCAACCTACAGGTTTTATATGTGATTTTAGAATGGAATTGATAACAGAGAAATACAAACATGGTAAACAGCTGATTTCTACTTTTATGAGTACTATCAATTTTATTTTATTTCGGATATACATTATTAAAACCAAACAATTTAGTACTTTGGCTGAACTCTTTGGCTGAACATTTACAGACTGCTCTGCAACTCTACATCTTTTCCACGGAAATCTTTCTATCATTTTTTTGGAGTGATATTGTTTATCAGTAATAATGAGTATTTGACGTCAGGTACAGAGACATTAGAAAATCCAGTGTCTGTGTGTGTGCGGTAGAGAGAGAGAGAGAGACAGAGAGAGATTAGAGGTAATACATATTGTTGGATGTCTCACCTCGCCATCATTGAGGGATATTTGAGGATTACGATTACAGAGTGTCACAACCCGACTGGATCTTCTGCCCTAGGCTTCAGTACACAAAGAAATAGAAAAAAAAATATCCCACAATCCTCTCTGCTCTCCCACCAGCCCACAGTAATGCTGTCAGCACAACACTGCTTCAAAACTAGCTGTGTTGGTGAAAAAAGAGAATAAAGTTTGAATTTGAGTTTTTGGATTTAAACACAACCTTTTTGAAGAATGTGAGCATGCTGGGAAACAATCACAGAAAAAATAAACATTTTTGCAAAGGCAATTACCACAATAGTTTAGTTATTTTACCTTTAGTTTATTGGCATGATTGTCATTGATGTAATGTGTATCGATCTACAAGGATCTAGAGTTGAGGGAGACTCATGCTGTGCTAAACCCTGGACAGGCTTCAGACTGCAGACAGACTTCTTTAATTTAATAAGAAAACTCCTGAAACACATTGTGGCCTGATGTTATGTGAAGTACAGCAGTCCATGCTTCTGTCTGTGTGTGTATGCTGAGGGATTGGGGCCTTTGTAGGGGCCAGAATGGATACTGTAAGAGTGTGTGTGGGTGTGTGTGTGTGTGTTCAGCTCTCTGTGTGTGTTTGTTGAGGGGAGGGTGATGAATATTAAGGGTCTATTGTAATGAAAATCCTGCTGGCCTTTGGAGAGAGAGGCTTTAAAGCTGTAGCCGTAGGGACTTCCATCTGCCATACCGTCAGCCCTCAAACACACACTCACACACACATACACACACACATCAACCCTCTCCCCCTTCAAACACACACGAATACTCAAAAATCAGCCTAGCTCTCACACTCTGCCTTTTGAACACATGTAAACTTCTGTACACTCAAGCACAGTCCTTATTACTGTCAACTCGCACATTTAGAAAGGGGGAGGGCTGTGTTGTTGCGGAAAGGCCTTGCTTTTGTTTCGTAGTTGTTTGTGTGTCAATGACAGTTTGATGATGTGCATAAACAAATATGACAACATCAAACTACTTGTACATATTGGGAAGAATGTCAAGAACATTAAAGGCATAAAAGATCAATAAAGAAATAAATCGATAACAATATTGATGATAGATAGATAGATAGATAGATAGATAGATAGATAGATAGATAGATAGATAGATAGATAGATAGATAGAGAGATAGATACTCAGGTCTAAGATATGTCCATTTATTTGTGTTTACTTCATGAATTACTCATATTTTATGCATTTTAGGTCATCACAATCATCATTCCAATGATCACAGTTGTCTCAATAGTCACATCTGCCATTTAATTCTCAGTGTTTAAATATCACAAAATTATAAACACTGTTATTCACCGCTGAACTCACCACAGTCTGTTTGACTGCCACTTTCATCTGCATCCTCCACTTTTATCCTCGTTCAAGGTTTATTAGGTGCATTTTTGTGTAAAATGAAGTGATGAGAGGCACAGCTCATCTATCACGTCCATCTTTCTAGTAGATGACCACGGCTCACTACATTACCTGTTGTGATGTGGTCAGGATGGTCCTGCACGGCTGCTGCTGATGCTGTAGAATCGCTCATCCCTGCAGAATCCATGTTCGCTCTAGAGAGATCTCCGCTGTTCTCCTCTTAATGCTCCTTCACCAGACGTCTTTCTAGCCGGACCTGTGGCCCGTGTGCAGTGCATGCTGGGACCGGGGAGATGGAGTGTGTCCATTGTGTAATGTGGCATTATGGGAAGTATGTCTGTAATGTGGCGTTAGAAGGACCCTCGGCAGAGTACAACTATAAACCGATCGTGCAGACACACTGGGGTGCTGATGGTTGCTCCTTCTACTGTGACACATCTTGCCAGTGCTCATGATATGTTTTCGTATGAAGAGTTTCATAGCAAGCTAAAACTTCAGCGTGTTTCATTCTAAACTGCTAAGAAAGGGAACCGCTTTGTGTATCATGTAATTTTTGGGGGGTTCAATTTTTGCAATTTTTCGGACAAAACTGATTATAATATGCTTAGAAAACATTTCTAATTTCCAATGCTCTTACATACATATACACATAAAGTTAATTCATTAATTCATTCATGTTTAATCACTAAAATGTTACACATATGAAATATAAATCTAAATATTTTAATGTCTATTTAATTAATTAAATGTGTCTTTCCTGAATAAAATTATTCATTATTAAAGTCTCTCCGGCCAGACTTTTCAACAGTATTGTTGCATGCTGTTACATTAACAAATGTTATTCAAAACTGTTTAACTTAACTAGACCCCTGCAGCTCCTTAACCAGGGTAAAATCATTCATTTGGCTTCTCTTAACTTTGGCCTATACCACCCCTTTACGTTTCTTGTCTTCCCCTCCAATCTGTCATATACAGACTCTTTTCATCACACAATCGATATCTAAAACAAGTCCTAACCGAAAGCATTTTTTTTTCCTTTTTTTTATTCAATTAACATGTGGCTGACATTTATCACTGAAAAATTATCTTCAAAAAATGCATAATAACTCTACTAGTATGTAACATGTTTAGTAAGATTTTATTCAAAATGTAAATAAATTTTAGTTAAACTGATAATATGTTTATAACCTGTTACCTAAATGCTAACACATCTGATGTTACACTGTAATGCTTTTTTTTTTTACTTGCTTTGAGCATGAAATAAGCTCGAAAGCAGAAAACAAAATGCAAACTGAATAAAGAAATAGAAGAAAGAATATAAAATACTTATTTTTCTTTGAACAGCAGCTGTATTTTTGTGTTTTAAGAACATTTTGATGCAAATAGTCATTAAAATAGATTGCAGTGTGAATGCTTCTGTCCTCCACTCCCCTCTCGTTTCCATTTTCTGTCTGTCTTCAGATCAGAAGTGTTGAGCTTTGACATAAGCCTGCAGGAGTACTGACCCATACAGTCATTAGAGGAGGAATCGCCCCTCTCGCTCTGTGTCTGATCCTCCATCACCGGATAGGATCAAATAAGAGGCAGTTGTGTTTACTTCCTCATCCATCTAATTTCTGTAGCGATGGCCGCGGCCGCCTCATCTCCTTACCACTGCTTAAGCTGCATGGATTCAGAGTCCAGCCTGCGGGCAAACACTCTCAGCACAGCTACACCTAAACGGATTAACCCTCCATACACACACACACGCACGCGCGCGCACACACACGCATCAGCACAGGTGGAGGCTTCATTACCCAGAGTGTGTTAGATGCAACTTCAGACTTAATGCATCATCAAAAAAGTCCAGAAAAAAATAACATTCCAGCAATACATGAAGGGACGTGTTTATGGGTATTACCTCAAAGCTTACCACAGCACTAGCTCAAATAGGATTCCTATATTGGGATACAAACCGACAGATCTCATTTAAAGAGGTATTGCCCTCTGGTATTGGTTCAGTATGTAACATTTAGGCCAGTGGTTGATGCATTATGCAACAAAGGAAACTCCTTGGGCATTTAAAATAGGGTGTTTAGGAAACGAGGTGCTCATGTGAAATATGTGGTGAAAGATCAAATGTTCACATTTATGAAATGAACGAACACTGTTTTTTTAAATTGCCTAATAAACCACAACACCTTGGCATGACCTGAAAATAATAAAATAATAAATAAAGGAATAGAATATTAATAAACGGAATATTACAAAATTATCAGATTAAATGTATGTATTAATCCATACAAAACTTATGTGTGAACCACGAATAGTATAAATATTAAATAGACCACTGGTAAAATAACATTTTATGATGATGATGATTATTATAATACCAATAACAACAGCAACAGTAGTAGTAATATAATAATAATAATAATAATAATAATAATAATAATAATATAATAATAAATATAATAGTGTTATTTTTGTTGTTTTCTTGAAGCTGAATGACAATAAAGTAAAAAAAAATTATTATGTCTAATAAACAACAATACAAAAAAAACAAACAAAAAAACAAAACAAAAGTAGCTCATAGTTATTAGCAGAAGGTTCACAACAGATGATCATTAGCTCATTCACCCCCTGCAGACCACATCAAGCACTGCTTCCAAAAAATAACTACCCTAACCTGGCTTGTTTCAGTCTCCCAGAATCTCCCAGATCCCCTTTAGTGTGATTTTGGCGAGTCCAACCTCTGAACTGAATGCTGGTACTAAAGAGAAGCATGTTTAGGCTAGACCTGACCTGCTTTAACTAGATTGATCACCAATTACGCAAATTAACCTTAAAGTGCCGTCTGCCACAGGAAGTGTTTAACCAATCTATTTACGACCCCAACATACGGCAACATAATTAACTGTCACACATCAGCTGGGTTTAATGGCAATATTGGATTTCTGACATATTAAAAAGCTCATCATCTTGCCAATAATGCAAATAACTATTTAAAAGCTTCCCGCAGCTAATCTGGACAGCATCGCCCATGAACACAGCATATCTTTCTGCCTGTTTTAACTGCTTTGCAGGTATTTCGGATTTTGATACCAAATATCAAATGAAGAAAGGCCCGGGGATCAATGTGAGGGAGAATTAAGGCAGTTCATGGAGCTGTCATTCACCTAGTAAAACAGCATTGGGTTCTCATTTCATCCTATACGTTCACTGAGCCTTGCCAACATACTGATTGCAATACATAAAACTTTCAAAAATTGTTTTGAGTTTTGCTGAAATGTCTTCAGGGTATATGATATAGGATATAGAATTTGTAGTTCAATGTACAACAACACAGTATTACAAATAACAATAACCAATTACATACTGTCACCCATATATATATACACACACACACACACACACACACACACACACACACATATATACTGTCCTTTCAAATCAGCCTAAATCGTCAAGTTCTAATTTTGTTCTGCTTTGCGATAAATATAAAATAAAAATTATTGGCCTCGTCTAGTCAGAAAAAACAAAACAAAAAAAACATTGTTGAGCCCTGACATGAGAGATTTTGTCATTTAGCAAAAGTAGCTCCACAGTCCCCATTTTGGGAGTTTGAAGACCCCATGAGTAGTACCCTGAAAGGTGTTTAGTTTCCATTCCCCTCCTTAATGGCCATACTAGAGTGAACACCATGATTTATTAGGTTATAAGAGAAGACATGACTGCTTGCATGGAGAGGGTGTACTGTGAGCTTATTAAAGGAAATGTTCGAACTTTCTTTCGTTAGTGTCAACCTCACTCCCCCATTCATCCCATTCTCATTTTCACTGTAAAGAAATGTTCCATACAAAGTCTATTTAACATGTAAAGTGATATAAGGTAGAAAAGTGTGTGGTTTACAGGCTTAATTATTGTATTAGCTTTCCTTACACCCAGTGCTCTCAACTAATCGTTCCCAGTAATTGTGGACAGAGGGCAGGTGGGCTAGACAGAGTTTGCACAGGTATGAGAGAAATGTCTTCCCAGACTCACACCTGTTTTGCCTGAAGGCCCTGAACCACAGAGACCAATCAAAAAAGACAAGGATGATGGGAAAACGGGGGAAAAACGAGTTTGGCCTCTCTTCCAAAGGTGACCACAAAACATCAGTGCCGGTAAGTGATTGATCGCTGGAAAAAGAAATAAAAGAAAGGTATCTGGTTGCTTGGATAGCTACGGTTTACTCATTGTTCTGTAAAAGCCACATTTATTTTTTTGGAAAAGACTAAATGTAATTATATAAGGCTGATTAGAATGACCACCAGCAGTATCACTAGGACTAGAACATGCTTATCACTCGATGATATGTTTTAATATGAATAATAATTGCTAAGAACATTGTTTTTTTTTACACTTGTTATTTTGAATATTTGCATTTACATTTATTCATTTAACAAATACTTTTATCCAAACAATAACATGCAAGTGCTATGAAAGTCTCAGGTAGCCTAATGCATTAGCAAGGTGTTTGTTTGTTTATTTTTTTAAGTATCACAGTTATTTAGTTCTTTATATATATATAGTTCATAATATATATATATATATATATATATATATATATATATATATATATATATATATATTTATTTTCTCTCTATCTAATTCTACTGTAAAATATTTTAAATCTTAATTTTTGATCAGCAGTATGCATTTTAGTTTGGTATTGTATCTCTGTAAAAAAGCTATTTATTTTTCTGATATATTTTTAGCGATCTCACACCCCAGATGATTAAATTTTATTGACTTATTGAATAACTAACAGTGAAATAAAAGCAAAAACAACAACAATTTGTTGAGTAAGTACAATTTCTTTCTTTTTTCTATTTAACAATTGTCTTTGCTAACAGTACTACCAGATGTCTTGAGTTACATTTAAATTCAAATCACAAAATGTATAATTCATTTGACTTTTTCAATATAAATTTCTATATGTTATGGACATCAACAGAGAGCGGAATAACACACCACGTGATATAGTTAATCTATTGTACTGTTTCTTGCTCTTTTTTTTTTTTTTTTTTTTTACAGTACAGGGAAATTCCAGGTTGGAAAAGTATACTGTGAGTGTCAGTCAGGCCTTCGGTGTCATAGTTCCCTGGTATGTTTAAAGAATGTCACCATCGTACATGGCTTTTGTCACCGAGTGTAACCATACTCTGGTATAAACGTGCGGTAAACACTAGAGCAACGTAATGAATCCTGCTATTGCTCTGTGTGGAATGCTGTGCTGTGGTAAACCCCTGACATCAATATCTGCCTTTTAAATCTGCCAGCTAACTCTCAGCGGTGGTGTTCAGAGGTGTCACGTATCCCACCTGTTCCCTGCATCCTCCCAACATCTATTGTCACTCGTTTAAGGTGTTATCTAACCCGCTATTCACTCCAGTAACACAAACGCTGCTCACTTCTTTCCATTTGCCAGGACCACTCGTGTTTCAGGAGACAAGAGGACGGACAGATTTAGGGAGATTTTGTTGGAACTAGCATCATGAGGAGGTGTTTCATATCTAGCGTGAGAAAACACTGCTGTTCGCTCTTAGTCACCAGACTTTTATACTAACTGTTGACTAACTGAAGCTCCCTGCATTGCTAATTCCCTTTTTTATATAAAATATTGGGCAAACTGTCACAACAACTATATTTTTATAAAATACAATATTTGTTTTTCCAAACTATATACTATACTATATATATATATATATATATATATATATATATATATATATATATATATATATATATATATATATATATATATATATATATATAATATAATAATGCTAATAAAATGCACTGTTATTAATTTACACAAATGTTTTTTATTTGTGTGTGTTTGTCTATTTTATATAGTCTATTTTCCCCCTGAGTAATATTAACTGAAGTAAAAATAGTTTTGCTAGTGTATTTTGTGTTACTTATGCTTATATTTCTTTTGAAGACATAATTCAGACTAAACAAAGTGATTGTGGTTGGTGTGGAGTCACCAGTCATGTCTCCCCAATACTTTGGTGTTTTATCACCCTTGTTTCCTCTTTTTGCAAACTTTCTTTTTTTTCTCAGAGCCTGAGAACAAATGGAACGATTAGGGAATCCTTCCCAGCTAATCACACTGTGCCGTGGCCACTTCCGCCTTGTTGATTACCACGGAAACCATTAGAGAGAAGAAAGTGGCGGGATGTTTGATGGTGTCCGGCGGCTCAGGGGAGGTCAGAGAGGGGTGTGTGTGATAGGCCATTTAGTCTTCCTGCTCCCATTACTCGAGCATTTCCTCTATCTCACAAACACACACACACACACACACACACACACACATCTAAGTCTGGACACTAATCATTACCATACCACAAACTATTACTAAAGCAATACAGCCTTTATATTGCACTCAGGTCTGCTCACAGTGACCTTCATGAGCTAGATCAGGGATTCACAAGCTTTCATGTCAACTGAACCTTTACAAACAATTATGTTACATAACTTTAAAAATGTATTTATTTATTTATTTTTACCCACAGTCAATCAAGCAATCTGTCCCTCCATTAAAAGTCATTCTGCTAAAATTAAAAAAAAGAGATGGCAAAAGTAAGCCTTATGATATAGTAATTTTAATCCAGATCTCCTAAAGAGACAATCATTTTGATGGTAAGACATTATTTTGATGGTCTCCTTTAGGCATTCTGTTAAACATTAACAACTTTGCAACACTACTTTTCATTAGATCATTAGTAGACTGCCTGCTTAAAATTTGCTAACAATTTAACACCACTCAAAACACCACTGACCATTCTACTGATTATAAGTACACTAAAAGTATATCAACTTCTTCTGAGCCTAACCTGGGTACTATTATTGCTGTAAGAATTCTCGAATTACAATTTGTCGATTTACAAATCGAATTACAATTTGTTGTTAGTTGCAAAGTTGCATATAGACAACAGTATTTTTAAAGAGAATAATCAAATAAAGTTTAAAGGGCATTGCAGTCCGAAATGTGTTTTTTTTTTATAAAATAGTATAATGCGTATTAATTATTCTGTTACAAAAAAAAATAAAAAAATACAAAGCAGAGTCTTTAAGGACTGAGGATGATTTGTTTTCCTCTCTCTTCTTTAAAAGGAAATATTGGATTCATCCAATCCTGAAATTGCATAGAGGGGAAAGAGTTTCACCACCTAATCTAGGAGCTGGGGGATTATGCAGTTTGGCTTTAAACAGAATTTATTTCAGGATGTCAGTTTTTTTTTAACATGCAAACTTTTCAGATGTGAAATTCATACTCAGTGTGCAAGGACCTTCACCTATAGAGATGATCATATATGCTACAAGAAAACTGAACTCTACTTGCTTGATGTGCAAGAAGAAACCTCGATGCTCTTGTAAAGGTTCAGATATGTTTGCATGATGTACTTCATTCTTGTGTATCATCCACACATGCTTGACCTTTAGATTACCATACTCAATGTACTGTATGTGAGTTAGACAAAAGCCTAGCAGTGCATTTGTAACCATGTAACCATCAGATAACATTAAAATCAAGTTTCTTTTCGGATTAGCTTTTCAATAAAATTCCTCCTGCAGTTTTCTAGGGGTTGGTGCACACATTTTTCACCCGCAATGCTTTTCTTCTCTCTTCCCTATTGTAGTCTGATGTCTCTATGCATTTCTCCACCAACATGCCCACAGTGTATGGCACAGCCCATGGGTAACGTCCCAGATGGCCACACTAGCTGTCTGTGGATGATGGGGTGTGATCTCAGTATAAGATGGGTGACATATGCCTCCTCGCTCTCTTCAGGCAACCAGCAGAGTATCATAGCCATTAAATGAAGATGGAATACCACAAAAACTCATACCTCCAAAACTATGAGAAGGCCACGAACAAATGTGTTCCAAGAACGTCAACTCATTTAATTCAGTTAGGGCTAACAGTTGATTAATAGAATGTCTCTCCACAACAAAGTGTAAATTTTACTTTTGAACAAATTTCGAACAAAACTTATAGTGGAGATAGTGGTGCAAAAGTCACCATTTCAATTCTCAGGTAACATACAGCACTCGTCAATATTTATATACTCAAAATTAGGTCGTTTTTGCCTATTAAATAAATTTGTGGGGTTTTCTTTTTATAAATAACGTGTGATATAACGGATATTTGAGCAATTTAATGACAGTTCTGAGATAACCTTAGAGTATAGACTCTGGAACAATCACCAGGGAAATTCCTCAAACAGGAGTCATTACCCAGAAACCTGAGCAGCTCCTCATTGTAATGTGAGAGATGATTATAGCTCTTGAAAGCTCTTTAGCAGATCAAGCTACAGCTCCCTTTTGTAGGACCACATTCTTTCAGAAATATGTAAAAATACCAACAGCAAGGCATGGACAAATTACTGTTACACTCCAAATGTTGGAAAACCTGATCTGGATTAAGTGAAAACAGCCTCTTTGGTTTCAGAAACTGAATCCAGCTTTTGTTCTCTTGCGCTGTGGTTTAACGTTTGTTTATGCTGAAACAGTCTACTGTTCATCTGAGGGCTGCAACCC